>NC_134469.1:55729159-55841076 GCF_964194025.1 Convolutriloba macropyga
CTGCGGTCAACCAGAAACTATGGTTAAGTAAGAGCAGATCCTTACATAGACAGCTTCACGGAGGCAGGGGGTTGAATTTTCAATTATAGGCGTGCGAATCACACACCATACCTCTTGGCTATCCCGCCACAAGAATGAGTAAATATGAATTCACCTCTACATTTCACATTCAGTTGATAGAAGAAATCACATATAACTTTTCGAGCAGAAAAGGCAACGATTTGGTCAAGCAACAAAATGAGATTCTGAATTCAACTATCATTCAATTTTCGTATCTATTCTGCTTGCCCCCCCCCCCAGTGTTTTTTTGCCCCGCCGTTAAAGTATATGTTGTTATATAGCACGTTAGCATGTAAACAAATAGAACGAGCTCCGGGGCGTAAAAATGTAAGCTCACTAGGGCGGGGGGGAGGGCAAGCAGAATAGATCCCAATTATCAAATCAAACTTCAAACGTTAAATTTTTTCAAGAAACAATGCTGTTTGATTATCCAGCTTTGTTAACTCTTATTGACTATAAGTTAATTTTCAGAATTTTCCAGTTTGCGTCCCCCTAGCTTAGTGGGTGCATTTGATTTGCACCCCCAGACGCACGTGTTTTATTTTTACATAACAATTACCCTATAATGACATGTGCTCTATAACTGGGGATATATAATGTATTGGGCTGCACAAAATGAAAAGATCCGATTTTTCATTTTAAAAATCAGATTTATGAAGTGAAATGTTCTCGTCAAGCACGCAAACTTAGTTGAAGATTGTTAGAACGCAGCGAAAAAGACATTTTTGCTTTTGACCGGAAATAGATGACCGCAACTAAAAACAAGGAAGACAACTGTTTAAAAACAGACAAGCCAAGATTTGAAATACAAGGAAAAAAAGAACCCAGGTTGACGTCCAAACCCAAATTTTTGTCTGATCAGAGTTTCCAGACCGAAATAATATCTGATCAGACTTTCCAGATACAGAGGGTCGTTGATCAGACTTTTCAGACCGAAAGCGTTCTGATCAGACGATCTTCAGACCATGGTCGAGACTCAAATTCAGACCATTGCTCAGACCTTAATTAGACTATGATCAGAATCAAGTGCGCTTGAGGAAGTTATGTTCAGACCCAGACCCAGTTGCGCTCGAAGCATTTATGGTCAGACCCAGTTGCGCTTACAGCCGG
The DNA here is from genome assembly GCF_964194025.1 of Convolutriloba macropyga. NCBI lineage: Eukaryota > Metazoa > Xenacoelomorpha > Acoela > Convolutidae > Convolutriloba > Convolutriloba macropyga. The sequence continues at coordinate 55,730,330 of NC_134469.1, forward strand.
TTCTGATCAGACTAAAGTGTGCTCGAAATAGTCTGATCAGAGAAAAATTTTACTTTTGAACAAATCTCTTAATTTTGCTATAATTTATTCATTTCATAAAAAGTGATGTTTGCAGTATTTAATTCATCTAAGGAAAAACCAATTATAAAAGTATTGCTAAAGAAAACGAAACACGACTGTTGAGAACAAATTTTATTTAGCATACCGTTTAGTGTATATTTTTGACGCAATGGATGAGTATAGACAGCTTTCCGTAAGAAACATCGTGGTCTCCAGCTAATCAAAATTTTGTCTTAAGGGGAACTTCTTTGCTATCAACTGCACTCTTTTTTCTGATCTGAGCTATCGGACTTTAGATGAGTCTCTGATCAGAACGCTTCTTTATTGTTGCCTCTTAGTAGGACCAATATCTCTCAGTAGGAAAAGCAAAAAAATGAAAAAACAAATACGGCGCTAGAAATGGTCCCTGATCAAGCCCAATTGCGTTCGAGAACATATCTGATCAGACCCAATTGCGCTCGAACTGTTTATGATCAGACTCAAGTGCGCTCGAATGCGCTTCCGATCAGACTTTTCAGACCAAATTGACCTCTGACCAGACCAAATTCGGACCATGGCCCAAACTGTAGTGCGCTCAAACTTCCGTCCAGACCATGTAATTTCGGTCTGGGAACATACGGGTGTGCTCTCGATTGGGTCTGATCATAATGCAATAAGGGTCTGCACCTCAACCTGGGAACCGGGTTTTCCAGTTTGTGACCCTCCCGTTTGGTGTGTGCATACTATTTGCAACCCTTCCGCAGACGCAGGCGCCATAACTTTTTGTGATCATATACTATGCAATGGCACGTGCTCTATAACTGGGGGAGCATAACGTACAAAGTGGCACAACCGAAAATAACCGCAGAACCTAACGGTCCATTTATAGAGCGTTGAAAAATGCGCACTAAGTGTCTTTAGAAGATAGAACAATCAACATAGAGGACAGAAACGGACATTTGGTAAAATTCAAATTGTTTTTATGAGTTGATGGCCACAAGCTTAACAACAACCGATAGTCACTTAATGAAACCATTTACAAAATTGTCCAAAAAATCAGGACTGCCTGCTACTTTTTCACTGCTGAACATGGCTGAACATGCTACAAGGCAACCGGAAAACAACAAATGAAGGCTACGTTCATAGAATAAGAAATTGTTGAAACTGAGTCTTATCGCAGTCAATAATACCACAACAAACTGAGACAACCAATAGGATTAATAATGTAGCACTAAAACCCGGGTCGAGGTGTCGACGCCGTTCAACGCAAAATTATGTAATATGAGCGGTGAATGCTGGAAAGGTGTAGGATAGGCGGTGAATGCGGTGAAAAAAAAACTTTATCGCCTTGTAGCGGCGAAATTACAAAATTTCACCGCCGAATTTAGCGGTGAGTACACATAAATTCACCACTCTGAAAAAAGTGTCCAAAATATGTGAAATAAGCGGTTATTGCGATGAAATTACATAAATTCACTGCCTAACTTAGAGGTGAACTTACATAAACTCACCGTTTAGAAAAAACTGTTCAGATTGTGAGATCAGCAGTGAATGTGGTGAAAATAATGCGGAGAAAGGGTGGAATTGTTAGATTTAAGCCCCCCCCCCCTAAAATTACCGCTTAATCTTACATCTTTTTGACACTTTTTCTAAGTAGTGAATTTATGTAATTTCAACACTAGAGTAAGTGGTGAACTTACAAAAATTAACCACAATTCACGGCTAAAAAATGTAATTTCGCCGCTAAAAATCGGAAATCAAACAAAAAATAACCGCGCATGTTTTACAGAAAGAAGAGTGAATTTGATTTATATTCAAAACAAAAATACCAGTAGTTAGTGAGAGATGGCGCAGTGGAAGAAAAAGTGCATAATATCCAGGAGGAGAGAGGTTCGAACCTTTGTAAGGGCAGAGAAAAGCGTTACTTTTTGTAAGTTCACCGCTTATTATAGCGGTGAAATTACAATTTCACTGCATTTCACCGCAAAATTATGTATAAAATTTGCGGCGAAAAAACCAACTTTTCACCGCTTATCTTACATATTTTTCCGATTCTTTCTCGACCCGGGAAAGTTTATGATACCGGCTAGTATTGGAACCGAGACAAGACTCGAAAAAAAATTTGCGAGCAGATCTCAAAAATCTACCATGCTTTTTACAAACAAGATATCAAAGTCGAAAATCATTGTAATATTTTCGAAGCCTTAAACATGCTCAATTAGCAGCTGTAAGTAACAGATTGATTCAACTTTTTCACAAGAAATCACTGGGAGTTTTCAATAATGAAACTAAATGTGAAGACTACAAGAAAACAAGCGAGAATTAAACATCCACCAACATTCCAATAAAAATCAATTATTTAACTCGTATATTCTTTCTGACAAAAATACAAAGAACAGCTATTTACAGAAGAAATTACTTTTGACCATTAAACCTCAACCTGATCTCAAGGAGGCCTGTCATAAATGACACTATATGACAATACATGAAAAAGCTCCAGAAAAGCGCTGCAAGAAGAATGATTCGATTACTCAGCGCTCTAATTGAACCTTGATCAACTGCCTTTGAAGTAAGAGTACAATTAAACTATTGAAACGGTAGCAAACACCCAATAACCAAATAGTGATGCTGATTGTGCTGCCATTTAAATCTTCAAAAGATCTTTCAAAATCTCATAACTTCTGAAGCGTTTTCAGAGCGTTTTGCTATTTTTAGCGCCTATTGTTCTGTTTCAGTAGTGTCACAAAATTCAAACTTTTTATAGATCTGATAAAATGAAAACTGAATTGTAAAGAGCCTAACATCCTCGTATTACGACTTACAAGAGCAAAAATCTTGTTGCCGACCAAAATGATTCATTTCTCTTTTTTGACTTAATTTCAAGTAATTATCGAAAAAACACTGATTGCAATGCTTTTCAGAATCGAATAGCGATCGACAAATCTCTCCCTTCAATCAAAGATTAAAACCTTCAGAGGTTCAATTCACAAGACCTACGGACCATAATTAATGCTTTTTTAAAATTGGACTTAGTTAAGGTATCGACAAGCAAGCATCGTCTGGTTACCTGCTAGAGTGCTGCTATGTGTTTCGCAGAATTTTTTCCTGAACTATTATGAGCTATTTTTTGGGTATTTGCTCTAAATTAGCTTGAGTTTTGATATAGGGCTATATTTTATTGTGAAAGGTTGCATTTTAAAATGTTCTATCAAAATTCTAGAAAGATGAGGGCAATTTAAATTCCATAAAACTTCTATTAGGACAAATTGGTTTTCACTAGGCTGTTATTTAATCTTACTATGTAGAAAATCTGGCATAAGGAAATTTTAAAATTTTATTAGATTTAGCCACTAAAACTTCAGGAAGGTAAATCATACTAGACTGCTGGTATATGTTTTGGTGGAACGTTTCCTAAACTTATATGACCTAATTTATTGAGTCTTCGACGAAACTAAATTGAGTTTTGCTATATGGCTATATTCAATTTTGAGAGATTGCATTTAAATTATTTTTATCAGTACTCTATCAAACGGAATGTAATATATCAAATGAAGTAATTCCTCTTGGACGACAATCTTTATTAAACTATTTTCATTAGATCTTGAAAATGAAATTTCAGTAAGGAAAGTCATGTATTGGTGTGTCTTAAATGACTTGAATGTCACTGAAGAGTAACTGCACGTAGTCTAGTGGGGGTATGAAAGCTAATTTAAATGATGATGCTGATTTAAACTGATAAAAATTAACTTACAGAGTAGCTCGCAAGCAACAGTACTGTGTCCACCCGATTTCAATCCGAGAAACAAGTTTTTTTTACAAAAGGTTCTCATGGATCGGGGTTTTTTCAATTTTTAGTACGAACTGAGGTGAAATGCTTTGATAATAATCAAATATACAATCAAAAATCTGCAAACAATCAGCTCAAAACATCATAGATAAAAATGCGCTGAATTGAGTGAAAAATATGTAATGACCAACAAAAATCATTTATAAGTAAGATAAATATTTGAAAACTGGAAAGCGATTTTACGAACCATATAATAAATCCAAAAACTACAAGCTGTACTTTTACCGTCTGGATAGGAACAATTTGCTTTGCTTCAAATTGTAAGGACACAAAACTGCTTACATATACAGCACCTGCAACTGTATATATAACGCAAATTGCGCGTCCTAGGTTTGAAAGTTTTGAAATCTATTTTTGGTGTGTTAATTGCAGGTTTGTAAATATACATAAATGAAAAACTTTCCATAGTACACAATGCCACCTTGTGCATATTAGACTACTATAGAATCATTGAATGATGGTTGCGGCTTTCGAGCAGATTTTTGACGCGAGAGCATTACAAGTGATGATGATGAAATACTGAAACAACTCAATAAAAAACATTACAAAAAAAATACTTTTTACACCTGGAAAATTGGAAAAATAAACATTCTTAAAAGGTCTTCCAAAATCGAAATATGCTAAAAAATCATCATCAATTTTGTTTTTGAAAATTTACGTCTTTTTCACCTTCAGCCCAGACATTCTCTAAACGACCAACTGCGAATTTTTTTGCCTCAATCATTTTCAATGTCATTGTCATTGTCATGCAGTAGTAAGAACTGCACATACCTCTAGATTTAGGTAAAGAGTTTATTTTATATAGCGTTCATTTCAATATATACTTTAATAAAAGTTCCATAGTGAGCGAATGAGAAACCATCGGGAGCAAGTTTTGTCACCTTAGCAAAATGGTGTGCAAAAGTGCTTCTTTTGAACGAGCTCAATCTGCTTGCAATCACAGAAAGTATTATTGATAACAGAGGAGCATTGGTGGAGCATCCGATATGCTAAAAATAAAATCATTGCAAAAATTTGCGGATTGGTTGCAATGGCGAGACTGCGGTTTGAGAATGCCTCCAGTAGCTGGTTAACTCAACTCAGTTCAGATATCTGATTTTTCCGAACACACTTGAAATTTGCGAATAATTGTGAATTTACTGTAAATTTATTCACTGTTAGCGAAGTGGCTGCTGCTTATTTAAATGCAGATTTTATTATTGAAAAGATTTTGTTTATATTGGGGAGCCATCAGTTTAGGAAGCAAAAAATTAAGTAGTTGAAAAGTGTAAAAATTGTTCAAACTGCTATTAAAGTAAAGAACACTTTCTTTGAGCGAAATTTCGGAACAGTGACTTTTATTCTTAAGCGTCAAATTGATTATTGTCATCGCTGTATTTCTTTCGGTTTTTTTAAAAAAGTTGTTATAGACTATACCTTTGATGTACACTCTAAAAAACGTGCAGGTAAATTTACCTAAAAATGCAGGTAAATTTACCTGAACTGTGCATGTGCACAAAATTATATTCATTGTTCACCATTTTTTTTCATTTATTTTCAATAGTAACTTCCGGTCCAAGAAAAGTCCCAGAGCAATTTAGGAAATCTTGAAAATGTTTTAAAAACGAAAATGAAATTTTGTTAATGATAAATATTATAAATTTTTTGTTCACTTCAGTCCATCTTTGGAAAAATCATAGGGAAACTTTATGGAATTGTCTTTGCTATCTGAAAAGAAAAGCTACGAATTTTATTTTCAAACTCAGTTTTCCTGTAAAAATTTTCCTTCAAATTGATACCTTAAAATCACAAAAAAAAATTGCAGGTAAATTACCTGAATAATGTGCAGGTAAGCAATTCCGGGGAAAATTGTGCAGGTAAATTTTACCTGCACTTGGCCTTACCTGCACACTGTTCAGGTAAATTTACCTATACATTATTTAGAGTGTAATGGTGCGCATCAGCTGTTTGTTGATTTGATGATTTGATCAAGGACCAACAAAATTTTTAAATTGTTTTGACTCTATATGTTTTTTTTTAAAATACATTCAATTTTTTTTAGTTTTACTCGTATTTGTTGTAATTTTGTTGTCAGTATCATTTGACGGTTTTGAAAATGCATGAAGCAACTTATATTCTTTCTGTGATGAGTAAAAGTTGTTAGATTCGTGCACACTATCTGATTTTTTTTTTTAATTCTTCCGTTCTTTAGTTTTTTGGTGTCTTTTTAATGAAATTTTTATTAATTATTTATTTTTGTTTTTATTAAAAATGAATTTTTATTTTTATTAATTAGAATTATTATTATTCTATTAAAATTTAATGAGAGGAAAATTTGGCCTTTTAGCGGAACATATATTAACTTTCAGGGAGTTTTGAGTGAAAAGATTATTGCTTCGAAACTAGGAGTTTTCGTGAGCCCTTTGCGACGTTCTTGTTGTCCCTGATTAACAACTTTTTTCCTGCTTATAGTTGAATCGAATTGAAAACAAGCAATATTCAGCTATCTAACATGGTAAAAATCATTTTTTAATGAATTTACAAAAAAAAAAACATATATGATATCATGAACCTTATGTTTGCTGTTTATAATTTGCCTACTTTGGCGGTGTTATCAATCAGTCTCAATAATGAGGAGATCATAAGGCTTACCAAGGTGCTATCAATTTACCCCTGTTTTGACTGAGGTCAACAACTTACGCCTTTCATGAATTCATAAACAGTTTTTTAAATTAAAAAAATTCTTCATGTGCCAGTCCTATCGTTTTTTTTTCTGGATTTGTACATAAGTCTTATTAATAACAGCCGTCAGCTGATTTCAATTGAAACTAATTATCTCTTGAGAATGAAAAATCTGTTTAGTTGTCCTAGTTCTCATCGAAACAAAAACTTAGATAAAAACAAACTTTGGATTTTTCATTGCTTTTTTTATTGTCCTGAATAAAAATAGATCCAATATTATTTCCACCGCAATTAAGCGGTTTGTTGGTTGCGCAAACAGTTCTTCTTTTTTGGTATTTACATCCCTTGTAATTTTTTGTTGTTAACTGTATATTGGGAGGAATGTCTGAAGTTTCAATTACTCAAAGTTATGATAACGTAACTTCATTAAATTGCCATTACCAATTAAAACACAAATTGTTTTTTGTCTTTGATCAACATTGACCCAAATAACTTGAAAATTTTGCAATTTGCACATTCTGTTTTTTTGCACGTCTCATAAATTTTTTGTTGCAAAAATACATTAAATATTTGTTTCCAATTAAGATAGCATCCTTTTATTTCGAACGAATTAGACTTTTCCTGTGTTTAGCTTTGTGTCGATTTCTTATTGTGATTATTCCCCTGATATGATTTTTTCTATATCGAATGCTAACGTCACTAAAGATACTAGAAATTGGGTTGATAGCTTTTCTCTTTGTTGGCTTTAAGTTCGGCGCTTGTTCACATTGCCTAGCTAAATAGTTGTATTTTTTTCAGTTACGACCATCTGCTACCGCTTCATATACTCAAAGAGCAAAACTTTCTCGTCAAACTGAAACATTCTGCAGCCGCTTTTGTATTCTTGATGTTTTTTATGGCACCTGCTGTTTAGGTTTGTAACCAGTCGATTGATAAGTTGTCTAGTATCTACGGATTAAGGTGGTTTTCGGCTTAATATTTTTAGATTCCCTACAGTATTGTTGGCTGATTATGAACCAATTTTTACGTCGATAACATCAGACAAAAAAGCGGTAAAAGTCGGTTCGTATATCAAAAAAACAACCTCTTAAAAATGTGAAAACAATTTACTAAATTGTTCCATTATGAATTTTTTTTTCAATAATATTGATGCAAACTGAAAAAATTACAAAATCAGTACTGAAAACTGATTAGCCGTACTTTCAAGCAAAAAACCGTCCAGTTTACTAGGTTACCGTTCCGTATACAAGAGTTTGCAAAAAAATTGACCAATATTGGAGAGAAAATTGGACAAAAGTATATTTTTTGACATTTTTCAAGCATCAATTTTTCCGACTGGAAGGTTCGTCAATGGAGTAAAACCCAATATAGACAGAAAGTAGAAAAAAAGTAACAACCCCCAACCTACAGAAAAATATCGAATTCAAATGATTTTTCTTACTGCTAGATTCAATATCGTACCGTCCGCGTATTTTCTGTCCTTTAACTTTCCAAATCTCCGAGTTCCCTTTATTTTTCAATAACGTCACTCTCCCAGAATTGTGGTTTTCATTTGCGTATTCAATCGTTCTTTGATTTGTTCAACGACGCATTTTTCCGCTTAATTCATACTTTCGATGTAGTATGTCGTATGTGATTAAATATGTTTCTTTTTTTGTTGCAGTATGCTGATTATGCTGGCATGCTGGTTTGTTGTTTTAGTCTTGTAGCTTTTAGGGTTAACTGGGTTAATTCACAAGTTATGGCTGGAATGTCGCTTGAATCTTTCAACCTGACTAATTTTTTGGCTCCACTGTTGTAGTTTATTAAGTTTTGCTGCTGTATGTTTGTTGGTAACTGTATTATTGCTAGTTGGGTTGGTCTTGTTGCCTTCTAGGGTGTTCCTTTCGGCTGGAGTTACGGCTAGACTTCAGTTTTTCACTTTTTTGAGCTTTTGCTGTAGTTTGTTTCAGGTTGTTAGTATGCTGATAAGTTATTTACGTTTGGGTATTAGTGGGGTGTGGTTTAAATTTTTTCTACAGTTACGGCTAGTAATTTTCTGGCTGTTTTCAACCTTTTACTATACTACTACGTTGCCATAAGTTATCTCGTTTGGGGTTATATTAAGTCCTATAATGACCTTTGCTTGTTTTGCTGCAAAAACTTCTCACCTTCTTTCTAGGGTGTCACATAAGTTCGTTCTGTTTGGTTTAGTTCGATGCTGCGGTCTGCTAGTATAGTACTTCCCCACCTCACCAATTGTTTCTTGCTCGTTTCCCGTCTTCCCGTTGTTTCCCGTCTTCCCGTATCGTTGCGCGCTACTCGCTCGACGTTTCGTTCAGTCCATCTGTTTTCATGCCGTGTTGTGCGCCCGTCGCCCGACATTTCAGTTTCGTCTGTTTCGTTTCCCGTTTCGTCGTGCATCCTTTGCTCAGCGCTCACGTTGCGTGCGTTTCGTCGCCAGTTTCTTACCTGCGTTTCCACCCAGTCCGTTCCGTTTCGTTGTGCGTTGTTCGCCCGTCTTTCTCGCACCGTCCATTTCGTTTCCCTTTTCGTCTTGCCTCATAGATGCGGCCCTATTTCGCCGGTCGGCTGTCTTCCAGTTTTGTCTCACGTTGCTTACAAGCACGCTAGACGCCTTCTCATTTTTTTTATTTTCTCCAATTAGTTCATTTCTCTGTAACTTACTTCCTGCTCTTCGGCTTCTTGATTATCAAGTCGTGTGCAATTTGGGTTTGGTATAACTCTCATCCCAAGTGTTTGGTTAGAAATTACTCTACATTAAGAAATTAGCCGTTTCAAGATCATGACCGAACAGCAAGAGAAATTGAAAAAACTCAATATTGCAAGATCTAATCTAGAGTCCGAATTACGCAACATCAACAATGACATTACTGACGCCATAGATCGGCAAGACAGGAGGGTTGAAGTTGAACGCTTGGTTTCTAAGTTGAAGGATGTGTTCGATAAACTGGTGGAGAAGAATGATAAAATCTTTGACTTGGCTATTAAAACCAAGAAACCAGATGCAATTTATCCCGACACTGAGCAATAGTTGGATGATGTAGTTAAGAAAAATGATATTTTCTTGCTTGCGACTACAAAATATATTGATTCAGTTGCTGACCGAGACACCGTATGCCAGGGTGTTAACCCTCAAGGCTAGGCTAAGACAATTTGGCGCCTCACCACGTTATCAATGTCTAGCTAGCGTAAACATGATTCCTCATTGCAAAACTAAAACGTGAAGAGGCTGAAAAACAAGAACAAGCTGCAATGCGCCCTGCAAAGCAAGACCTTGAAAAACAAACTGAGCAGATGGCACTTCAAGTATTGAAAGAATCCAGCACCAGTGTGTTGCCGTAATTAAATTTGATGAGGCGGAATTATTGGATAATCGTTCTTTGCTCAGTCACGTCTCAAGTGAGTTAAACTTACTGAAAGATAGGGCATTAGATAGAAGTCAGAAACGTCTTCAGGATTCGGTAAATTCGTTTCCACCCGGTAATTCAGTGACTGCTGCAAATGAGTTTAACTTTTCCCGCCCTGATTCAGCAACCACTGACCATCCCGTTCAAGATAATGCCCTTAGTAATCCCCCAGAAAACTCATGTAATGTTGCCGGTAACTTAAATCACCTTGAAATGCTATCGCAACACAGACGGCCAGGAGTTGCAATTTCTATTGCTCCGCTCAGCAAGAGGCAGCTTGGTGTGGAGAACACAGTGAAACAAGCATCAGTCGAAGTACAAAATGTTGCACTGCCACCACTCCAGCCACATAAGCAACCTCCCCGGCCACCAACAACTGTTATGGCACAATCGATGTCATACGTTTTTGCACCTAGTTTTTCAACAAAATCACAGGCAAAATCAAAATTAAGGATCAATCCGCTGTACTTATGAGACCAAAAAGCTCTAGTAAGCTTGGTCAGGTGCATCTGACCATCCCTTCTTTTGCACAACAACGAAATCTAACTCAATTTAACGTTCCACGCGAAACTACACCTTATTACCAATCCCCCGTATAATGTTCCCCGACCTCTAAACCCACACGTGAACCCGCCAGCCTTAGTTCCCCCTCAAAAATTATTTAGTCCTCAGCCTCCCGGTATTCCGTCGTATTTTCGAGCGAGCTCAACAACGTACCTACTTGTCCCTAACAATCCAATGCAAAACAGTGTCCATTTGCCTCTGAGCCGACCTGATATCGTGCCCCAACGCACCGAAAAGTTCCCCTAACTGCAATCTTGATCTAAACTTTCGACGTTTTCCTCAGACTAACACCCCAAACGTAAGCCAGGCAACAAATAGGACAGCCGGTTCCCAAAACTTCCTGTCGACTCTACTGCCAGGCAATGCTAATCTCGCCATCAGTCATCCAATCAGACAATCAACTCCTTCACAAAGTGTTAGCACCAACCATGCATCAACCAATAGCTTCCCTGTCAACCCCTTCAGTACCACTACTAACATCGCGCCGCCGTTTGTCACGCCGTTATAACTCCAAAATTTGGGCATACCGCCCAGATACCATTTTGCTGGGGTAACTCACCGCATCCCACGCCTCCGGTGCCAGCAACAGATTAGAGCATGCCTGAAAAAGCAAGCCTGATTAGGGCATTAGTTGAGGCCATAACTAGCAGGAAGAAAAAACCGCTACCCGAATGGAAGTTGTCCCAATTCAATGGAGATGCCCTACAGTGGCACGAATGGCATTGTAATTTCAAAAGCGCAATTGACTCTCAGTCTCTCACTGATGACGTTAAACTGACATGCCTTAAGACCCTTATAAATAGTAAAGCTAAAGCAGCTATAGCTGAATTCACCTTCAGTGGCGCAGTTTACAAAGACGCACTTAAGACCATTGACCGTAAAGTAAAGTTGACCAATCACAGGCGGCCATAAGTGCTCATTTGGACAAACTCAGCAGCTTTCCACCATTGAAGATGCAAAATAGTGGAAACATCATTAACTATACAGGCTTCATTTCAGTTCTTTTCGGGGTCTTTAAACCACTCCCATACGATTCGGTTTTATAGAATGCTGCGCTCCTCAACACTGCCGTACAGAAGCTACCGCCCAAAATGAAGGAGCCAGGGTCACTCTTCACTGTCAGAAAGAATTGAGTGAAAACTACTCTTCTCGATTTTTTGACTGTTTAAAGGAGAAAGCCGAGGCGCACATATTAATGAAGAATACCGCAAATAAAACCAAGACTGAGGATATCGTCAACTCAGTAACCAAGACAAAAAACGCATCAAACCCATTTGCTGCAAATACGCAACAAAGCGGGGTTTCAGAAGCCGCAACAGAGTTTTTCGCCAACATCTAACCCAATCTGCATTGTAAGCAAAAGCAGTCATCGACTGTGGGAGTGTGGTGTATTTAAAGAAAAACTCACGCTGCAAGCCAAGGCTGTGGCAGAAGCAAAGCTCTGTTTCTCTTATTTGCGTGATAAACACATCTTCAGATAAGTCCAGGTCCCCTTATGTGTAGGAAAGATGGCTGCAAACAGCTCCCATAACAAATTACTCCACTGACCCGAAGGGTTTTCCGAGGTAAACCATCAACAAACATCAATAATTTGAAGTCAAAAGTAGGTAATGGTAATTCAACTACCAGTCAACAGCAACCAAGCAAAACAACCACTTGGTCTTCTGTCACGGATGTCAACGGCCTCCTTCAGGTGACAGAATTGCAACTAACTAAATCATCTGGGACCAATACCAAAGCGTTGCTTTGATGCAATGCCACTTGCAGTATCTCATGGGTGTCCGATAGTCTCGCAGCTAGACTCGGTTTGCAAGGTAACGCATTAACCATCAAGGGTAAGAATAAAGAAGAACTATTTGACACAAAAATGATCCAGTTGACTGTAACACTTCATAAAGGTCAAGACTTTTACGAATTTACTGTGCGTCCTTGTGTGAGGGAAACATTAAACATAGGTTCCGTCATCATTGAAGTGAAGTCTATGCATGAAACTTACCCACTTCTGACCGTCCTAGATCCAGTAAGATAAACAGCTATGGAGACATTGAGATAATTCTCGGACATGATGTCTAACTTGCCATCCGTCCGTTAGAGTACCTTTCAGCCGACGAAAAGCGCTCATTGTTGGCTGTTTTCTCACACATAGGCTGTGTTCTAAGTGGCCCACTTCCGTCAGGTGCAGTTTTAGTTTCGACGTGTTTCAAAACCAATTTTGAACAGGATTTGGAACTGGCGTGTCAAGTTAAGTCTTGTTAGGAATCGTACGGCGCTTACAAGCAGGTTGACCTGAGATGCGCAGAGGATGCTCGCGCGCATGAAATGCTAGAAATAAAGAAATTTCATAACAGCCAAATGTACTATGTCGGTATATTCTGGGCCAAACATAAAAAGCAGCTCCCGAACAAATAACCTTCGACTATGGTTCAACTCAAATCTCTTGAGAAGCGGCTCTCTAGAGACACAACATTAAAAGATATCGGAGACATTTACGGAGGCTCACATGGTTGAGCAGCGGTCGGATAAAAAGTGGTACCTACATCATACCTTAACCAACCCGAACAAACCCGGGAAAGTGCGTAGGGTACAAAATGGTGCAGCGAAGTTCCACTGTACTTCTTTGAACAAAGCTTTGGTCACCGGTCCCGACTTGCTCCAGAAATTAATTCATGTACTACTCAGATTTCGTCAACATCAATTTGCCGTGTCCGCAGATAACGAGTGTATGTCATCCAGTTTGGTGATCCAGAACGTGACCAGCCATCACAGCGTTTTTTCTGGCTGGAGGACCCCAGCACAAATGTTGTAGTGTATCAACACGCGCACCATATTTCGGGGCTAAAGACTCAACAACTTGCATCAACTATGCATTGCAACGTACGGCTCGACACACCATAGGTCAGTACCCGGAAGCAAGCAAAGCCGTCCTAAAAAAACTTCTGCATGCACGATTACCTAGATTCGGTGGAGTCCACAGAGAGTCTCTCAATACATTGAAGGAATTGGTTCATCTTCTCCATCTTGGTGGGTTCAAGCTTACTAGGTTTGCAGGCAGTGTACCAAATCTGGCTGCTCAAACTGATGGGTCACCGCAGTCCACCGAGCCAAAAGCAGTCGCGTCACCTAAGGAGGAATCTTCGCATGTGCTTGGGTAGAAATAGGATTAGAACAAGAATAATCTGGCAACACTTGGTAGTGAGCTTATTGTCTAAAGTGTTTGATCCCATCCGTCTAGTGGCACCATTTACCATTGGTGCTCGATTGATACTAAAGACATCTGGCGTGTCCGCGGGCAACATTCGGATGAAAAGATACCAAGAGACAGTGTAAAAATTTTCCTCGAATGAAGTTTAGAACTATCCAAGCTTGCCAAACCACTATACCGGGGAGTTACTTTTCGGGAACGTTCGCACAACCGGAATTGCATATATTTGGTGATTGTTCTCGGGAACTTTTTAGTGCCGTTGCTTTCCTCCAAGCTCTGGTAACTATTTCGAGTGGAACCCAAAAGGAGCTTGCTTGTGTCCTAGGCGGAACGCGTGTAGCACCTATGAAGGTATTCACAGTTCCAAAGTGGGAATTATAGGCAACTCCACTGGCCGCTTGATTGCAACAGGATATCTTTAGAGCTCTCTCAGTGAATGTCGAGAGGGTTTTCGTGTGGACCGACAGCACTACTGTCTGGCAATGGTCTAATTCTTCAAACAAGCACCAAATACTTTTTGCGAGATGTTTTTGTGACCCTACAGTGTTTGCGAAATCTTAGAACACACTAGCATTGACGAATGGAACCACGTTGCCTCAAATGATAACCCGGCAGACACTGGTACTCTTGGTATGTCAGCAGTGGTTTTTCAATCAAGTAGGCGGGTTCAGGGCCCAGACTTGTTAGGAACCAAGCAAATCACGTTCGAATCAAGCACTGAAGTAGTTAATAACATCAAACTTGGCATAGCAACTAAAGAAAATGATAATACTAAGGGTAAACCCAGTTAAACCCTCAAATCAGATCAATAATTCGAAGTCAAAAAAAGGTACTTGTAAACCAGCTACCGGTCCACAGCAACAAACAACACTGTCTTGCAATGGCTTACTTCCACAACCAAGCTCGCAATATTTTTTGCAAACCGTGTTTGCGAGATCCTAGAACACATTAGCGTTCACGAATGGAACCAAGTTGCCTCAAAAGATAACCCGGCTGGTAATCGTGGTAAGTCAGCTGAGGTTTTGCAATCAAATAAATGGGTTCAGGGCCCAGATTTCCTAAGAACCAAACCACTCCGGCTCGAAGCAAGCACAGAAGCAGTTAATAACATCAAACTCGGTAATGCAACCAAAGAAAATTATAATACTAAGGGTAATCCCAGGCAAACCCTCAAATATCATCAAAAAATCGAATTTAAAGGTAGGTACTTGTAAACCAGCTAACGGTCCACAGCACCAAGCAATACTGTCTTGCAATGGCTTACTTCTACAACCAGGTGCGCAACATTTTTTGCAAACCGTGTTTGCGATATCCTAGAACACACTAGCGTTGACGAATTGAACCACGTTGCCTCAAAAGATAACCCGGCAGACGCTGGTAATTGTGGTATGTCAGCTGAGGTTTTGCAACCAAATAAGTGGATTCAGGGTCCAGATTTCCTAAGAACCAAGGAAATTCCGTGCGTACCAAGCATTGAAGTAGTTTATAACATCAAACTCAATAAAATGATAATACTAACAAATCTTTAGAACAGCCTGAGCAATTGATCGCTTTTGATAAATTCAGTTCCTATCAAAAGTTACTACCGATAAAAGCAAACATACTCCAGCTGTTACCTTCCCATGAAAGCTACCCTGGTGTCGATGGTAGTATCTTAGATCAACTGAGCTTGACGAAGCCGGTTGTCATCTTCAGTAACTCGTTCAGGAAGAATCATTGATTTCCGAAGGTAAAGATCGCCTGGAAAACGAATCCTATAAACGGAGGAGCCGTATTGCCCCCCTTTTCCCCTTTGTCCGACCAAAAGTTCTAATCCGTTTGGCTGGCCTCATCAAACGGTTGGTCGAAGATGATTTTTATGTAAAACATCCTATCGTTCTTGACGCAAGACATATATTGGTAAAAACGTTTCGGCGGGGTACCCACGTAAAAAACATCATCAGGGCGCTGACTATCTGCTGGCTAGAGTTTACGAACGTAATACCATCCATTAGTTACAATCCCCTGTGCGTTCGATTAAATCCAACTACGTCACTTTCAGAATGTTCCGCGCTGCCACTATTCAACCCATCATGGCTGACCTCCCATTAGAAAGACTTACATACCAGTTTCCCTCCTCACTTCATGAACACTGGGTTTGACTTTTTTGGCCCGTTTTACGTTATTCGGCGAAGAACTACCGAGAAGAGTTGGGGTTTCCTCGACACATGCTTAATTACCCGTGCTGTTCATGTTGAACTTATTCCGTCAATGGACGCCAGCTCGTGCGTTTTGGGAGTGGAGCGGTTTTTCTCACATTGGAGTCCAAATTCAATTATTTGGTAAGACAATGGTACCAACTCCGTTGGCACGGAGAAAGAACTACGCGACAATATCGAAAAATTAAATACTATCAATTTTGCAGCGAAGTTTGCCCATAAAGATGTTAAATGGAGTTTCAATCCGCCCACAATGCTACGTCAAGATGGCATCTGGGAGAGACTACTACCTAGTTTCAAGCAAATACTTGACACTATCTTTGGTGCTCGTCGCCTCACCGACAAAATTTTGAACACTACTTTTTGTCTCGTAGAATGCGCACTTAACGCACGTCCGCTAACGCCCGTAAGTGCTAATCCGTCTGACCTGGGCGCAATAACACCTAACTATTTTCTGTTTGGTATCCAAGCAAAACGCAATTATGTTAATCATTGGCGTTGATGAGTTTGATGAACGTGAGCGTTACTCCCGGGCACAGCCTTACGCTAACGCTATTCGGTCTCGTTGGATCAATAAGTATGTCCCGACACTGAACTGACAGTCTAAATGGCAAACGCCTGCCGAGGAATACCTAAAGACCGAGGACTTGCGAAATTAGTGGCCATACTCCCAACATCTTCTTCTGAGACGGAGAATGTTACCGAGTAATTAAATGTAAGCAAGAGATTATTATCCAATCAGAATCGAGTATTTAATTACGGATTTAGATAAAAATATAAAACAATCTAAAATGCGTAAAAACGCCCAATAAAATTCTTTTTACCGAATTTTAGGTAAATATAACCACGATATGTACGGATTAGGTTGGCTTTCGGCTTAAAGTTTTTTGGTTCTCTACACGATTGTTGGCTGATTATGAACCGATTTTTACACAATAACATTAGAAAAAAAACGGGTAAAAGAGAATCGAAAATACATTGCCGACTATGTTTTCGCTTGTTTTTCCGACACCACTTGTGATTGGAGGAACTTTATTCTCAAATGGGTTTTTTTTGTTCAGACATTTTTGGCCGATTGATATATTCATTGTCGAGAAATGTGAGTGGCGTCATTAAAAAGCTCTTCAGCGTGGAATTCGAATCTATTAAGATTTTTTGAATTTCGTTTTTTTGAGGAGTTAAGGAGGGTTGAAGTTTTGTGAGAATACGGGATATTTGACATGATTTTGCTCATTTTAGTGTAATTTTTCTTCAATTTTGTATCATTTTTATAAAAAAAAATTATAAATTCAAAATTACGTTTCACTCCACAAAATGAACAATTTTGAGATCCTAATAGACGAAAGGCAATAAAAATACTAATTCAGGCCTCATAATAGCCCAACGAACAAAAATGTTAGTTTTCATGGAATCGCTTGCTTTTCTTTTGGCTTCGATTCTGAGTTATCTTAATTTTACATTCAATTTTTACATTTTATTTATTTTGAGGTTTTACTAAATTTTCGGAGTCCTATGGCATAGACGCGCTCATTAAAAGTGTAACAGGTTTCATGATGAGCTTTAGGACTTTGAAACTATCTAGGGCTTTGATTGGACAGCTAATGGCTGTTAAGCCTTTTAAAAAGGATTTTTCGGGAATTTTTTTTTTAACTCTAACCGCTCATAAACATATTTCCGTGAATTGTAAGTCAGTTTCAACAATGCCAGGACCCCATCATTTTGACTGTAGCCAAAATTAATCTGGTTAGCAGTTTTATCCTCTAACTGTTTTGTATAAGGCTTCAATGCGAAAAGATTTTTTAAAAATTTGAAAAAAATTTTGGATATTTTCGTATTATTGGTTCTTCTTGAAATCTTTTCACATTATCCCAATATTTATGTCTTCCATTTGCTTAGAAAAGACTTTCAATGGGTCATGGATAAAAATGTTAGAGCAAAGCTTATGGTTTAAATCGCTTCGACACTTTCTCCCTGCAGTTTCCTTTGGAATTATTGGTTTTTGCCTGTATTTATTGTTGTTTCCATAGCCATAAGACTTATTGTGATGTCTTATTGATTATTTATGCATGAAAAATGTCCTTGTCCTCCAATTGAAGAATAACTGAGCGTATTTATCAGCTTCCGTTGAAAGCTATTGAATTAAGCGGCTGTTAAGACTAAAAGATGATTTTTCGAGAAGTTTTTTATCGTTAATCGATCTTAAACTTTTTATTTTCGTGCGTGAACTGTAAGTCAGTCTCAGTAATGATCGGATCCTCATCTTCTCTACTTCAGCCAATAATAGTCAATTTAGCGGTTTTATCTCCTCACTATAGGTCTTATTACTTTGATGCACGAGTTTTCGTATATATATTTTTTAATTTTTGTATATTTTTTGTATTTTGGGTTCCTTCTGGAATATTAACACATTATTTTAATATTGACAGTTGCATTGGCTTAGAGAACGCTTTCAACAATGGATCATACATACGGTTTTCAGAGAAAAGTTTATGTTTTAAATGGCTTCGACAGTTTCTTCTCGCTCTTTTCTTGTTAACCTTTGGATTTTGCCTTTACTTGTTGTTGTTTCTACAAACCTTTTTGTTTTCATGGATTCGCTTGCGTTTCTCTTGGCTCCGACTCTCAGTTATCGTAATTTTAAATTCTAATTTTACATTTTAATTCTTTTTGTGATTTTACTAAATTTTCAGAGTCTTATGGCATAGACAAACTATTTAAAAGTGTAGCAGGTTTCATGATGAGCTGTAGGAGAACCTATCTAGGGCTTTGATTGGACAGCTAATGGCTGTTAAGCCTTTTTTTAACACTAACTGCTCATAAACATATTTTCGTGAATTTTAAGTCAGTTTCAACAATGCCAGGACCCCATTGTTTTGACTGCAACCAAAGTTAATCTGGATAGCGGTTTTATCCTCTAACTGTTTTGTATATGACTTTAATGCCACAAGATTTTAAAAATTTTTGAAAAAACTTTTTGGATATTTTTGTATTGTTGGTTCTTCTTGAAATCTTATCACATTATCCCAATATTTATGTCTTCCATTTGCTTAGAAAAGACTTTCAATGGGTCATGGATAAAAATGTTAGAGCAAAGCTTATGGTTTAAATCGCTTCGACACTTTCTCCCTGCAGTTTCCTTTGGAATTATTGGTTTTTGCCTGTATTTATTGTTGTTTCCATAGCCATAAGACTTATTGTGATGTCTTATTGATTATTTATGCATGAAAAATGTCCTTGTCCTCCAATTGAAGAATAACTGAGCGTATTTATCAGCTTCCGTTGAAAGCTATTGAATTAAGCGGCTGTTAAGACTAAAAGATGATTTTTCGAGAAGTTTTTTATCGTTAATCGATCTTAAACTTTTTATTTTCGTGCGTGAACTGTAAGTCAGTCTCAGTAATGATCGGATCCCCATCTTTTCTACTTCAGCCAATAATAGTCAAGTTAGCGGTTTTATCTCCTCACTATAGGTCTTATTACTTTGATGCACGAGTTCTCATATATATATTTTTTAAATTTTGTGCATTTTTTCTTATTTGGGTTCCTTCTGGAATATTAACACATTATTTTAATATTGACAGTTGCATTGGCTTAGAGAACGCTTTCAACAATGGATCATACATACGGTTTTCAGAGAAAAGTTTATGTTTTAAATGGCTTCGACAGTTTCTTCTCGCTCTTTTCTTGTTAACCTTTGGGTTTTGCCTTTACTTGTTGTTGTTTCTACAAAACTTTTTGTTTTCATGGAATCGATTGCGTTTCTCTAAGCTCCGACTCTCATTTATCGTAATTTTATATTCTAATTTTACATTTTAGTTCTTTTTGTGGTTTTACTAAATTTTCAGTGTCCTATGGCATAGACAAACTATTTAAAAGTGTAGCAGGTTTCATGATGAGCTGTAGGAGAACCTATCTAGGGCTTTGATTGGACAGCTAATGGCTGTTAAGCCTTTTAAAAAGGAGTTTACGGGAAATTTTTTTAACACTAACCGCTCTTAAGCATATTTTCGTGAATTTTAAGTCAGTTTCAACAATGCCAGGACCCCATTGTTTTGACTGCAACCAAGTTTAATATGGTTAGCGGTTTTATCCTCTAACTGTTTTGTATATGACTTCAGTGCCACAAGATTTAAAAAATTTTTGAAAAAAAAATTTGAATATTTTTGTTTGATTGGTTCTTCTTGAAATCTTATCACATTATCCCAATATTTATGTCTTTCATTTGCTTAGAAAGGACTTTCAATGGGTTATGGATAAAAATGTTAGAGCAAAGCTTATGGTTTAAATCGCTTCGACACATTCTCCTTGCAGTTTCCTATGGGATTATTGGTTTTTGCCTGTACTTAATGTTGTTTCCAAGGCCATAAAATTTCTTGTGATGTCTTATTGAATACTTATGCATGAAAAATGTCCTTGTCCTCCATTTCAAGAATAACTGAGCGTATTTGTCAGCTTCCGTTGAAAGCTATTGAATTTAGCGACTGTTAGGACTAAAAAAATGATTTTTCGAGAAGTTTTATTTAACGTTAATCGATCTTAAACTTTTTATTTTTGTGCGTGAACTGTAAGTCAGTCTCAGTAATGATCGGATCCTCATCTTCTCTACTTCAGCCAATAATAGTCAAGTTAGCGGTTTTATCTCCGCACTATAGGTGTTATTACTTTGATGCACGAGTTTTCATGTATATATTTTTTAATTTTTGGATTTTTTTGTAATTTGGGTTCCTTCTGGAATATTAACACATTATTTTAATATTGACAATTGCATGGGCTTAGAGAACGCTTTCAACAATGGATCATACATACAGTTTTCAGAGAAAAGTTTATGTTTTAAATGGCTTCGACACTTTCTTCTCGCTCTTTTCTTGTTAATTTTTGGATTTTGCCTTTACTTGTTGTTGTTTCTACAAAAATTTTTGTTTTCATGGAATCGCTTGCGTTTCTCTTGTCTGCGACTCTCAGTTATCGTAATTTTACATTCTAATTTTACATTTTAATTCTTTTTGAGGTTTTACTAAATTTTCAGAGTCCTATGGCATAGACTCGCTATTTAAAAGTGTAGCAGGTTTCATGATGAGCTGTAGGAGAACCTATCTAGGGCTTTGATTGGACAGCTAATGGCTGTTAAGCCTTTTAAAAAGGATTTTTCGGGAATTTTTTTTAACACTAACTGCTCATAAACATATTTTCGTGAATTTTAAGTCAGTTTCAACAATGCCAGGACCCCATTGTTTTGACTGCAGCCAAAGTTAATCTGGTTAGCGGTTTTATCCTCTAACTGTTTTGTATATGACTTCAATGCCACAAGATTTAAAAAATATTTGAAAAACTTTTTGGATATTTTTGTATTATTGGTTCTTCTTGAAGTCTTATCATATTATCCTAATATTTATGTCTTCCATTTGCTTAAAGAAGACTTTCAATGGGTCATGGATAAAAATGTTAGAGCAAAGTTTATGGTTCAAATCGCTTCGACACTTTCTCCTTGCACTTTCCTGTGGAATTATTGGTTTTTGCCTGCTTTTATTGTTGTTTCCATAGCCATAAGACTTATTGTGATGTCTTATTGATTACTTATGCATGAAAAATGTCCCTGTCCTCCATTTGAAGAATAACTGAGCGTATTTATCAGCTCCCGTTGAAAGCTTTTGAATTTAGTGGCTGTTAAGACAATCAAAATGATTTTTCGTGAAGTTTTTTAAACGTTAATCAATATTAAACTTTTTATTTTCGTGCGTGAACTGTAAGTCAGTCACAGTAATGAACGGATCCCCATCTTTTCGACTTCAGCCAAAAGTAGTCGATTTAGTGGTTTTGTCTCCTCACTACTGGTCTTATTAGTTTGATGCACGAGTTTTCATATTTTTTTTTTAATTTTTGGATTTTTTTTTTGTAATTTTTGTTGCTTCTGGAATAATAACACACTATTTTAATATTGACAGTTGCTTTGGCTTAGAGAACACTTTCAATGGATCATACACTCAGTTTTCAGAGAAAAGCTTATGGTTTAATTGGCTTCGACATTTTCTTCTCGATCTTTTCTTGTTAATTTTTTGGATTTTGTCTGTACTTGTTGTATAGTCAATGACTTATTGTAATGTCTTGTTGATGACTTATGATTTGCAAACATCCCTATTTTCTCAACAGGGCAGAACTTAGCTATTTATTAGCTTCCGTTGACAGCTATTGAGTTTAATGGTGTTGTTATTCATTTTTGTTGATTTATTGGAGACAAAATGTTGAAAAGAAGAATTTCATTGCTAAAATTAATTGAAAATAAAAAGAACTTTTTACAGAAGTTTATTTTTCATTGGCTTCGACATTTTTCTCGCACAATTTATTTTTGAAATTGCTGTTTTTGCCAGTTTTTTTATTCTTTAGGTAGCCATAAAAAGCTGACAGTCTCATAAGTCTCTAATTGAGGATTGATTGAATTAACTTACCTGAATTGATCAGTTTGTAGCAAAAATGCTCAAGATTTTTAAGGATTTTTCTTTTTGTTTCAGTTTTCGTTCTTTCAGTTTGCTTGTAACTTATTCTCATCATTGAGAGGTCTCAAGCAATTCCTTGTAACTTCAATGTTTGGATGGTTATTGTTATTTTTGTATAACTGATGTTTTGTTTGTAGTACACTTTGCATTTTCATAAGAAAGTTATATGAGTGGTGTATTTGTGTTTTCTTATCTCTTAATTTAGCTTAGGTCCCAATGATTTTCAAATGTGGACCAATTGAACATATTTATTCATTCGGTATAATTTTAGCTGAAATACTATAAATAGAAATTGTATGACTTGATGTTCAGATAATAGCTAATGATTTTATTGAATGAACTAATTTGTGTTTTCGCAATGTTTGTAATTTGTTGTTCGTAATTTTTTCGAGTTTTTCTGCATCTTTAGTACGTTCCCATGGCTTAGTCTAACCAAAGACGGGTTCTATTGGTTTAATTTTGACTTTTTACTACATTTATAACAAGTCTTTGTCAAAAGCTAATGAATTTTCAGACTTGAAATTTTAGGGTTTAAAAAAATTTTGGTTGATTTTTGAATTTCGCCTTGTTTCTTCTTCTTTTCGTAGACCTGTTACCTAGTCTCATTAAGGAACAATCCCATCTGCTGCGTAGTTAAGAAAAAATAAAATTGTGTAGTTAGTGTTGTCTGATTAAAATTTGACGTCGTTACTAGGTGCTTGTAAATTTAGATTTGAGTTTTTGACGTAAATTTTTTGTTTTTGCTTTTTGTTGTCTTTTTCTTGTAGTTTTTTCAATGGCTTCAATGGCAGATCTCGCTGAAATCAGACACGGGATTATTTAATTCAATTGTTGATTGGGTTGTGTATCAATTTTTTTAAACTCAAATTTCTATTTTTGATTATCTTTGACAAGAATATTAGTCAAAAGACACTTAAGTCAAAATGTAGATGAGCGCGGGTCGGAACATAATGTGCGAACGCATTTTAACGAACCTTTTTGTTGCTATGTAAGTTTTATAGTTTACACGTTGCGACATTTCGATTAAACTGTTCTTAATTTGAATTCCTAATTTCTTCTAAATAAAATTGAACCTTTCGAACTACAGTTCCTTACTGATTTACAACTCAAATTACCTAGTCTCCTGGGTTCGTTTCTCGAAAGCAGCCTTTACATTAAATCTATACTTTGGTATATAAACCTGAACTTCTTGATATGTTGCAAAACTCAAACCTATAATAAAATATGATAAAATAGGCATAGACTACAATTAAATGATCAGATAACGATAGAATTTTTACATGATTTTGCACATTGGCTCTAATCATACATCTTTCTGTGCTTCTTAGCGCAAAGACCTCGGCCGAGGAATTCCTCAAACTTACGATTTCCTCGCAAAGTTGTTCGTATCACATAATTGTCGTGCCTTCAAATAGTTTTCTTTTATTATAACTATATTTTTTATTTATAAATTTTGTGTAACTTTGCTTGTTAACTAGTGTCATTAAGGAACAATCCCATCTAATGTATAGATAGGAAAAAATAAAATTGTGTAGTTAGGAGTTTGTCTGATTGTAATTTGACATTGTCACTAGGTGCTTGTAATTTTAGATATGAGTTTTTGCCGTGAAATTTAGTTTTCTTCTAAATTAAATTGAACCTTTCGAACTACAATTCCTTACTGATTTACAACTCAAATTACCTAGTCTCCTTGGTTCATTCCTCAAAAGCAGCCTTTGCATTAAATCTATACTTTGGTATTTAATTCTGAACTTCTCGAAATTTTGCGAAATTCAAACCTATAATAAAATATGATAGAATAGACATAGACCATAATTAAATGATCAGACAACGATAGAATTTTTACATGAAATTGCACAATAGCTCTAATCATACATCTTTTTGCGCTTGTTAGCGCAAAGACCTCGGCCGAGGAGTTCCTCAAACTTACGGTTTCCTCGAAAAATTGTTCGTATCACATAATTGTCGCACCTTCAAATCGTATTCTTTTATTAAAACTATATTTTTTATTTATAAATTTTGGATAACTTTGCTTGTTAACTAGTGTCATTCAGGATCAATCCCATCTAAAGTGTAGATAGGAGAAAAAATGTGTAGTTAGGATTTGGTCTTCATGTAATTTGACATTGTTTCTAGGTGCTTGTAAAGTTAGATATGATTTTTTGCGTGAAATTTCTGTTTTTTTCTTTTTTTGTTGTTTTTTTCTCGTAGAACTTTCAATTGCAGATCTCGCTGAAATCAGACACGGCATTATTTAATTCAATTGTTGATTGGGTTGTGTATCGATTTTTGTAAACTCAAATTTCTATTTTTGATTATCTTTGACAAAAATTTTAGTCAAAAGACAGTTAAGTCAAAATGTAGATGAGCACGCGTCGGAACATAATGTGCGAATGCACATTAACGAGCATTTTTGTTGCTATATAAATTATATAGCTTACACTTTGCGATTAAACTGTTCTTAATTTGAATTGCTAATTTCTTCTAAATTAAATTGAACCTTTCGAACTACAGTTTCTTACTGATTTACAACTCAAATTACCGTCTCCTTGGTTCATTTCTTGAAAGCAGCCTTTGCATTAAATCTATACTTTGGTATTTAAATGTGAACTTCTTGATATTTTGCGAAACTCAAACCTATAATAAAATATGATAGAATAGACATAGACTATATCTAAATGATCAGATAACGATAGAATTTTTACATGAATTTGCACATTAGCTCTAATCAAACATCTTTTTGTGTTTGTTAGCGCAAAGACTGATTTCCGCGCACCAGCAGTTATGATTGATAGGTGCATTCAATTTTCTAGAACAAATGGTAACTGTCTACAACATGTCTGACTTGTCTGTTGCGCCACATAAAATATTTATCCAACCAAGCTCCTGGTAATCTTCTGGTCACTTCTACCCCTCCGATTTGTGCCGTCTAAAAACTCAAGTTTAAATCAACTGTAGTTCTTTTGCAGCGATCCAGTTGAAACCGGCCAAGCTTTTTTGGGTATAGTGTTCCTGGCAGGTTGGCACATTGCTCTTTTCTTCTGATACTGAGGACCATAAACAGGTGTTCTCTGTCTTCAATATGAAAAGTTGCCTCGAGTGCCTTCTTGGCCTTGAACACTAATGTCAATCAATTTCATGCATCTATAATATCGTCAACCCAGACGAAATTACGGAGGCGGCGATTTGTATCTGCTATCACGAACAAGCAGTGGTAGTTCATGCTTCTGGTGAACCCCTGCCCCAGTAGGGAGTTCGCCGACTCCTTGTAACATTTGTAAGCAGTCTGTTAAAATCATAAATTGATTTATTAATTCAGCGCACCAAATTCTCTCCATCTGGCCCTCGTTTGGAAACGTCCTCTTTCAGATTCACTTCTTCCTCTATTGATGAGTAAATCAAAGCTGTCTTGACTGCTCAAGCTGTTTTATAACATGGCCCTGCTTTGCTGACAACTGAAGTAGAAACATGAGTGACTGGGACTAGAGGTAGGCGCAAAAGTCTCAAAAAAGTCCATTCGCGTTGTTCGAAACTTTTTATCACATAGCGTGCTTTGTATTTGTCAACTTGACCTCTGGGTCCCAATTCTGTTGGTAGACCCATTTCTGCTGTATGCCTTTCAATTCTGTGGGTGTCTCAATAAGTCGAAAATTCCGTTGTCTTGGAGTGCCTTGATTTTGTCTTTCATTGCCCAATGCCACTGTTCTCAATCATCACCTTGTTTGTTTTTGGTGACTGTTTTGGGTTCTACATAATCACCGTCAGTTACAGCAAGGTCAGATCTGACATCTCCAAAAAAACTTGCCGAAAATTTCTTGCTCATATCCATCGAATGGTTCTGCTCTGTCTGCTAGCTCCAGTGCTTTTTCATCAAAACTAGTTGTCTCTGAATGTGAAAAATTTTTTGTGCCACTATCAATTAGTTCCTTTTGTGTCTCTGAGACTCCCTCCTGTTGCAGTGTACTCCTCATTTTGTGCTGCCTCCTCATTATCCGAGGAATCACGTCTCAGTGTCCTTTCCTGGTGGTTCTCTCTCTCTCTCTTTCTCTCTCTCTGTGTGTGTGCCGTTTCGCTCCTCTTTTATTTCAGTAGATATGCCCTGTCACTCTTTGTTGCTATAGTCTTGATGAGCATCATCTGGGTGCCAGGTCCCAAAATGCTGTGACCCTGCATCTTAGTAAGTCAGGCGTCTCTGTGTTGATAAAGAGTGAGGACCTCTTGATGATCACATGTCGGACTGCCATCACCTAGCCAGCGCTGGGTATGATCACGAGACACCATTGTCACCCTGATTGTGCAAAGAGGGCATGCACGAGACAAGGAGATAGAGGAAAGCTTGATTCATTAACAATAAGTCCAACATTGGCTACATCAGATGAAAAATACTGGGCAGCTCTTAACAAGTGGAAGACAGCACGCATGCTAGTCGACAGTGGTTGTAAAAACAATATCTTGACAAACATCGATGAGTCACTGGAACTTGGGGCAGAATCGATCAGTGGTCAGAAATCCCAACAGAGAGGCTTCCAGAGTGGTGGGCAGAGGCTGTTTGAGGATCACCGTTCCCCTAAACAGAGGGAAGTTCTAATAAGAACTCAGGAATGTTTTGTGTGTGCCTAACTATTCTTCAAACCTCCTATCAGTCTCAAGATCCCGGAGTGGGGACATATATTCATCTTTGAGTTTTCGAGAAAAAAACAGCTGAATGAAGCTCCAGAAGGGAACTCGGATGACACTAACTCAAAGAGATATTTTTTTTTACTTATCCCGCAGTGTTCTAGAGTTCAAGATGAGTGTCAACACCATGGATGTTCAAGGAAGTGGCAGACAAGGTTTTGCTATTTGAATCAAGTGGATGTGTCCGGGAATGCGGAGAACTCAAAAGCTCGTGCAGTATCGAAGTGGCAGAGACCTAATCAGAGAAGAAATTGGAGAGACTGTTCAGAGGCATGATGCAACATTTCAGAATAGAGTCATTGTAAGGCTTTTGGTTTTGCGTTGTGTTTACATACCAGTACACGGAATTTGTGTTGGTGGACTTGCTTAAGGGAAAGAGTGAAGCACTGGTCGGCCTCAGGAAGTTTCTTTTCAGTGTTCAGTGTGCAGACGCCCAAGAAACTGAGACGAGACAATGCAAAGGAGTTGCTCTCGGAGACAATCACCACATACTGTTTAGACGTAGACATTCGAAAAAAGAACGCCAAACCCCAGACAACAAACGCCATAAAACAACCGCTTCGCTGAGAGGTACAACAGTACTTTACTGGAGACAAATGTTTGTTTGCTCATTGATTTTGATTGACTTACCAAGATGATGTGGGGCTTAGCAATTCTCCAAGCAGCGTTGATTAGAACGTTGGTTGTAAGGCAACGAGAAGACAGATGCCCAGTTGTTGAAGCGATGCGAGATAAAAAACCTAATTTTTCAATTAGTAGGCTATCGTTTTTGGCTGTACAAATTTCATGAGGAAGAGAGAGAGAGAGAGAGAGAGAGAGAGATGTCGACAAACTTGAACCCAAGGCACTGAAAGAAAACTTTGTGTTAGGCGAATCTTTTTGCAACTCCCGTTGCATTGGGCTGTGTTCTTCCTCCTGCAGTTCAAAATAAAGCAATCCCAAACACAGAGCCGTTTTCCTTCTTGGGACCCTGCATTTTACTGCTTTGCCACTGAACCACTATGTCCTTGTGCTTCTTTGCTGTGTTCTTATGGAGTTTTTGCAGCTTTTTCCTCAACTCTGTGAAGTTCATTGCCGAGTTTAAAATTATTATAACAAAACACTGGCAGACCATTGAGGACCAGGGCGTTGAAAATGGTTCTTGAAACTGCTTCTCCTACTTTTTGTAGCCTTTTGCGCAGCTCGTTTGACGATGAAACTGACAGATTCTTTGAGCTGCAATCGAGTAACGTTAACACTGCTGGCGTCTCCACAATCTGAAATCTCTCTTGCAAAAACTTCCGAGCCGTTGCTATTCCTCTTATGTCGTGATCTTCAACACACTAATGGCTCATCAGCTTGAGTGTTGTTGCATCTAGAGCCATTGCCGAATAGTACCAAAGGTTGTATCTTTTCTCCTTGATGTCAGCAAATTCCTTCTCATAGGTATCTGTCAGCATGTTCTCGTTCTTCTCTTCGTTGCTTGCCCCATTAGCCAGTGGTGACGGCTCGTGGGGTTGATCCTCTGTTCCCAATTCAAATCGTAGAACTCCTTCGTCGGCATCGTCGCCACAAATCTTGTGCTTCCTACTGAAAGGAGATGATGTTCTTTGAAATGATGACGCGTGAGGGCATTGGGTATTCTGGTACACAGGGTATTTTGGCAATGACTACAATTTCGTGCCACCCAACCTGCTTATGCTCAAAAATGTTGGGTTTTGGATTTTTGAAAGGAGAAATAAAGCGTACTTAACAAACTAAAAGCATTTTGTTTCGCAGAATTAAGAGAGAAAAGAAAATGGTTTTTTACAGAAGACTTTAGAGACCTACAGGAGAATTCTTGTTAAGGAAAAAAGATGATAACTCGATTTTGAGTGTGAAACGGGGCTCAAGAATGATCTGTATAAATACACATTATCAGTGCAAAAATATCAGGATACAAAACTAATCTGAGCACCGCGATTTATAGTGGGGTCGCAAGAGTTACCCAATATAATTTGCCTCTGCAAAATTCTTAAAAATCACTTGTAGGGCATGCAAGATTTTGAATGCATATGTAGGTTTCTATGAAAGTATTGGTGGTCATAATTGTAGTTATAACATTTCAATAAATGCTGTTGGGAAGATGTTACATCAAAAAATCTCCTCTAATATTAAGTAACTGGACTCGTCAGTTTGAACCGAGTTTTGATTCACAGTACCAGTTTTGAAGATTCGTTTATATCAATTTATTGATCAAATCCACTTCCTCTTGTCTGATTAATTGAAAAATCTAACTTTCTAAACCTTCCAAATAAACTTAAGAGGATATTTTCTAACAATAACTGTTGGCATAATAAATAGTTAGATACATTGTTTCTGTCCAAGGAGTGGAGCTCAAGATGACTCTGATCAGAGTTCATTTTGTAATCCAATCACCATTTTTCTCTTCCGCCATCAAAATCATATTGTTTTTGCAGTTTTGCGATTTTTGGCATCTTTAAAATAACGGGATAACTAAAGTACTCTATTGGCCCAATAAAAAGCCACAGAGCTGAAGGCAACATTTAATTCATTAGGAGCGCTTAGTGCTTTTAAATTTGCCTTTTCTGGATTTTTTAAACTTCTGTCCTAAGTTAAATTTATGTTTTACGTCAAGTCAAATGAACTCATTACGTCTTTATTGGGGTCCAAAAAATTATTTAGAGTTAGGAGCCAATTATTTTGATCCTTTTTATTCTCTTCAGACAATAAAAATTTAAAATTTACTCTCTTCATGCGATCAAAGTTTCGCAATTTTTGGATCTTTGCAGAGACACATCCTTTTGTCTAATGGGGATGGTTGGATAACTGGCATGACAAACTAGCGTGAAAAAGTGGTTCATCGGATGGTCTTGCTTAGCCGGTATTTGAAGTAATATCATGAATGTCTTTGGCGTGAAGAGGGATTGAAAATTCTCTAATTGTTCCTTCTTTCCACTTGTTTGAATTGCTAAGGTTTGCCACATAGCGTGCTTTTTGTTTGCTGACTTGACCAGTGGCGTACACTTCACTCGTTTTAGACACCATTATAAATTTCCTCTGGATGACGACACTAGATCCCAAACTTGTTGTTTTGGTTCATATCCTGATGCCACTGGTCCCAATCATCACTTCGGATAGCTATATAGATTTTCATAGTTCCACTTAGTCGCACTCAGTCAGAGCAACATGGTTCTTCAATTTTTCAAAGAAAATTGATAATCATTCCTCTTTTTCGACCTTTCTCTGGGCTTTGCGCTTTCCGCTCGCTTCTTCGAATTTTCACTGAAGCCAGCAGTCTCTGTGGCTGAAAATCCTCCTGTGTGACTGCACCATATGGATTGTGAAACCCCTTGATTTCTTTCTTTTCGTTAGATCGTTCATCTGTGTCTGTTTTCCAAACATCCGAGGCTGCTCATCTCAGTGTTGTTTTCGAGTTTTCACGCCTTCTGCGCCATACCAATGATTTTATTTCAGTACTTTTGCCAGTCTTAATGTTTTGTCAATGTCTAGATGGCGAAAATCTGCGTGCCAGATTCACATCTTTTGAACCCTCATTCAGGAGGTCAGACCTCTCTGTTGGTCACCGTTTGTGCAAAATTCATGTCCTCAGATGATTACTTTTTCTGTTGAGTTTGTACACGAGGTATACGTTTTCACCTTCAATGCCACCCAAAAAGTTTCCCTCCACCGCCATGGTTCAAGTTCGCTGAGGCCTGTTCTACTTATTTATGTAGATTAGGCAGCAAAAGCAGAAAAACTATATAACTACTATAACTATATTATAACTACTATAAACCGCATTAGCTCTGCCGGTCTTCTAGTTTCGCCTCATCTAACAATCATGTTTCAATTTCTCGCTAAACGGCAAAAGTGTTGCTCTCCACATCATCTTTGGAAGTCCTGAGTCGATACCCAAACATTTCGAGCAAACCGTTTTTGCACCTTGTAGCTAATTGCTCTTTGTAACGGTCTTATCCCGAAGAATGCCTCTGTTTGATCAAAACGCTTTAAACTCCTCTGAAAAAAACTCCATCGCATTGTTTTGCCCAGCTTTGATTTTTCAAAACTGATAATGATTTTCTTCAAGCTGACAAGCGATTCACTCTTTCCCTTAAGCAAATCAAAAAACGCAAATTTCGTATGGTTTGCCAACAAAATACGTAATGAAAAACATGACAGCGATTCTACAACATAAATTTGTTTTAGATCGTCTGTGTTAATTTCTATGCTGTGAAACTAAACGCTGCAGGAATTCATCTTGATCTTTAATGGGTTTCAGTGTCAGTAAACCAAACTTTTATCCTGATTTAAACTTACTTCTGGAGTATTATTCGGGAGTTTCATCCATGTGTTTTTTTTCTCCATAAAGAAGCTTTGTCCAACTCCTTGCATTATGAGAATGATATAAGGCTCAAAAAACAGTCGGGCACACACGAAACATTAGTGCGGTTGCTTTAGAATTATCTATTGTATGAGGGCATGCTGATCCTCGAATCTTGACTAAAACTTGTGTGCACTAGCTTGTCTGGTTTCCTCCAATGTGTCAGATCTGACCCAGTACTCGTCGTCTGGCGTAGCCATTGTCAGACCCATCGCCATTGCATCTTATTTGTTCACATCCGTTTTCCTCCGGCATCAGATGTGTAGCGACATATTATTAAGTATGGTGCTGTCTCTTATCTACTGCAGTTTTGGTGGAATTTCCTGGGAGCGGTTTCCTTTCTTGGGTTGCCTTTTGAAGTTGCACTTCACTGCTAATTCACTTGAACTACTCTGTCCTTGTTGTTTCTTTGTTGTATTCCCTTGCAATTTTTGCATCAGTTTTCTCATATCTGCACATTTTGTTGCCTGTTTGAATACTTACTGATTAACTAAACTTTTGTAACTCTTCGAGAGATCATAGAGGCTCAGTAAAGTTTAAAGGGTCCTTTTAGACATCTTTTCTTGGTTCTTGAAGCCTAGTACGCAGCTCGTAGCCTCTGATGAATAATATGTCCAGATCGTTATACTGCTTGAGCTGATTTGAGCTAGCTCTGCCGCAAAAGTCCTCACATTCAGCGTGACAATAGTGTGAACATTCTCCTGCAAAAATTTTCAAGCCGTTGCTCCCTCCCTTATGCCGCCATGTTCCAAACAATCATGTCTCATCAGCATGAGAGCAGCTGCACCTAGAATCAGTGCCTGATTTCTGCATTAATAATCCTCTTCCTCTTGATGTCCGCAATTCCCCTATGATTTCCAGCCTTCAGCAATGTGTGGTTTTTCTTCTCGTCATTGTTTGTCCCAATGGCCAATAGAACAAGTTCACTGTGTTGCTTCTCTGTATTCATTACTTTTCTCTAAAAACACTTCGTCTGCATCACAGCCACTAACCTTATGCTCCTGGCAGCGAAATTTTGTGGCTTTCCTGTTTATGTCAACATCCATTGAGATCCATTGTTATTTGAGCGAGCAAAACACTTTTAAAAGAAGGTAACAACAATGAAAAGGATTATGAATGTCAAAAAATTCACTGAGTGTGCTTTTTGGCATAAAAATTGCGTGGCTCATAAGAAATTCGTGAATAAGCTTTCGCAGGCGTAATAAAAGCATTTTGATCTACTTTATTTAGAGATAGAGACTAGCAAATTGATCTTCACAGTAGAATCGGGAGACTTACAGAACAGATTTTATTAATAGCTCAAGAAGCTGAATTGAATTTGTGAGACGAGAACGGATAAAACATATTTAAATATTCAACGAGAACAATCAAGATATGGTATCTAAACTTAGCACCATTGTTTTTAGTGGGATTCCTAAGTGTGACCAAATATCGCTGACCTTTAAAGTTTGCTTAGAAAATATATGCAAGGGATACCATAAATTATGTGCACTAGCACTTTTCTACGAATTTGTCTACGAAGGTAACATAGTTATTCAGTACTTGCTCGGAAGAGTTTGCACAAAAAAAGCTCACGCTAATAATAGTTATCAAGGTTGATCAATTTGAACGGAGTATTGATTCTGAACACCATTTCTTGAGATACATTCGTATTCATATACTGACTTGTATCAATTTTCCCCTTTCAGATTAAACTGGTAAGTTAAATTTTCCGATAAGTCCATCTTTTTTATTTCTTTAGTTTCTAAAAAAAGTGTGGCAAAACAGTAACTTTAATATAACTGCTTCTTAATTTGCAAAAAATAGTTTTTGGTGACTGTTATTCTGCTGACTAATCAACAAATTAAAATTAGTTCATAGAAACCAATTATTTGAGCAAAACAGTTTTTTGATCATTTTGGCTTCTTTGCAAGTTTTGTCAAATTTTGAAAACTTTGTTATTTGTTGTCAGAAAGCAAACGCGATCTATTGTTTTTTATACCAGTAAAACTTTATATCGAATTTTTTGCTGCTCAGAAGAAAATATTGAGTCAATTTATCTTTCTTTTCTCTTGAAACATATTTTATTCCACAATTTATTTGTCTGTTGATTCTTCTTATTTGGTTTTGTCAAAACTCAAAACTAATTTGAACAAAAATTTATGGAAGAAGACTATAGATTTGGGGAGCATTGCTCTTTTAATCGTTTAGGGATTTAGTCTCTAAGTTTGGAAAATACTAAGTAAATTGGCGATGATGCCTAGTTAGCTATTCACTTGGTTATCGCAGTTCACAATAAGCAACCGTTTTAGTACCAAATTAATTGTCTAAAAAATATCTGGTTTCTATGTGACGTGTAGTACTCAATTTTGTCCTCATTAAATTTATTTTTTAGTCAAGTTTTTACAAATGTTTCTGTTACTTTTTGTCAAAACAAATTTGATTCCTTATCACTTCATCGGCAAATGGAACTATTTAAATAAGTCTCCAAGTTTGTCTCCAAAGTAAGCGTCTTAATTTTTTTATTTTTAGTTAAAGCTCAGAGCTGGGAAAAAAGTGATCAAGCCTTTATATTTTCACAAAACATTTAACACTAAAACGATATTCTTTATATTCGGTTAAAAGCAAGCGAAGTTATTACCTCAACTGTTTTTCTTAAAAGCACCTTTATTCACTTTTCTGTTGTTTTTAAAAGCCACAGAAGTCCAGACAACAACAAAGTTGGGTACTTTAGGTAGCAGCTTGCCCAACACCGGGTCGGCATTTCTTATATAGACTATTTGTAGATATAATTTAATGGTTCAATTTTCCGCCCTATCAAGCATAAATCCCGCAACAATAACCAACTAAAAATTTCCTAAATTTTAGTTGCGAAATTCACAAATTACTAATACCATCTATCAACAGAATACAATCTGAAAGTGGCTCCAGTTGATATTTTGATGACAACAGATTCCAAATAATCCTATTTTATGACATACAGTGAATTTAGTTCAGAATCGGCAGGATTTTGGCCTTGAAGTGTTGGGATTAATTTAATACTGTATAGTGATCTTCTGGTCTGGAAATCAACCATAGATTAATTTTGACCGCTTCCTGAGTGCTTTTACATTTACAATAGTCGAATTTAGGACAAAATCTCCACAGTTCAAATTTCATTTGAGTTTAAATGAATAATTTCTCATTTCTGTGGCAATGAAAATTTATTTTCGGCTCGCGATTTTAACCTTAGCATCCCATATTTTAAGATTATATCTTCTCACCCCTATATTATTGCACTCAGAAACTTTCAACAAATCTCTACGAATTTCTAATTTCAGTATTAGTCCCTAAACGCTTTTTGCCCATACCCTACGTATCATTTATTATTAAAAAAATATAAATTGTACCAATTATATGTATAATCCCACCGAGATTTAGCTGGAATTTGTGCACTGGTTACTATTAGGGTTGAAAAAACTGGACGTGGATATTTTTTGGTTGTCGCCACAAAATTGGAAAATTGTGATGGTTGATGAAGTTGAATTGAAATTTCTTTTCACTCATTGATATATTGAACCATGACGTATGAGAGTCTGAATAAAAGAGTTATGGGTTTATCTTGTATTTTGTTGATTACGCTTCATTAATTAGAGTTGATTATTAATATCTATTACTATAAGCTCTTCAAATGCAGATATGCAAGGTAAACTATCTTAGCTGTTCTGTAGATCGGACCATTTTAAATTCAAATATGCGGAAAAGTTGCAAAATTTATAGTTTTTGTCGTTTAAGATTATTTTAGTCTGTTCATTAGAATCTCCTTGAAGCTGTTAATACTAGTCCCGGACGCAATTATCACTGAAGGCTTAAAAATGAGATTTAAAACAGACTGACTGAATATTTATGCTCTCATGTTCTCTTTTCGCACAATTAACCAAAAATTTGGAACATTTAGCTGGGAATTTACATATGAATGCAATAAAACTTTTGAGTTGCTTGATAAATTTTGGAGAGATTTCAATGTGTTAGCAGAACTATTTGGGTTTTTTAGACAATGCAATGTCGTACTATAAAGAGTGGACATTTTTCATGCCGATGGTGGGCAAACTGTGACCCGGGTTTGGCCCCCATAGAATCCCATCGATGAATTATGGTAATTTTTTGAGGCACATGGCTTAGTTTAACTGCGCTCCATTGCTATCTTATGGTGGGCATACTACTAATTCCATATTTAAGAAACTACGCGTCATACCCATATGACAGAAACTATTGTCATTTATTGCGCTCAAATGCGATTTTTTTCTGATTTTTTTTTGAAAAAGTGATTTCATGTCCGACAGGTTTAAAATGTCTGACCACCAAAATTTTGTCGCTTTGGGATAGAATGGTGCAGCCCTGGAGCGTTAAACCGCTGGGCAGTTCTATGGGAGCCATGCTGGTCTGCATCCATGTATTTGATGCACGGAAGCTGCTGAGGAGACATAAATTCATGGTGTGAACGGCAATTCTCATTCCTTCGGCAATTCCTTCGTCGCCAAACTCTGCAGTGAAGGCGCTAACTCATGGTGTTAAGGGCAATCAACACTGCACCCCCCCCCCCTCCCCCTCCCCCACAGGCAACATCCATTGAAAATTGAGGTCGGTTTCAAACCACTCCATCCTCTGGGTGCAATAATTTGCCCGACGTTAGTCAGTTATGTCTGTACATAATTAGTTTTTTAGATTCTGTACATAATTATACCATTTACAATAACCTTCCAAATTAGCACATCGTGAAAGCTGCGTAATAACTCCAAAAAAGCGGAGGAAAAACGTGGTGACATCAAAAATTCAAAAACTTGCAATTTTTTTTAACTGTTTTTCTCATTGCGTGTGTTCTTAAGACCAGATGAATGAGGCTGCAACGCAATCAGTATACTAATGCGATTACTTCTGCAGAATATTCGATCGATTACTAAGAACTTTTCTGAACTTGAAGCTTTCCTAGCCGAGACATCTGAACCCGAAGTTATAGCACTTACTGAAACTTGGCTTTCAAAAAGCCCCACTCAAAATTATTTTTCTTTAAAAAACTATCAAAATTTGGTAGTCGCTAACAGGGAGAAAAAACGTGGGGGTGTTGCATTTTATGGTAGGAAAAATCTTGCCTATAAAATTGTTGCAAAGCTTGAGCTGAATGAATTGCAGATTCTTACAATTTTTTTGCATCCGTTCACATTTTTAACAGTTGTGTACAAACCGCCTTCTACAAAATGTGGTTTTCTGTTAAACCAGCTGACAGAATACATACTCAACTTAAACATACCCTTGGGTCAGAAACACTTGGTTTGTGGGGACTTCAATATAGACTTGCTTCGTAGCAGTAGTTCATCCGAAATGCTTAAAAGCACGTTAAGACTCTTTGAGTTAGAAAGTATGAACTCGGAATCAATAACCAGAACATGTAGAGGTGGAGGCACATCAATAGCCCTTTGCTTTGCTAATCATGACGTAACAGTGTCCATTGTAGAAACGGCTATAACAGATCATTTCACTGTAATTTGTGATACACAGATTGAGATGTGCAACATTGACCATAACGAAAAATGCAGCTATAGGTGTTGGAAAAAACTAAAAAATGAACAAACACTGTTAAATATGAATTTTGTTTTACAACATGGATTAGTAAAGAATGCTAACATTTTTACGTATGGAACAAGTGAGGTAGCGTTCACAAAGTTTTTTGAGATTCTTGCTCAAGTTTTGAACAAATATGTTCCGAAAGAAACAAAAAAGTCTACTAAGAGACCGAAAAAATGTTGGGTGGATAATAAGGTTAAAAAAGAATGTCGGCGCAAGAAAAAGCTATATCAGGAATACATTCACTGTAAAACACAAGAAAATTGGTTAAAGTTCAAGCAGCAGCGAAACAAAGCCAAAGCAGTTATAAGACATACTAAAAGGAAGTACTTTGATGTATATCTCTCCTGCAAGGAAGAACAAGGGAATAAAAACTTTTACAAAACAATGAAAAGTCTGAAACCCTCATCTGCAAGTCTCAATGATGATGACCTTAGCCCAAATTGTGAAGTGTTCAATACTTTCTTCAGCACAATAGGATCTGACTTAAACAGTAAGTTTGACTCTAGTCCAAATTTCTCCCTTATTGACAAAGTACCCGCAACTATGTTACTTCTTGGCTATAATGAAAAGGAAATAGAGTGTATTATAGATAAATTATCAAACAAAATCTCTGAGGACCAGCATGGAATCAGCAACAAATTCCTTAAAGCAGTAAAATGCACCATAGCACCCCTTTTGACTGACTTAATAAACCGATCAATTGCAGACGGCATTTACCCAAACTGTTTGAAAACAGCCAAAGTTGTTCCTATACACAAATCCGGAGACAAGAGCGTTTGCTCTAATTACAGACCTATTTCCTTATTACCTACTGTAGGAAAAATTTTTGAAAAAATTCCCAAGTCGAGAATAGTAGATTTTCTGGACCAAAACAGCGTCTTTACAGATCAACAGTTTGGCTTTCGTAATAAAAGAAGTACAGTGGACGCTATAGCAATTGTGATAGATAGCTTAAGGTCAGACAAAATCATTAGTACAAAAAGCTGTTGCGCATTTTTGGATCTAAAAAAAGCTTTTGATACCGTAGATCACAACCTGTTGTTAAAAAAGTGTGAACTTTATGGTCTTAGAGGCCATGTTATGGAAATAATTACTTCCTACCTTACTGACCGAAAGCAGTTTGTGCTACACAACAGCCTAAGGTCTAGAGTTTCAGCAATAAACTGTGGGGTTCCACAAGGCTCAGTGTTAGGACCCATTTTGTTCCTTTTATATATAAATGACATGCCGAAAGTCTGCCATACTCTTAAGGTCACTCTTTTTGCTGATGACACTTGTTTGCATTGTAGTTACGATAACAAAAACATTGATTGCGTACAACAAGATCTAACCAAAATTGAGAAGTGGCTTGGTGAAAATAAACTAACGTTAAATCAGCAAAAAACGTACTTGTTGACCCCAAGCTCTCCATTGCTAACTAATAGGGCCAACTTTTCTTTCAACGGTGTGACTATTGCCTATGCACAATGTGTCAAGTATTTGGGATTACATATTGATATGAACCTAACTTTTAAAGAACATGTTAAGTTCGTACAAAGAAAAATTTTTGGCAACATTCAACCACTACGATTTTTCAGACAGTTCGTAAGTCAAAAACGAATGCTGCATTTATACAAGATCTACATACAACTTGTTTTACAATATGGAGTTCTGATTTATGGCTCTGCTAATAAAACAGATCTCTTGGCGCTTGAAAAAATACAAATACTGGTGTGGAGAATACTCTTTGGTATTAAAAAGTTTAACTCAATTAACAACATAAGACAAAAACATCGTTTACTATCAATACGTGAACTGCATGTTTATGAACTGATGAAGTGTCTGAGTAAAATTATAAGAAATGAACAACATAACACAGAGTTAAATGATGTCATTTCCAAAGATGAAATAGAAGTTATTACTAATGATTCAAAAAGAATCAAAACAATTAAAAGTAGGTCAAAAGGCACTAAGCAAGAGAGCAAAATTCTTAATTGGCGCTTACGCAAACTGCTTAATGTTTTAGTGAAATGGGATGTCAGCATTGTTTTAAAAATTGTTCAGTGTAAATCCAAACAACTGCCGCATCTACTTCATGATCTGAAAGATAATTATATTTGTGACGATGAGGAACTAATAAAGGCTTTTTGGTAAGACTTCGCTCTTTTGGTGTTTTTTTTGTTTCTGTATTAAAATCAAAGATGAATTGTGTTTTTTCAAGTTCAGTTTTTAACTTTTGATTTAGTTCGGGGGATGGGTGTTGGAGGTAAAGAAAATCATACAACCCATAAAGAAGTAATTTGCTCTTAGGCACCACTTGACAGGCTTAATGCCTTTTTGGCGTCCTTTCAGATACATTTAGATACAAAAATTGTATTTACAGTATCTGAGAACAATTTATTATTATTATTATGTCTGTAACTCCATTAGATAATGCTATGATTCGTCTATAGCTATCAGTGAATCACAGAACAGAAACAAAAATTAATTCTGAAATTTAATGTTCGGTCCCTGCGTGCTAGCATGTAGTAGCATTCGTGCCTTGCATTTTGTTTTGCTCTTTTCAAAATTTGGAATCCATCCAACAAAATGTCTGTAAAGAGTCTCACATTGATTTTCTGTGCCAGCCCCAGAGATATCCATTCTTTCACTATAAGTTTTGATTATATCGGCCTTCGGCTGTGCAACCAGATGACCCAATTTGGACACTTTTTCAAATTTTGCCAACACTCGTTTTAATGTTTTAAATTATATCTTAGTGCTTTCAAAGCCGCAATTGAAACCAGCCATAAATTAAAAAAAAGTACTAAATAAGAAAAATAGAAGCCAATTTTAGATTGTTGAGTGCTACCTGAGTGAGTTGCTTTCAAAGATTGCGAAATATAAAATGGCAGGCAGATTGCCAGAAAAAAGCCGCAATAGATTTGTAGATCTGCAGTCTAAAAAAAACAGTAAAAAAGACAGGCCAAAAAAATAGTCTTTTCATTGAAGATTGATCTGTTATATTTTGATTAAAAATCTTTATAAGTTATTGCTGCCTCTATTAGCTGATCTCAAATAACCTTCATTTAGAGTGGCACACACTCATTTAGAGTGACCTTGTCTCTTTGAATTAAAGTAAATAAAAGTCAATTTCAAAGTGAGGAAGTCATTTTTGAGAGTGAGGTAAGTCAAGTGTGACCAAAAATTTAATCACGCGAATGAACAAAAAAAAGCTCGCTCCACTAAGAGCGAAAAATGACGTCACGCATGCAATTCAGTTGAAATTGCATGAACGAATGAACAAAAAGTGGCTGTGTCGTCATATGGACGAAATAAAAAACATAGCAGGACAAGTCCTGACGTACAATTCAAATAATTTTCATTGACTAAACAGAAAACTAGACCAAGAACGGACTATGAATGGATTGGGAAAAACATTAAGAAAAAAATCCGATCCAAAAAATCGAAAAACTGTAAAAATCAAAGTGAAATTGCCTCATGTGAACAAAAAACTACTAGCAAGAAAGCGAATTTTTGTTCAAACACCGTTTTTTCACTCTACTTTAAATTTAGAGCGAAAAAAATTCATGTCGCAAAACTACTCGCTTTTTCGCTCCACTTCCTGTTTCGGCGTGACCAAAATCCCTACTCCAATTTGACTTCAAAAATCATGAAAATATGTGAACAGATCTTAAAAAAGTCAGCGCCCCAATACAATTCAAATTCTTTGAATTGTAAAAATTCTTTGAATTGTAAAAAACCAAAAGAAGTCCAATAATAGCCTCAATTATCGCTGTGCGGCTAATAACAAGATCTCTCACAATCAAATGAATAAAATTGTACAACTCTTGCTGGAAGATTCTAAAATATTACAAAATAGGCAGTTTCGAAAAGATTTCCTCCAAATTTTTTGGTTATCCAGCAAGAACCTTGAAGGATAGAGACAATTTTTGAAAGATTCTTAAAAGGTAAGTAACCGCGTTTAAGCTTAGGCGTAGAAGCAAATCTATTTATAGAAAGTTGGTCTTGGCATGACATTTAATTGTTCAAAACATTTAGCTCTGCATGAGAGGTGGCGAACATAGATACACAAGGTAGATCAACCTATAAACAAACAATAATTTCCAAGAAAAACAATTGTCAAACTTTCTTTTCATCTGTCTTTTCTTCTTTTGTTTAATTGATGTGGCTAATTGCTCAACACGTAGACAATAACGAAGAACTTAATTCAAAAAAGTGGGTTAATTTTTTCATGAAAGTAGTCAAGTTTTCGCTAAGAAACCAGTTTCATTAAAACACTAGGAGAGAGCTGTTCATATTGAATAATTGTCTTGGAAACGTACAATCTGCATTTCCATTTCAAAAATTTGTATGCATTTACAACTCTATGCGACAAAATATGTAAATGAATTAGCCAAAGCTAAAATACAACCTGTCTTGCACAACATGGGCTATTGAGATCAGATACCAGCTGAAAACAACAAAAAGTGAAGCAATTTATCGTCAATACTTTTTTACCAACTGATAACGATGGGAACATCTTCTAAATTCTTGAACAATTATCTCAATGTCTGAACAATTAAAATTTATTATTATTTCACACAACTGAGAAAATGCAAAATTGTAGTTAGCATAAAACAAAAAAAATCAAATTCTTCTAAAAGATTGTGTTCACACTTTTAATATATGTTTGAATCGCGTGCAATATTTTATCTTCGCGTATCAAAATTTTATCCAGGAATCAATAAACATATTTGGCTGAGAGAGATGTTGAAAAACTCACGAATCCTATATCATTGGGCTCCTTCAAATTATTTTATCACATGTTGCACGTGGATTGACCCAGTGTTTTGTGATTTAGGTTGGCATAGCTTCCTTTATTGTTTTGGTACCTAATAATTATCACATATAACAAGCATTCTTGACGCTTTTTCTTTGCCTTGGTTTTATTCACCTTTTGATTCGATTTGCAATGTCTGGCGCCAAGAACAAAACTCCAACATCTTTACTCATTTCTTTTTTTCTTTAATTTGCATTTAAAGTGCAGATTTATGAATCAGAGCCTTCAACAGTACACCACAGAGCTTAGCATATTTTTTTAATGAATTGATTGGTTGATGAGCTGATGAGTTTGCTCAATTCAACCAATTGGTTATGTTAATACTTGTATAATTTTTTGTTGAGACTATGAAAAACTTGATTTTTT
Source organism: Convolutriloba macropyga (assembly GCF_964194025.1). Classification (NCBI taxonomy): domain Eukaryota; kingdom Metazoa; phylum Xenacoelomorpha; order Acoela; family Convolutidae; genus Convolutriloba; species Convolutriloba macropyga. The sequence goes on from NC_134469.1 coordinate 55,772,532, forward strand.
TGTTTTATTTGAATTTGGCGGTATCAAGCGGTATATTTTAGAAATTTCTGAGAATAAAAAAAACCATCGGACGGTTTGATTTTAGAATTAATTGTCATTTATGGTTGCCATTGACTTAAACTAACCGATGTCTGTTTGAAAAGCTTACATAATTAAAGCGCAGTAGTGCTATCAGTTTTGATTTTTTGCAGTTTTATCTGGCCTTGTTTGCGCACATAATACACAGCTTATATAATTTGCAAGTGCGCTACCTGTTATATATCAGTAAAATGCTGCTAAAAATATTCTTCACTTTGTTAAATTTATTTTCAAATTCAAAGCAGAAATTATAAAGAGGCAATCTATCTAAGCTGAAAATACAGTAAATGGTTGCTACGGGCATTTGTTCAAATATGTTTTCTTTGAGCAAAACCTGCAGCTTTCGTAACTTTTAGCAATCCTAGTTTTCTATGGGAAATGAGGCAATGAGACCAGATGTCTTTTAAAAACAGCAAAAACTAAAGCATTTTCTCGTCAATATTTCTTAACAAATAAACAACGATGCAAACATTTTTCATTTTTTTAACAAAAATCTTAATAAAATGCAGAAACTGAAATTACTATCATTTCAAAAAACCAAAAATGGCAAAGTTGTATTTCGCATAGAATAAATTTTCAAAATCTCCTAAAACAAAGTATTCACTTTTTTGCAAGTGTTTGAACCGCAGACAACAGTTTACTATTCGTTTTTTTTTGCGGTGAATACAACTGGTATGCAGCAAGGAATCAATTAACAAGCTTGGCTTTTTAGTGCTATCAATTTTAATTTTTGCAGTTGTATCTGGCCTTATTTGCGCACATAATACTCTGCTAAAAAAATTTTAACTTAGTTAAAATAATTTTCAAATTCAAAGCAGAAATTATATAGAGGCAATCAAGCACAGCTGAAAGTACAGTAAATGGTTGCTACCAAAATTTTTTCAGTTATGTTTTCTTTTCGTTTGCGAAACTGGCCGGATATATCCAATTTTTTGAACGCATATCTCAAGGAATTGTAAAAATTGAATATATTATCATTTCACAAAACCAAAAACAGCAAAGTTGTAATAAGCATAGAGCAAAATTTCAAATATTCCTAAAAGAAAATATTTACACTTTTTCCAAATGTTTGAAACGCTTGCAACATATTATTATTTGCTTTTTGCTTATTATTATTTTTGAAAGCAAGAATCATTAAAGCATCTTGGTTGAGAGAGATTGAAAAGCTAAAGAATCCTATGCCATGTCAATCGTATAAAATATTTTATCTCATGATGCACGTCAATTGACTCAGTTCTTTGTTATTTAGGCTTGCACAGCTTCCTTTATTGTTTTGGTTCCTAATATTTATCACATTTAACAAGTATTTTTGACGTCCGTTTTTTTCGTAGCTTGACTTTGATTCATCCGTTGATTGGAGTTGCAAGCTCTAGTGCTAAAAACAAAACTCTATCGTCTTTATTCATTTTTCCCGTAATATGTATGTAAACTTCAGGTTCATGTCTCATAGCCGCTAATTGTTTACCACAGAACTCAGTCTGATTTTTTGAAACGAATTGATTGATTGAAAAGCTGATGAGTTTGCTCATTTCAACGAATTCAATATGTTAATAATAGGTGAATTGATTTGTTGGACCGTGAAAGATTTGATTATTTAACTTTTCTTTAACTTCATTTGAATTTGTTGGTTTCACGCGTCATATTTTTGAATTTCCTGAATATAAAGAACCATCAGATGGTATGGTCTTAGAATTATTTGTATTTTATCGGTGCCATTAACTTAAACCAGCCGAGGTCTGCTTTAAGATCTTAGATGTTTAAGCTGGAACAGTGCTTTCAGTTTTGATTTTTACAGTATTGTCGGGCATCGTTTGCGCGCATAATACTCAGCTTATATGATTGCAGTAAAACTATTGTTAAAAGCAATTTGTCTAATGAGTTAAACTTGTTCTCAAGTTCCAAGCAGAAATTATAAAGAAGCAATCAAGCGCAGCTGAATGTACAGTAAAATGTTGCTACCTGCAGTTGTTCGGTCATGGGTTCTCTTACCTTTCAAAACTGAACAAATTGTAATACAAAATGATGCAGATGTAACGGCTGCTTTACTATCAAAGTCAAGGAAAACTTTACACCGCCCAGTTCGTTTCAGCGGTTTCAAATCTGTCCGGATATTGTGTTTTTGCAGTTAAATTTGTGAAATGTATTATTCGTTATACTGTAGATTACCGTTGCCTTACTTGTTGCTCTTTCATTCTTGATAACTAATTGCTCAGCTTTGCTGTATAACAAACTTGTTTCTCTCAGAATAACAAAATAATTCAAATTGAAACAATCAATTTTTTGTTGAGTTTTGTTAATAACTCAATCTATTAGCCGAATTAAGGAAATCTAAATCCAACAAGTTGTAGCCTTCTAAATTGGCTATAGTCATGCAAAATTTCAGCTTTCTATCTCAAGGATTACAGAAAAGGTCACACTTAATGTAACAATAACTGAACAAGAATAATAATTTTCTAACTTTAATGTTAGCAAGTCTCTCTATTGGTTTCAATAACACCAATGTTGAACTAGAGTAGGCTTCGTTAAAACCAGTACGAGCAACTGACTATGTGCTTTGCACAAAGTTTCTCTTACTTAGGAACTTTGTTCCTCAGAAAAAAAGTTTTAAGAATATCAAAGTCAATTCTCTTTTCACAAGTCAAAGTGAAGTTAAATCTGTACAATCACTAATATGATCTACAGAAACAACACACGATAACAGGTAACTTACCGCTCAAGAAAGTGCTTCAATACGCAATGTATGTCAGTTTAATATAACCAAAATTGCAAATTTCTTCTGATTTTTGGTAGTTTTTTAAGCTCCTTTTATGCTGTTAGTCACGTGGATTTACATGTCAAATTCAACTGTTGATTGATTGCAGATAATAATGTCGACAGAATTTGATCACTTTTCCATAACGTCACTTTTTCAGTGAAAGTTTGATGTCATGGGAAATTTGTTAACCATGTAGAAGTTTTGTCAATTATTCTGTATCAATAACAGGTTGATTCGCAATCCAATCGCAAAGAATCTGATGCAATACTGTTAAGTCGTAGTATTGTTTTGGTGGTTGAGGTAGTTCGAGTTTGAGGTATAGTTTATATATGAAGATTATGTACTAATAATAGTTGCTAAATATAAATGTTGAACAAAGTGAACAAATCTGAATGGCTTCGATAGAATGTAGCATTAAATTTTGCTTGTCATGTTATTCTAGCTTTGGGGCTTGAAATGGCCTTGAAGCGCTATTCAATTTAATAAATGAGTTAGTAAGCTCAGCCGCTACAGCAGATTTCCACAAACTCAAGTTAATGCTTAGTTATAAAACCAAATATGAGCCAGACCCTAAGCTTTCGTAGGTTTTAGCGATCCTATTCATTCGATTCCTAGCAATCTTATCATTTGCCAAAGACCGGAAAATTGATCTTTTCAGGCGGATTCTTTAATTTTTATAATTGTTTCAACTAAGGCGCAATCATCAAATTTGATCGGATTACTACTAAAAAATTTCGAAAACTTTGTTTTTGCTTCATATGGAGTGTATCGTCTTCAGATAATCTAAATAGAATTTCTAGCTATTTAATCTAAATTGATCGTCTTTCAGGCGGCATATATCGAAAAAGTACAACTTACCATACCAAAAGTCAAAACCTTTCAATAACAACAGATTACCAGTGAATAACAACGGGTTAAAATTAACGGTTAGAAAAGTAGATAAACCTATTTTTGCTTTGGTTATAAACGTGCTTAAAATAAGTTAAACGCCTTAAAGTGAAAAATGATTCTAAACAAGAATTTCTCTTTATGTAGACTGTCTTTTTATAATTTAGAAAACAATAGCTAGTATGTTGTAGAAGTCTTTCCGCAAAGTGATCAAAAAAGTATAAAAGCATTATGGTAAAAAAATAATTGTTATTGTGGATATGCAGTTGGAAATGATTGATTGGTTAATAATTTTTGATGACTTGAAGGAACTTCATTTTCCGTCTAGCTGGAAGCAGAAATAGCTCTACTGACTGACAAAGACAGCTTTCAACCCATTCCAATCTGAAAGAAGTGAAAACAACCTTTATCCGACGGATAAACTTTTTAACAGCCGTTGCTAACAAAAGTACAATTTTCTTTGACTTTTTATGGAAATGCTTCAACGGATTTTGTATAGGTTTCTACGGTTCAAGTTGGGATAACATGTGGAGTAAGGAAGCATTACACAAGAAAATTTTTGATTCGCAAGCAGCTAAATTATCCCCAATTTTAGACGTCGACATGGAAAAACCCAAGCATTCTTCGGTCCTGCATTAATGACTAACAAATTATGGATATGCTTCTCCATTAATTCAAAGAAAATTGTGTTTTTGGGTCGAGAAGCAGTATTTTAATGAACTTTTTGGTTGAGCATAGAATTTTGTGGGCGTTCTGCGTCTTTATGTGAGCACAGCTATAAACAGTTGCAAAATTTATAGCAAAGTTCTTGCTGAACGGTAAATGTTTTAGCTGGACCCAAATAAGGGCTCAAAAAACCCACAAAAAAGTCATGCTCAACAAAAATATTCAAGAAAATGAACATAAACTTTTGTGAGAATAGACTTTTATGGGCGTTTTGCGTCTTTATGTGAGCACTGCTATAACCAATATATCGGTTAGCGAAAATTTTTCCATTAGTATTGCAAATCTGAAAAAAAATTAGGTTTTTTCATAGGAGCAAACGGGAGAAACAAGAAAAATATACTGAACTGCATTGCAAAACAAGCGCAACCAAATTTAATGGAGCGTTTGAAAAATTTCATGACAAAAGATTTTTATATAATCCATAAGATAACGTATTTGTCGCAGTTGCACTATGACTCTATTTCCATAAATTGAATGAAACTAGTTAACCTAATTGATTAAAAAGGCCGTTTTATAATTAGCCATGATGAAAATTCAGCACTTTCAGTACTTTTTTTCCAACTTGAGGAAATATCGTTTTCAAACAAATAAAATTTTAAAAGACTTTCCCTGAGCTCAAGATTTAACAATCTATGGTTAAATCTTGAGCTTGGGAAAGGTCTTTTAAAATTACTTAGAATGCTCAATTTTCATCATGGCTAATTATAAGCGAGCCAGAGTAAACAATTAGGTTGCCAAGTTTCGTAATTTATCGAAAAGAAAACATAGTCTACGACCACTACGCTATTATAAAGATTAAATAAAAATATTCTATCAAGGAAATTTTCAATTGCTCTAATAAATGATCCGTGCTCCTCTTTTTTGTTCTAAGATGAAACCTAAAGAAAGTATTCTCAGAATTGCAAGATTTATGGCAAAATTTTCGCTGAGCGATAGATCAACTTGAACCCTAGAAACCTATACAAAATCCGCAGAAGCACTTCAATAAAAGGGTCAAAACTAATGTCGTGTTTTTCTATGCTATGGTTGTTATTAAGTTTATCCATTGGATGAAGATTATTTTGCTTCTTTCAGGTTGCAAAAACTAACATCTATACGAAGATGGTTTTCAGTTTATTATCACAATTAGCTTTAAACATTTAACAAATTTAATGCACGATTCGAAAAAACCGAAAGCGAATTATTAGCTATTTTACTTTTTTAACTATTAAGTTTAACTTTGTTGTAATTGACGTTGCTAATGAAACTAATTTTGTTGTTTAGTGAGTAAACTGGAGTTAAAAAAGAAAAAATTGGATATATCCAGATGTTTCTCTTGCAAATTTTGAATCATCTTGGGGATTCTTGCAAGACTTGAATCCGCTCATTACTAGGGTAGCTTAACCCTTATTTTGTAATTCACCATTTTTACTCGAGAAGTGAAGCATGATTTATTGGGTCAGTCGAAAGTGCAGCGTGGAAAATTTGAGTCGAGCAAAAGCTGAGCATGACAGTTTGACGGAGGAAAGTCCACCGTGAATAAATTCGGTCGAGGTTAATGCCAGTTGTTCGCTAAGTGGACCTAAAGTCATTTCAAATGTTTGGGTTGACGGTCTTTTCATGCCCTTTGCTTGGGCATGGTCTTTTCATTAGTAAAGTTCTGAGCCCAGTCTCCAGGTGATTTGATGCCATTGTGATTATACAAATGGTGGGTTCATCTTTATTCTGTCAGCGATCTACAAGCAGTGGGCTTTTGTCCCCCCTATTGAGCAAACAATTGTTACCTGTTATGTTTATCTATATCAGAATGTGAAACAATTTGCTAACTTTCCACCGCAGTTTGCACGAGAAAACTTAGCTAGGCGTGGAATTTAATAAGAATATTATTAGGTATATACATATATAATCATAAATATGACATTGTGTAACTGGAGATAGGATTGACCTTCGACCGTGTAGTGTACTTGAGTCTGCAAAAGAGCAGCGTCGTTGGTCTGATCTGATATTGTTTAACTTCTTCACACTTGAGGCCCTAATCCTGGCGTAAACACAGTTATCTTCATGCACAAATACACAAACAACAGTCACCGAGGGACATAAAGAGCACACACACACACATTCTTCAGTCCTTTCAGATCAGAAAGAAACATAGCTGACAATTATCAGAAAGAGCTTCTTAGCCGATTCAAACTTTTGGTGAAAGGGGGGGGGGGTTGGAAAAAGAGAGTCCAGTTATATTTGAATTTCAGAGATTTAGAAAGGATGCTTGTATAACAGTAGCCAGACAAACTTGACTCTTTTGTGCTGTATAAGAGAAATGATAAAATGCATTGTTATTGAGCATCAAGTGGGGGAAAAATTAGAGCCACCGCAGTTCAATTTTAAGTTATCTTGCTCTCAAGATCTTGATTTGTCTCGTAAAATACTTAATGAAGTATTTTGTTTGAGCAGCCCTCACGTTGCAGAGCTCAATCACGCCTTTATAAACAGCACTTGAAAATATCAAATTATATTTAAAAAAATGTAGTATGTGCCAAAAAAATTAGCAGACCAAAGGCGCCTAAATAACGTTGATGACATATTAAGTCTGTTCAATTATTGCCAAAAAGCGAATTCGATGGTCTATATTATATGGCTATTATTTTTGAACAAGTTTCCCTTTATCGGGTGAAATAATTTTGCGCTTTTTCGGAACATTTGGTATTTTATCAATAAGGTTGCAAAATGACAACTGCCATGTAACTGTTAGGGTTTCCTCGATTTGTTAACTCAAAATCAGCGCTGCTAAACAAAACAATTTTTTTTTAAATTTCCGCCTAATTTGTTTTGATTATTTTGTTTTTTAATGAATATCTGTGTCTATTTTTCTGCTTCATGGACTCGCTAAATGTTTCATAATCTTTTCATTGCCACAATCTAACGTCTGGGTTTAATTTCTGACCAAATCCTAATTCTTAATTAATCTGTTTCGCTTCACAGTCTCTTTTATTTATTGGTCTGCATTATCAAAGCTTGCGGCCCAAGTCATAATATTTGGTCAGAACTTGAAAGAAGACCCGAGGCCTTGAATTGAAGCATTAGAAATGATTCACCCTCCGCCCCTAAACAGCTTGGTTACTTCAAACTAAATTTATGTTTAATATACTCGAGTAAACAAAGCATATAAATTACACCTCAGCTATTTGTTATCATTTTGTCCTATTCTGTTTGGTCAAAATATCTTACAGTTATCACACTTAGTTTTTTCTCAAAACTTTTTTCACACTTCAAAATCTGTTCAAAATTTATTCCAATGTTTATTCAACTCTTATGAAAGAAACCATTTTCATTGGCTAAAATTCCTTCACTGCTTTGACTATCTTCAGTTTGAATATTCATATGCAAAAATAAATTTTGTCAGTGTTATAAATGGAGCCACCGAGTATTGTAATTGGTTATAAAAATTGATAAATGAGTGAACCGAAAAAACTAACCAGTCCTCCACGAATATTTATGATCGCAAAAAATTATTTCTCACTATTTGTTCTTATTTATTTTCGCTCGCTTCCTTGAAAAGTAGTTTTTTAACTTGTGGTTATAAATTTCCCTTTTATTGTCTGTCCAACAATAAATTTTGAGAAGCTATGAACCATTTAATTTATTGCTTTTTGATTGCGCTGAACTTGTTCGTGTCGGGTAAAGATCTCCCGGAAGAGTACAGAAAACCCGCGAAAACTGAGTCCGCGAAAACTGAGTCCGCGGATCTCGGCGAAGACCAGTCAAATTCTAAGGCAGGTTCAGATGAAACCACAGGTGGTGGCGGAGGTTCCGGAGTGATCGAACCAATTGTGATGGCCTCGGGATACGTGTGTCGGGCACCGAACCCATCCTGGTGTCCTCTTCTAGAGCGAAACGATCGCAACCGAAGATTCTCACAGACAAGGTAAGTTGGGTTCCAAATTGTGTTCGACATATCAGAATTGTTCTCATTTTCGCTGTTCAAAAATGTCCTTCAAAACATTCGCATTTTCGAGAAACTTCAAAGTTAATGAAAAGTCGTCAATTCTTTGTCGCAACAATTTTTTTTAAGCTAAAGATTTTTAAGATTACCCAAATTGTTTTGCAGACAAACTTTTGTATCTCTGCCCCCTTCCACCCCTTAACCAAATGGGATGTTCACGAGACAGTAATGTTGGCAAAATTACCGCAATAGAATGTGTAAAAGTTTCATTTAAACCCATTGAAGTGGTTTCATTGACAAGAAACAGTTTTTCCCCCTATCACTGCGCTTTGCTTGCTTGTAGGGATGAAAAAATCAATACATTTTAATGAAGTCATAACAGTACAAAATCCCAACAGACGAACTTTTTTGAAACTCTCAGAATGCAGGCAAACGTACTAATTGTGTGCAAATATTTCGTTCATCTATGTTTATTTGAAATTTGATTTGCAGTAAATGAAACTGCGAACGGTAGCTTCCTTCCTCTCCAGAAATTTGTAGCTGTCATTTTTGTTCCAGAAATTTATTCTTATCAATAATTTTCAACCTATTTTATTTCAATTCAATTCTCAAATGCACAGCTACGCAAAGTATGTCAGACGGTTTCATATATTTTGGATAACTTTTAACAAGTTTTTTTCAATTAAAATTGGTTTTCGAACAAAAGACAGTCATTCTGAAATTTTGAGAGAAAAACAAAACAAAATTGAACCGTCTATGCTAAATTTTAACGTTTTTTCTATTTAAAGTATTTTCTGTATTTGAATATTTTTAAGGTACCTAATAGAGAATCCCCCTTCTGAGCTATACGTTACCACAATATTGCTTGACTTACAGTTTAGATAGCCGAATATCAATTTAAGCGCAAATCTATTCAGCATTAGCCCCTCTTCACAAATGGGGGTGGACGATTGCTAAAAAAGATCAAACTTCTAGAACAAATAGTCGCAATATTTACGATTGTTATTCCTAATTGATGCCCTGATTTTTTTTGCGAGAGCTGTCCAAGGAATTGACTTGCATTCTGTTACAACGAAATCTGTTTGTAAGAGGTTAAAAATATTATGAAATTGAGTCAAATTTTGGATATTAAAATAAACGTATTTATCTCATTTATGAATCATATTGAGCACAAAAACAAGAAAAAGTCATACAGTTCATATCAGATCATTAAGCCGCTAACAATTATGTCTGGCGATACTTTTTTGGCCTTTGTTCTGAACACCCTTCGGAAATAAATTTGTGTTGATTAGTTTTAACCACAAGTTAATTTTTCTAATTGGTTATTTTATTCCAGCAATGTAATTGGGCATTGGTTTTTGCGTCTAACCAAACAAATTGTTTGGGTTGAAATCATCTTTTTGAGTAACTTCATTGTCTCGTGTTTTTGGTCTGCGATCTTTGCCTCTATGCTTTTCCTGTTATTGTTGGATGAAAGGATTGACAATAGTTTTACAGTAGAAAGTTCCGGGGCGCACATTAAAAAGCAAAGGAAAATATATGTTTTTTTAAGTTGTTAATTTTTTTCTAAAAATTTACTCACGAGTAAAAAAAACGTTGAAATTGTCTTGGACTAACTGTAACTTCATCTGTCTGCGTATCTTATCCAGAACATAAATTTTAAAAATAGACGGTTTTCTTTTTAAAAAGTTTGTTGTCCGATCCCAAATTTAGGGGATAGATTTTTGTCCGAAGAGAACTAACTTTGTGCTAAGTCGTTTAATTGTGGCCAAGCGATATATTTAAATGTAGTTGCGTTCTTGCATGCGTTTGAGTATCGAGCGGGGAGTTCTCTATTGGAGTGTGCTCCGTTTGTTCTTATTGACTGATTCTGCGATTTAAGCGAGAGTGATTTTTCGGTGAAATTTTTATCGTGTTCTGCATTTGGCCGTTGGCGGGATTAATGATGAGTCACATGAGATTCCTAAAGACAATTAGTTTAATCTGCCTAAAGGATTTGTTAAAATACTAAAAACTTCCTTCAATTCAAAAGATTGTCTGAAATCATTTGGAAGTCTATTGTTTCCCTTCATTGAAACCTGTCATCTAATTGAAACCCCTTTTAGCACGTTTAATATCGTGATCAATTAAGCTGATCTTGACAATGATGTTATCAATTGAGCCACAACATCTCAAATTATGAGGATGCAACTTCGCAAACGTGATTTTGAAAAAGAGAAGGGGGATGAAATGTACGCAGTTCTGCCCTTGATTCTCTAAACGAGTTCACGTAAACCCTAGACATTTTGGGCGGGTCGCCCTAATGTCAGGTCACGAATTCCTTCGGGCGACTAAGATTTATTAATGTTCTAGCATAATCTCAGTTGGAGTCAGGCTTCCTCCCTCAAACAAAAATAGATCACAATAAGGAAAATTAACATGAAGTTTTAATGCTGTTCTTTTGAGTATTGGAAGATTTAGAAGCTATACTTTGAGAAACTATTTACAAAATTGGATTACTTGTGTGTATTGTAATGGAGCATAGACACTTCCTTGGAATATTTTCCCTGCAAAAACAATGGGGGGATCTCAAGTAAATTTGGGAAGAACTTGACTCCATTTCTAGAGATAGGTAATCTTTTTGTAATCCATATTATCCATCCTTAGGAGGAGAAAATTCCAGGAAAATGAGGACTCCACAGAATCTATTCATTTGCCTTGGTGATACGTCATCTGTCGCAAAGGAAAGCCGTTGCAATCAGAGATTTTATGAACTACTGCAATGTTTGCAAACTGTTCATAAATAAAGATTAAAACTTCCTGAAAAAAAAATATTTTCTGGAATAATTACAGTTAGTACACAAATTGTTGCAAAAAAAACATTTATCTTTTTCTCGCTCAGGGAAAGCGTTGGCTGGGAAACCGAAAAAAATGAATGCAACAACATTCTCATTGTAAAAAACAATTGTTTGAAAAAAACCACAAGGTCTTAAATCAACCAATTAGTTAGATAGAAATTAACCACTTGATTTTCAAGTACATTTTGTTTAAAAAAGAGTAGACATTAAAAGACAACAGTAATATTTGTTTTCAAATTTTATAGGTGGCTTCAATATTGATCGTCATATGATTTTGCCCAACTCTTCGCAAATTTTAAGGTTCGTGTGATCTAATATTTTTGAAATTTTTTAGGGTTTGTAAATTTTGACAAAACAGCAGTTGACAGAAGTATTTGAAAACTATTTTCAGCATATCGCGCAAGAAGGGGTAAGACCTGAGACATTTTCCTGTGACATCTTGAAAATTGTTGATAAACTAATCAAACGATTATTAGAATGATATTCTTCAAGAAAAAGTTTCAATCTTTAGATTCTCTTGTGGAAGAAAATAGAATTATATGAAAGAGATAAAATATTTATCAATATCAGGTGACACGAATGTAAATCAGACTTCTGGCATTTTTTTCTGCGAGTAACAATGGATTATGGCGATCTAAATCACTCCTATCTAGTGGTAATCTCAGCATAAAAACATTTTTAAAAAACAGATAGCAAAGAATTTCAAGTATTATTATTGGCTTTTGAAACAATTTTTGAGAAGTGTGAAAATTTAGAGAGGTTCTGAAATGTAATAAAGTGCACTTAGATTTCTTTAAAAGAATTACGTTTTAAAACTTCACCAGTTAATTGGATTGATCTATTGTCAGAGGAAAGAAGCTTTTAAAAACATACTTGTACTTCATAAAGTTTTTTTTCCCCTGTAGGTAATCTTTTTATTAAATGTTTTGACTAAAAAGAGATTGAATTCATTTTCATCTAGAGAAAGCATGTCAGCTAGACCTAATTGTTGTCTCTCTGTCGAAGAGTTTATTCAAGTAATTTTAAGCAAAACAAAAAGGCTCAGTAATGTTCGTTTGCACATAAGTTTCCGACCTCGCTCAACCACGCTTATGACTTAATTATCCGCCAAATGAGGAAGAGATAGAAAACTTTCAAAAAATCAATTTTTGTTAGAAAATAATTGCCTAATTTATTTTAAAAAATTGCTTTGGCTCTAACCACTATACAAATGAAACAAAAACATATTAGAAGGCCGATGATACCTGCCACTGAGGAGAAAAAGAGACAAGACAAACAGCAGTACCTGATAAAAACAACAAGCCTTACTTAAGATCAAAACTCAATCGTTTAACAATCTTTAACTTTTTTATCATATTTTATAAAAATGATCAATATAAGCAAAAATTACGAAAATTGTGAACAAAACAATGGAAGGGAATTTACGCTATCGTTCACAAAATTGTGATTCTTCATTACTCCTCGGAAAAAAACTAAAATCTGAAAATATTTTTAAATTCTAAATTCTACGCTTGACAAGCTTTTTATTGACACCACTCACAATCCTGTACGATGAATATATCGATCAGTAAAAATTGACTGAACAAAAGAACTGTGCACTTGGTAAACTAGAAGTTGTTGTTTAAGAAATGCAGTTGAAGCGAACTTTTTTTTGCAATTGAAGAGAACGTAAAACGTTGAACGGCACTCTAAAAATCGGTTCTAAAATTTCCTCATTGTTGCAATTTCAATCTTAGCTTTCAAAAAAACATCGCTTGTAAACATGCATCATTAAGAACTTAAGTTGTCTCTTAAATTAAGACAGTCTATTGAGATGTGAGAGCAGCTTTTGAAAATCAGTTTTACACTTTATAACTGTCACAGAAATCATCTTAAAACTGTCGCAAAACCACTCACTAATTTAATGAGATAAATTAGAATGGATACTCTGTATTCTATCGGATCTGCTATTCAGATGCAATCATCGTGACAGTTTCACAGACGACTCTTCATTTTTCTCAAAATCAGTTGTTCTTTTTTATGCTGTGTTTGCAATTTGAAAAGATTCATACAACGTGTCTATCATGTGAACAGTTTACATAAGTACGCAAAACTCCTCAAAACTGAAACACAAAATTGTGCATTTGCAACTAAAGCTGTATTAATTTGATGTTAATAAATATTACAAGACCTGCTCTTTTAATCAATTTTGGAAAATTACGGCAGAACAACTTACTTCTTCATTAAGGGTTTTAAAAGTAACTCACATTTAACTTAAAAGTCTGCTGGTGAACTGTGCCTGTGATTTAGTCCCTCCTGCAAAACTTGACACCAAATTTTGTCTAAACAAGTAGCGAGCTCGAAAATTAATTTCAGGAATACAGAGAATAAAGTCGCTATTTCCAATTGTAGTCGCTATTTCCAATTGCGACTACATGGGGTTAAATGAAATTACTCAAACCATGGTGGACCTATCGACAGGATTTGGATTTAAAGTCATGGCTTAAAAATCGATCTTCGAATCGATCTTTAAATCACCTCAAAAGTGCGACTTGAAGTCTGCGTGTTGAGGATTAACTTGAACTTCTAAAAATATCATCGTTTGCGCACAAGGCAGAGGTTTTTTTCACTCACACGTTTTTTCGTAATGATATAACTTCTGAAACAGTTTTTCCGAATAAATTTTTGCTGAAAAATCTTGTTTTATTAATATTTGTCGTCTAATGGAAGGAATATTATAATATTAAAGCACTTTGCGCACCTTTTTAAAAAACACTGAATATCTAATTTATATAAAATGGAAAGGAACGTTAACTGACTAATGGCATTTTCAGCAACACAATAAATATAATAAAAGTTAATAATATATCTAAGTTATATGCTGGACATCATAATTGACTTACATGAAACTGCGTCTGCTTTTTTAATACCAGCTATCGCGTAACTTAGCTGCCTAAATAGCAGAAAAAATATTTTCTTGAGATTTTTTTCGAATAAACTGGAACAAATATAGATTTGCACACCCAGTCACGTGCCACAGAGCCTGTTCCAGTATAAGGTAACTCATTATGCTAGAGTAACGAGCTTTTTTAGGGGGGGGGGGGGTTGGCTTCAAAATTACATGATCTTTTAGAGTAAAAATTAGCGTGGATAATGAGATATTGTATCGGAATGAAGTACTTAGTTACAGTCATCATTATCTATTATAACGCATAATTGTATGTATTACTAATGTGAGGAAATAAGTTAGCCCCTAGTTGAGAAATTTTTGGTTATCACACATAAGAAATTGTCGGCATTGTCGTTTTTTTCTAGCCAAAAACGACAAAAGTTCCTATGATTTTCTCGCCGGTCTTGTCATTCTGTTCGGTATTTCACACAAGAAAGATTTGGTATGGTTGTTTTTAAACGTAAGACAGATTCGGTATCGTCATTTTTAAACGTAAGAAAAATTCGGTGTCCTTTACAGAAACCGCACGATTTTCTAAACCGGGTCTGAAAAGCAGATTTGTCCAGCAGGCCAAACAAAAAGAAGATTGGCATTGAACGTTTTGAAATGCAACCAATCGTCAAAAACTTTTCTTGCCAACTACAAGAAAGTATGTAAGAACTCAGTGAATGCGAATAAGTAAACAAAATTTGCATCAATGTTTAGCAAATATGCTACTTTATCAATTCAAACTTCATCAAGAAAATTGAACTCGTCCATTTATTTTTGTGAATTAGCTAAAAAAATAGTTATCAATGAAATTGCACATTCTTTCAGATACTTTTTTCTGAGAAAAACGTCAGATTATCCTGCAAATAACCGTATCATAACGTTTGACTACATTATATGCAGACAAATAAAAATTTCCAATAGAAAAAAATGACGTTTTCATACGTCTAAAACCAAACATACAGAAGATCTAATACGTTTAAATACAAAACATACCGATTCTTCTCAAAGTGAACATACCGAATCTCTCTGGCGTCCAAAAAGAACCATACCAAATCTTTCGTACATTTGAAACCGACGATACTGAACAACCCGAACTCACCAAATCCTTATTACGTTTGAAACCGAATATACCAAAGATTTTTTTACAATTTTTCTGTCGTTTTGTTTCCTCTTCTCAACTAATGATTAGTTCTGATTGCTCGAGATATATCACTAAGCATTTAGTCGCTGCGCTCAGTTGAGCTTGTTGTTGTTCGCGGCTGTTCCTCTGCTGCGGAGTTTGAATCGAATTGTATCCTCGTAGAAAAGTGTCTATGATACAAATTCAGTCCTTTTAATAGTATTGAATGTTTATACTTTTTGCCAAATGGCATAGTGTGAATGATTGATTCCCTATTTTGACATATACTACGGCAACAGCACTGGTTTGAATCAGATAGCACTTAATATTTTGGTGTTTTGTTTTAAATGTATCACTGATACAGTACCCTCTAAACTACTCACGGGGTGCAAGGAAAATATCTAAATACGGAAATCAAGAACCATTGGTCAATTTTCTATCAGAACTTAACCATAAATTACTTCATAAAAAGTTGGTTTTGATTGACATAAGGGTTTTGATTAAAAAAATACATTTACTTAACCGGAGGTATAATTAGTAATGAAAAAACAAAAACAAAAGAGTACGCAAACATTTTTCACGTATTCAGCTATCAGTTTATGAATTTAAAAAATCAACTATGATTTCACCCAAGAACGCTGCAGAAACATTTTACGATACAATCGCGCTGTTTTGCAATTCTTTAGTTTTGAAAATCGACTTGTTCTTTTTTCTGCCCGATTACCCTTTGCAGTATCCCTTATTATCTCCTATAAATTTCTAATAAATACAAGGAAATTATGTATTTTATGACAATAGATCTGAGATCACAACTTAAAAACACTTCACATTCTTAAACAAAACGATCATATTAAAACAATACACAACGTGCTTGATAATCTCGGGCAAGCAAGAGTTGTTTTAGTTTTTTTTCGTATTTTGGCCAGCAGTGCGTCTAAATGGAAGTCTTTTATGGTTTGTTGCCCTTTTAAGAAGGAGTTGCTGTGATTATTTTTTAAATTCGTATAGATTATATTATATTCATTTTTTTAGCAATTTGTAATCTGTGATGGTTGTAATTCTTAGCTCCAAAATATTTATCTGGGGAACTTTCATTATGCAAAAGTTAGGTTCTCTAATCTACGAGTCAAACATGTGAACAGCATCTAACAGTGTCTTTTCCTGTCTGATAAATCCGCAGGATTTTTTCCCGATTAACGAGGGTGAAAATAGTTGGCCAAAACATTGGAATGATGAGTAAATGGTAAATTTTAATCTTTCTCAATTCTGAATATGGCCAATTGATCATATCGCGCGAAATTTCAAAAAAACTTTCATATTATATACTCTGGTTTTTATAAATAAATCAATTGACAACCTTACGAAAACAAAAAAAGGTCCGCGATAGAAATGATTTCATGAAAACTTAAACAATTTTATTAATATTATTTCTGTATGATGGTTTGATAAATGCAACGAAAAGTAAAAAAAAAACTCTAAAGTAGTTTACTTCCAGATTTTTGTCTGCTTGAGCCTGAAATTCCTAGTTAATGACTGCATTTGGTCTCACATCAACAAGAGTAAAAAAAATTAGTTATCTTGCTCGAATTTTTAAGAGCTGCGACAAAAAATTTCAGATTCTTGTATATCTTAGATTCTTAGATTATTACAAGATTACCGCCTTATTTTGCAAGGCTCTTGAAACATAGAACTTATCTTTCGAGAATGCAATCTTTGTGCATGTTCCTGTAGGAAGTATCTAAAACTTTATACATAGGTTCTTGCGTAATAAATTGAATGATCAGGTCATCAGTACCAAAAATTTTGAGGAATGATTATCGTTCCCACCCCACTTGTGGGGGAAGGAACTATATACTCAAATGGATTTTTTTTGTTCAGTCAATTTTGGCCGATCGATATATTCATCGTAGAGAAATGTGAATGGTATCACTAAAAAGCTCATCAGCCTAGAATTTGAAATTAAAAAGATTGTTTTGATTTTCGTATTTTTCGAGGAGTTATCTAGGATTGAAAATTAGTGCGAACACGCGATATTTGGTATGATTTCGTTCATTTTTACTGTAAATTTTCTTCAAATTATGATCTTTTCTTAAAGAACTTTTCATTCAAATTTGCATTTCACGACACAAAAAGAATCAATTTCGTATTCCTATTCCTAATACGCGAAAGGTGATAAAAGGACTAGTTCTCGTCTCATAGGGAAGTTTACTATAAAAAAAAACCGAGAGCTGTTTTTTTTAGAAAACTTCATATTTTTAGGTCACCTAGAGACTGGTCACTTTTCATATCGATGTTTGATTACTCATAAACCTGATTTACAGTAAAATGACGCCTAATGAACAAAAAACACGTTTTCAAGGAATCGCACATAATTTTTATGGCTTCGGCTCGAGGTTTTGCAATTTTTAATGATAGATTTCTTAGATTTCACTACATTTTTGGAGCCCTATGGCATAGAATCTTTGATTAAAATTGCAATAGCTTACGTAATGAACAATAGTGAGGCTATTCAGTGCTTTGATTGGACAGCCAATGGCTGTTAAGGTTTTATATATCACTTTACAAAGTTTTTTTTTAAACAAAAACCTAACATAAACTTATTTCTGTAAACTGTAAGTCAGCTTCTGTACTAACAGGACCCCTTCCTTCTTACTGTAACCAAAACTAATCTGTTTAGCGGTTTCATTTTCTAACTATTAATTTAAGACTTCGATGCCACAAGATTTCAAAAAATTTTAAAATTTTTGGATGTTTTCGTATTTTTGAATCCTTTTGAAATTTTATCTCATCATCCTGATTTGGATAGCCCTTGTAGGTTTAGGCAAGACAATGAGTGGATCATAGATAAACTTTTCAGAGAAAAGCTTATGGTTTAATTGGTTTTTTGGTATTTAGATTTTTCGGTTTGATTTTTTGATTTTTGCTTATATTTGTTGTTGTTGTTTTCATAGTCATAATACCTATTGTGATATCTTATTGATTACCCATGCATGACAAACATCTTTGTCCTTCTTTCAAGTCATGACTGGGAGTTTTTGTTTCTTCTGTTGAAAACTATTGAACTTATTGTCTGTTGAGAATATAAAGAAAAATTTTCAAAAAAAGTTTCAACATGAAACAAACTTAAACTTTTTTTCACGATTTGTAAGAAATTCTAAGTAAAGACCAGAACCCTTTCCTTTCTTTCTACAGCAATCTAAATTTTTTTGGTTGCCATTTTTTTCTAATTCAAGGTTTTATGGCTTCGATGCCACAAGATTTCAAAAAAAAAACAAATTTTTGGATATTTTTGTTTATTTGGTTCCTGTTGAAATCCTATCACATGTTCCTATTATTGATAACTCCAATTGGTTTTGAGAAGACGTTTAACGGATCTTAGAACATCTTTGTCCTTCTATCATGTCATGACTGGGAGTTTTTTTACTTCTGTTGAAAGCTATTGAACTTATTGTCTGTTGAGAATTAAAAAAATAATTTTTCAAAAAAAATTTTTAACATTAAACAAACTTAAACTTAGTTTCACGATTTGTAAGCAATTCTCAGTAAAGACTAGAACCCTTTCCTTTCTTTCTACAGCAATTTAAAATTTTTTGGTTGCCATTTTTTTTCTAATTCAAGGTTTTATGGCTTCGATGCCACAAGATTTCAAAAAAAAATAAATTTTTGGATATTTTTTTTTGCTTCCTAGTGAAATCTTATCACATTTCCCTACTATTGATAACTCCGATTGGTTTTGAGAAGACGTTTAATGGATCGTAGAAAATCTTTGTCCTTCTATCAAGTCATGACTGGCAGTTTTTTTTACTTCTGTTGAGAGCTATTGAACTTATTGTCTGTTGAGAATTAAAAAAATAATTTTTCAAAAAAAAATTTTAACATTAAACAAACTTAAACTTAGTTTCACGATTTGTAAGCAATTCTCAGTAATGACTAGAACCCTTTCCTTTTTTTCTACAGCAATGTAAAATTTTTTGGTTGCCATTTTTTTTCTAATTCAAGGTTTTATGGCTTCGATGCCACAAGATTTCAAAAAAAAAAATTTTTGGATATTTTTTTTGCTTCCTGTTGAAATTTTATCACATTTCCCTACTATTGATAACTCCGATTGGTTTTGAGGAGACGTTTAATAGATTGTAGAACATCTTTGTCCTTCTATCAAGTCATGACTGGGAGTTTTTTTTACTTCTGTTGAAAGCTATTGAACTTATTGTCTGTTGAGAAATAAAAAAAATAACTTTTCAGAAAAAGTTTGAACATTAAACAAACTTAAACTTTTTTTTCACGATTTGTAAGAAATTCTCAGTAAAGACCAGAACCCTTTCCTTTCTTTCTACAGCAATCTAAAATTTTTTGGTTGCCATTTTTATTCTAACTCAAGGTTTTATGGCTTCGATGCCACAAGACTTCGAAAAAAAAATTTTTTGATATTTTTGTATTTTTGGTTCCTGTTGAAATCTTATCACATTTTCCTATTATTGATAGCTCCGATTGGTTTTGAGAAGATGTTTATTGGAGCGTAGAACATCTTTGTCCTTCTATCAAGTCATGACTGGGAGTTTTTTTACTTCTGTTGAAAGCTATTGAACTTTTTGTCTGTTGAGAATTTAAAAAAATAATTTTTCAAAAAAAAATTTGAACATTAAACAAATTTAAACTTAGTTTCATGATTTGTTAGCAATTCTTAGTAAAGACTAGAACCCTTTGCTTTCTTTCTACAGCAATCTAAAATTTTTTGGTTGCCATTTTTATTCTAACTCAAGGTTTTATGGCTTCGATGCCACAAGATTTCGAAAAAAAATAAATTTTTTGATATTTTTGTTTATTTGGTTCCTGTTCAAATCTTATCACATTTTCTTATTATTGATAACTCCGACTGGTTTTGAGAAGACGTTTAATGGATCGTAGAACATCTTTGTCCTTCTATCAAGTCATGACTGGGAGTTTTTTTACTTCTGTTGAAAGCTATTGAACTTTTTGTCTGTTGAGAAATAAAAAAAATAACTTTTCAGAAAAAGTTTGAACATAAAACAAACTTAAACTTTTTTTCACGATTTGTAAGAAATTCTCAGTAAAGACCAGAACCCTTTCCTTTCTTTCTACAGCAATCTAAAATTTTTTGGTTGCCATTTTTATTCTAACTCAAGGTTTTATGGCTTCGATGCCACAAGATTTCGAAAAAAAAATAAATTTTTGGATATTTTTGTTTATTTAGTTCCTGTTGAAATCTTATCACATTTTCCTATTATTGATAACTCCGATTGCTTTGAGAAGATGTTTAACGGATCGTAGAACATCTTTGTCCTTCTATCAAGTCATGACTAGGAGTTTTTTTTACTTCTGTTGAAAGCTATTGAACTTATTGTCTGTTGAGAATTTAGAAAAATAAAGTTTCAAAAAAAATTTTTAACATTAAACAAATTTAAACTTAGTTTCACGATTTGTAAGCAATTCTCAGTAAAGACTAGAACTCTTTCCTTTCTTTCTACAGAAATGTAAAATTTTTTGGTTGCCATTTTTTTTCTAATTCAAGGTTTTATGGCTTCGATGCCACAAGATTTCAAAAAAAAATTTTTTGGATATTTTTTTTGCTTCCTGTTGAAATTTTATCACATTTCCCTACTATTGATAACTCCGATTGGTTTTGAGAAGACGTTTAATAGATTGTAGAACATCTTTGTCCTTCTATCA
Source organism: Convolutriloba macropyga (assembly GCF_964194025.1). NCBI lineage: Eukaryota > Metazoa > Xenacoelomorpha > Acoela > Convolutidae > Convolutriloba > Convolutriloba macropyga. The sequence goes on from NC_134469.1 coordinate 55,793,463, forward strand.
AGTCATGACTGGGAGTTTTTTTTACTTCTGTTGAAAGCTATTGAACTTATTGTCTGTTGAGAAAGAAAAAAAATAACTTTTCAAAAAAAGTTTGAACATTAAACAAACTTAAACTTTTTTTCACGATTTGTAAGAAATTCTAAGTAAAGACCAGAACCCTTTCCTTTCTTTCTACAGCAATCTAAAAATTTTTGGATGCCTTTTTTTTGTTATTCAAGGTTTTATGGCTTCGATGCCATAAGATTTCGAAAAAAATAAGATTTTGGATATTTTTGTTGGTTCCTGTTGAAATCTTATCACATTTTCCTATTATTGATAACTCCGATTGGTTTTGAGAAGACGTTTAATGGACCGTAGTACATCTTTGTCCTTCTATCAAGTCATGACTGGAAGTTTTTTTTACTTCTGTTGAAAGCTATTGAACTTATTGTCTGTTGAGAAATAAAAAAAATAACTTTTCAGAAAAAGTTTGAACATTAAACAAACTTAAACTTTTTTTCACGATTTGTAAGAAATTCTCAGTAAAGACCAGAACCCTTTCCTTTCTTTCTACAGCAATCTAAAATTTTTTGGTTGCCATTTTTATTCTAACTCAAGGTTTTATGGCTTCGATGCCACAGGACTTCGAAAAAAAAATTTTTTGATATTTTTGTATTTTTGGTTCCTGTTGAAATCTTATCACATTTTCCTGTTATTGATAGCTCCGATTGGTTTTGAGAAGATGTTTATTGGAGCGTAGAACATCTTTGTCCTTCTATCAAGTCATGACTGGGAGTTTTTTTTAATTCTGTTGAAAGCTATTGAACTTATTGTCTGTTGAGAAAGAAAAAAAATAACTTTTCAAAAAAAGTTTGAACATTAAACAAACTTAAACTTTTTTTCACGATTTGTAAGAAATTCTCAGTAAAGTCCAGAACCCTTTCGTTTCTTTCTACAGTAATCTAAAAATTTTTGGTTGCCATTTTTATTCTAACTCAAGGTTTTATGGCTTCGATGCCATAAGATTTCGAAAAAAAAAATAAGATTTTGGATATTTTTGTTGGTTCCTGTTGAAATCTTATCACATTTTCCTATTATTGATAACTCCGATTGGTTTTGAGAAGACGTTTAATGGACCGTAGTACATCTTTGTCCTTCTATCAAGTCATGACTGGAAGTTTTTTTTAATTCTGTTGAAAGCTATTGAACTTTTTGTCTGTTGAGAATTTAAAAAAATAATTTTTAAAAAAAAAATTTGAACATTAAACAAATTTAAACTTAGTTTCATGATTTGTTAGCAATTCTTAGTAAAGACTAGAACCCTTTGCTTTCTTTCTACAGCAATCTAAAGTTTTTTGGTTGCCATTTTTATTCTAACTCAAGGTTTTATGGCTTCGATGCCACAAGATTTCGAAAAAAAATAAATTTTTGGATATTTTTGTTTATTTAGTTCCTGTTGAAATCTTATCACATTTTCCTATTATTGATAACTCCGATTGCTTTGAGAAGATGTTTATTGGAGCGTAGAACATCTTTGTCCTTCTATCAAGTCATGACTGGGAGTTTTTTTAATTCTGTTGAAAGCTATTGAACTTATTGTCTGTTGAGAAAGAAAAAAAATAACTTTTCAAAAAAAGTTTGAACATTAAACAAACTTAAACTTTTTTTCACGATTTGTAAGAAATTCTCAGTAAAGTCCAGAACCCTTTCGTTTCTTTCTACAGTAATCTAAAAATTTTTGGTTGCCATTTTTATTCTAACTCAAGGTTTTATGGCTTCGATGCCATAAGATTTCGAAAAAAAATAAGATTTTGGATATTTTTGTTGGTTCCTGTTGAAATCTTATCACATTTTCCTATTATTGATAACTCCGATTGGTTTTGAGAAGACGTTTAATGGACCGTAGTACATCTTTGTCCTTCTATCAAGTCATGACTGGAAGTTTTTTTTAATTCTGTTGAAAGCTATTGAACTTTTTGTCTGTTGAGAATTTAAAAAAATAATTTTTCAAAAAAAAATTTGAACATTAAACAAATTTAAACTTAGTTTCATGATTTGTTAGCAATTCTTAGTAAAGACTAGAACCCTTTGCTTTCTTTCTACAGCAATCTAAAGTTTTTTGGTTGCCATTTTTATTCTAACTCAAGGTTTTATGGCTTCGATGCCACAAGATTTTGAAAAAAAATAAATTTTTGGATATTTTTGTTTATTTGCTTCCTGTTAAAATTTTATCACATTTCCCTACTATTGATAACTCCGATTGGTTTTGAGAAGACGTTTAATAGATTGTAGAACATCTTTGTCCTTCTATCAAGTCATGACTGGGAGTTTTTTTACTTCTGTTGAAAGCTATTGAACTTATTGTCTGTTGGGAAACAAAAAAAATAATTTTTCAAAAAAGTTTGAACATTAAACAAACTTAAACTTTTTTTCACGATTTGTAAGAAATTCTAATCAGAGACCAGAACCCTTTCCTTTCTTTCTACAGCAATCTAAAATTTTTTTGGTTGCCATTTTTATTCTAACTCAAGGTTTTATGGCTTCGATGCCACAAAATTTCGAAAAAAAAATAATTTTTTTGATATTTTTGTATTTTTGGTTCCTGTTGAAATCTTATCACATTTTCTTATTATTGATAACTCCGACTGGTTTTGAGAAGACGTTTAATGGATCGTAGAACATCTTTGTCCTTCTATCAAGTCATGACTGGGAGTTTTTTTACTTCTGTTGAAAGCTATTGAACTTTTTGTCTGTTGAGAAATAAAAAAAATAACTTTTCAGAAAAAGTTTGAACATTAAACAAACTTAAACTTTTTTTCACGATTTGTAAGAAATTCTCAGTAAAGACCAGAACCCTTTCCTTTCTTTCTACAGCAATCTAAAATTTTTTGGTTGCCATTTTTATTCTAACTCAAGGTTTTATGGCTTCGATGCCACAAGATTTCGAAAAAAAATAAATTTTTGGATATTTTTGTTTATTTAGTTCCTGTTGAAATCTTATCACATTTTCCTATTATTGATAACTCCGATTGCTTTGAGAAGATGTTTAATGGATCGTAGAACATCTTTGCCCTTCTATCAAGTCATGACTAGGAGTTTCTTTTACTTCTGTTGAAAGCTATTGAACTTATTGTCTGTTGAGAATTTAAAAAAATAAATTTTCAAAAAAAATTTTTAACATTAAACAAATTTAAACTTAGTTTCACGATTTGTAAGCAATTCTCAGTAAAGACTAGAACTCTTTCCTTTCTTTCTACAGAAATGTAAAATTTTTTGGTTGCCATTTTTTTTCTAATTCAAGGTTTTATGGCTTCGATGCCACAAGATTTCAAAAAAAAAAATTTTTGGATATTTTTTTTGCTTCCTGTTAAAATTTTATCACATTTCCCTACTATTGATAACTCCGATTGGTTTTGAGAAGACGTTTAATAGATTGTAGAACATCTTTGTCCTTCTATCAAGTCATGACTGGGAGTTTTTTTTACTTCTGTTGAAAGCTATTGAACTTATTGTCTGTTGAGAAAGAAAAAAAATAACTTTTCAAAAAAAGTTTGAACATTAAACAAACTTAAACTTTTTTTCACGATTTGTAAGAAATTCTAAGTAAAGACCAGAACCCTTTCCTTTCTTTCTACAGCAATCTAAAATTTTTTGGTTGCCTTTTTTTTGTTATTCAAGGTTTTATGGCTTCGATGCCATAAGATTTCGAAAAAAAATAAGATTTTGGATATTTTTGTTGGTTCCTGTTGAAATCTTATCACATTTTCCTATTATTGATAACTCCGATTGGTTTTGAGAAGACGTTTAATGGACCGTAGTACATCTTTGTCCTTCTATCAAGTCATGACCGGAAGTTTTTTTTAATTCTGTTGAAAGCTATTGAACTTATTGTCTGTTGAGAAAGAAAAAAAATAACTTTTCAAAAAAAGTTTGAACATTAAACAAACTTAAACTTTTTTTCACGATTTGTAAGAAATTCTCAGTAAAGTCCAGAACCCTTTCGTTTCTTTCTACAGTAATCTAAAAATTTTTGGTTGCCATTTTTATTCTAACTCAAGGTTTTATGACTTCGATGCCACAAGATTTCGAAAAAAAAAATAAATTTTTTGATATTTTTGTATTTTTGGTTCCTGTTGAAGTCTTATCACATTTTCCTATTATTGATAGCTCCGATTGGTTTTGAGAAGACGTTTAATGGAGCGTATAACATCTTTGTCTTTCTATCAAGTCATGACTGGGATTTTTTTTTACTTCTGTTGAAATCTATTGAACTTATTGTCTGTTGAGAATTTAAAAAAATAATTTTTCAAAAAAAAAATTGAACATTAAACAAACTTAAACTTAGTTTCATGATTTGTTAGCAATTCTTAGTAAAGACTAGAACCCTTTCCTTTCTTTCTACAGCAATCTAAAATTTTTTGGTTGCCATTTTTATTCTAACTCAAGGTTTTATGGCTTCGATGCCACAAAATTTCGAAAAAAAAATAATTTTTTTGATATTTTTGTATTTTTGGTTCCTGTTGAAATCTTATCACATTTTCCAATTATTGATAGCTCCGATTGGTTTTGAGAAGACGTTTAATGGAGCGTAGATAAAATTTTCAGACAAAAGGATATGGTTTAAATGGATGCGACACCTTCTTCTCGCACTTTTCTAATGAATTATTGGTTTCTGTATTTCTCTTTGTTCTCATAGTCATAAGATTTATTGTGATATCTTATTGATTACCCATGCATGACGAAAACCTTCGTCCTTCTATCGAGTCATGACTGAGCGTATTTGTTGACATCTGTTGAAAACTATTGAATTAAGACTTCAAAAAATTGAAACATTAGCCAATCGTAAACTTGTCTTCGTGAACTGTACGAACATCTCAGTAATTACTTCTTAATGGCTTCGACACGTTCTTTTCGCACTTTTCTATTGAATTTTTGGTTTTGCCTGTATTTGTTCTTATTTTCTTAGTCAATGATTTATTCTAATATCCTCTCGTATCGATGATTTGTCAATGACAAACACCTTGTCATCCCATCGAGGCATAACTCATATGCTCCCATCGAGCGCTTTTATTTCCATTTGCTGAAAACAATTGATTTTGTTGGCGTTGATACTAACGGTTTTCTAAAAAAATTAATGTATTTGTTCATATTTATTAAAATTTGGAAAGCTTGAGATTGAGTATTCAAGGATTGATGTTAACAGAGGAAGTCATTTTATAGAGAATAGTCTCAAAGTTTTTGATAATACACATTTTGAATGATTTTTTAAATTTTTCAGGTTTTGTTGTTTTTTTCGTCAACTTGTAGCTGATTCTCATCATTGAGGAGTATCATTCAACTTCTTGTATTCGAAAAATTTAAATGTTCACTGATATCATGTTGAAACTGATGTTTTGATTGTGGACAATATGCCTTTAAATAAAAGTTTTAGTGGTGTACTTGTGTTTCTTTGCTCTACTTTTAGCACATTCGCGTAACAACAGATCCCAATGATTTTCAAATGTGGCCCAAATGCACTTATTTAATCCTTCAGTTTAATTTTAGCTGCATTAGTTTGAATGGAAATGGAAGGAAGAATAAATAGTATTCAGACAAAAGCTATTGATTTTAATGGCCTCAATAATTTTTGTTTGCGCAAATGGTTTAATTTTTCCGAGTTTTTCTGCTTCTGTAGTCCGTTCCTATGGCTTAATCTAACCAACGAAAGGTCCTGTTGGTTTCATAATGAAAGTTTGGTACATTTATTAAGAAATATTTCGTTAAAAATTAATGATTTTTAAGACTTAAGAAATTATTTGGTTTAAGAAAAGTTGATTGATATTTCAATTTCGCCTTATTAATTCCTTTTGTCGACTTTGTTACCTAGTCTCGTCTAGGAAAATTGCCATCTGCTGTATAGTATGGACAAAGTAAATTTTTGCGGTTAAGGTTTTTGATTTTGCTTCTTTTGTTGTTTTTTTTTCGTAGTGTTTTCAATGAAATATCTCGTTAACGCTGTAATGAGGCATGGTATTATTTAATTGAACAAGTAGGTAGGCTTTTAAACGTTTTTTTAAACTCGAACATCTATTTTTATTATCTCTTCATTTGATTGGCAATTAAGTCAAAAGTGTAGATGAGCTCGGGTCGGAATATCATGTGCGAACGCACATTAACAAGCATCCTTGTTATTTTGGCAGGAAAATCATTTTCTGAACATGTCAATGTATATTTATAGTTTCCCTTTCCACATTGACTGAATAGCAGAAATCAGTTAATTGTAAAACTGAAGCAAGCTTTTATTTTAAACAAATTTAAAATGTAAGTTTTAAATTTTAGGAAATTTTGATTTAACTTCAAGCATTTAAAATTTTAGATGATCAACTATTTGCGACTATTTACGACTTCCAAACAAATTTTTTTTCAAAAAACTTTTAATTTTGTCCGCTTTTCTCCTGTTTTTGCAAGATGACTACACGAGAATACTGCCTATCTTGTAAAACCTAATTTTTACTGACCTGCAAAATTACCTGCACAAGAAACGAAAGCCGTCACAAGGTTTATCCAAAAATCATACAACCGTATGCATTGTGGTACAGTTTCCTGCAGGATGTTTCAATGGACAGTTTCGTACTAATAATACTACTAGTTTCATACCCTTAATAATTTTCATCTGTCTTTGATTATGTAATTACTGTAATCAAAACAAATATTCATAACTTATCACAATAAAAGAGATTTAAAACATTATGTAAGTCTATGATAGAAATCTCAATTGTTTTTGACAGCTACATATAATTTCATAGATCGATTAGCTCGGAGGGAAAATTTTTTATTAACTTTCATTTAAATTTTCAAAATTTATCCGTGGTTATGAAAATGGAGCTTCTTTCATAATGGCACCTATTGCTATTTTTTTTACAAAAATCAATTGTACCATTATGTAGAACAAATATTTTCAACAAATATGAGGAAGAGTGGCGGCAAAGAAATATTTTCAATAAGTGACGTAGAAAACCGTGAAATAATTTTGATTAATTGTTTGTTAGGATCGTAATCTGGGTCTTTTCTTTCATAGATCGTTCACTTACATATTAGGGTTATTGCTATATTTGCAGCCACTCTGTGGATGCGTTACTCTATAACTACTGCATAAAAGCAGACAGTCTGCGAGTACTTAATTGTAAATCGTTAACTGAAAAAAACCTATAATCATTTGATGATGTAGGGAGAATGTTGGGCTATGTTATTCAACAATGGTAACGATATGATATAAAGCATGATAGAATGGGAAAGAATTTTTTTATCAATATTAAATTTCAAATTTTGCCGCTGTGCCTTTGTGCTCAAAATTGTTTACCTTGAAGTTCAATTTCGTTTGATGGCGTTTTGTCCGCGCCCAATTTTACTGCTTCTTTTAATACCTGTTAGGATCTATTTTAATGGCTTTTCAGATCGCGGTACTTAGTGACATTTTGTCAGGCGTTTGAGGGTCATAAAATATTACGTTCTCCAATTGTTGTGCTGTTGCTTTAATGTCTGCGCAGCTTATAGGACTTTAGAGTGATATTTACTTCATAACTTAACAATTATTAACAAATAACGAATGGTCCTTAGTTTGATTAGATCCCAGACGGTGATCAATTATGTCACGTGGGAAGCTGGCATACTACATTACCTTAAGTTGAGAGACTTGATAGAAAATAGCAGGTTAAGTGTGAACAAACTCTAGTTTTATGATCTTGTCCTCACTGCGGGAACGCTGTCTGTGCGAATTACAGACAACTTATGGTCGTTCACAATTGATTCTTTTTCGCTAGTATTCGTCTGTTGAAAAGTATTCGTCTGTTGTAGAATATTAATTCAAACCACTCATTTTTTGACATCACATATTTACACCTGCACGTTAATTATCGTCGGAAAATTTTTACCCCAGGCCCTTTCACAAAATCCTTCATATTCTTAACTTTTTGGCATAATCTTCCTAGATATGTAAAGAATATAATGTGGGGCGATATGAGAGAGTTGTGAAATAATTGCGGTTAAACAGTGAGTGGAAATAAACAGCAGAGTAGAAATTAACAGCGTTGAAAATCAGAACACCAAATGAAAGGATCTAGCAAATTTTATCTATTTTCCACAAATTTTACAATCAGATACGTAATTAGCATCAGTCCTCAGCAAATGAGAAAAGTGCTGTTGAGACAGATATTCTCCTCTATGTAACTCAATAACTTGATGTATCTGGTAACCGTCTAAAAGCTTCGATCAAAACAAATTGAATGGAAAAATCAAAGCAACATATTTTTTAACGTATTAAGAATAACATGATTAGATTAACATTTTCAGAAAAAATCTAACGCTGAATTACGTAACATATCCAATCCAGAAGAATATGTAGGGAAAATTAGTACTAATTTAACAGGTGGATGTAGTGAGGACGAATGATTTGCGACAATATAGGAACCATAGTCTATGCAGCTGAAACTCTTGGGAAAATGCAACAGTACTGGATTCGAGCCTACGTCTCTTACTTGCAAGCCTAGTGTGCTAACCATTACACCAACTGGGCTTAAGATCTAACTTGGGCATCTCTTATAACCCATTCTCATGTTCTTTCTTGCTCCTCAAGGCCCTCTTTTCTATAGCCAATATGCCCGCTATAGCCAATATGCCTGGCTTATTTTTTGCACAATTTACATTAGGTTGTTCTCTCTCAACCTCCTAACACATAACAGTTCTCGACGACCCGATCAGTAGGTGCAGCAAAAGTAGGGTAGCAAGCCCCCAGGATAGCTGCCTCAATTAACGGTCAATTAATCGATTTAACGGTCAGTTGTTGACCTGTTTCTCGGCAGGTGTTCGGTTTGAAATAATAAACAAGGAGGCTCGGTAATGTGCGTTCACACATAAAGTTCCGACCCCGCCCATACAAATTTTCGGCATAAATGTCTACCAAATGAACGACCGATAGTATTTCAATTTCTTTTCAAGTAATTTTGAACAACAATGTATGAACAAAAAAATCGCCTCCAAAGCAAGAGACTCAGTGGAGTGAAAAAAAATTCCATTAGATTGATGAGATCAGCCATTATTAGGAAGGCAAGTCAAAATGAACAACAACATTAAACAAAAACAACAAACATTAATTACACCCAAATTTTATGTCCACTTTTTCAAAATTTTTAATGAGGTCAAAATAGCATCAGATAAATCTGTAAATAAACAAAATAACCTATACGTCACTAGAAAAGATATGGGATAACCCCATAATAAGGCTTGGTAACAATTAGACAGAAACGAAAAAAAATTTTTTTAAAAAATTGGCCTAAATTTTTAAAAACAAATGGTTTAAGAGTAATGAAAACCATTAGATATCAATTGAAAAAGATCGAATATGTTTATGATCAAATACGCTTTTATAATAGGCAAAAAGACTTGTAATTATTCATTTTTATAGGTTACAAAAAGAATAACAAATCGAGACAACAAACAAAAATTCGATTAAAACTTGCGAGAAAACGCTTCCGAAGACGTAAAGCCAAAGTTTGTCCCTCAAAATATAATATGTTCAAATGAGCCTTCAAACGCTAATAATTTGGATGTGATATGTGACCTTTCATTAGTGAGTATAGGTAACAAGTAGACAAAAAAGAGATAAAAGAGGCAACTTCATTAATACTTTTGTAATTTTCGAAAACAGTTATATCAAAGTCATGAAAGCCATTAGATCGCAATAAAAAAAACTCGGCACGTTTATCAGCACACAACATTTTTTAGGAGGGCGTTTAAACTGTAATTATTCAATTTCGTATGCGGTTACTAAAAGAACAACAAATAGAGACAACAAACAAAAATTCAATTGAAAATTTCGAGAAAACGCTTCCGAAGCTGTAAACCTATATTTTGGCCCTTAAAATATGTTCAGTTGAGTCTCTCTCAAACCTAATAACGCAGTATGCAACTACTCATTCTTGATAAGAGGTAACCAGTAGAGAAAAACAGAAAAAAAGAGGCACAAATAAGTTAAACTCTTGTATTTTTCGAAAAGAATTATATTCAAAATCATGAAAACCAGTTGCTAAAAAAATGATTTGATTAAATAGCTTTGTCTATTCATTCAAACGAAGTACTTGAGAACTGTAATTAAAATGATTTTGTCTTACGTCTACAAAAAGAATGTCAAATATAGACAAAATCTGAAATTAATTTTACTCTTTTCTGAGAAAAACCCGTGCTGTAGCCAGTAAATTTATTACAAATTCTTTTAATATACCTGATTTTGCACACTGAAGCCAATGAAATCAACAAAACCTGTAATTATCCTACAATTAATATGACATTTTAAAAACGACAAATAAAGACAAATGTAAAAATTCAAATAAATTCTTTGAGAAAGGGTGTCGAAGCCGTTAAAACCATACTCTATGATTTTAAAGACTTTTCTGTGTTCAATTGTGCTTTTTTTCAACGCCAATAAAGTAATATGTGAACTGTTGATAATGTGATAATGTGATAAACAAGATACTTTGATTTGAAACTGCTTAGGAAGCCAATGGAACCTATCAACAGTGAGCTTTGCTTTCAATTGTTCTGTTCTTTAATTAACATGAAAAAATTGATTTTTTAAAAAAAAAATGACCGACTGATTCCAATTCGAAATGTTTTCCATTGTAACAGTCCAAGACTTGACCAGAACCAGCCTTGCTATTGCTCTTTGTCCATTAAGCTTACTCAATTGTTTCGAATGTAATAGATCTTGATAATTTGTTAGTTAAAAGCTCAAAAATAATTGCTGCGTTTTTTGATAATTATCAGCAAAAAAATTTAAGTCCAGACTACTCTCAATTCAAGTGGAAGTAGAACTGGTATTTTTACATGGGTTTTTTCACTTGTTTTTGGGTGTGTACTTCAGGAAAATTGAATCAAAGTGGAATAAAGTAGCTTACCTTGGGCAGTTTTTGTTGAAAAGTGCTGAATTTTGAAATTTTTAGCCCCATATTTAGCCAATAAAATTTAATCAAAACAGTCAGCAAAACTTTTTTTGACACTCAAAATAGAATCAACAGCATCATTGTTAAAATTTTTTACATAAGTTACCAAAATTGACAAAATGTTAGGCAAAAATTCCGGAAAAGGTGATCAAAATCGGTCTAATATTCGCAAAGATTTACACCACGGTAACTCGCGTTAGAAAACGAAATTCATAAAAATCTTTTAAACTCCAGGTTCTACGCTGAACGGGCTTTTTTTGATACCACTCATAACTCTCTACGATTAATATATCGATTGGTCAAAATTGTCTGAACAAAAAAAAACCCATTTGAGTATATAGTTCCTCCCCTCCTCAAGAGGGGTCGGAACAATTAATCTTAGAATATTGGAAAAATGTTCGGCAAATAACTTAAAACGAGATGTCGTTTCTCATCAAGCAGTTCATTAAAATTACCCCTTAAAATTAGTATGGCTGTAATTTAACAACTTTTCGTAGCAATAAGTTCGAAAACTTTGGAAAACAGAATCACAGCTACATTGCTTCCCAGTCAAATTTGTCGAAACAAATACAACTGATAGAATGAATAATAAAACGAAATATGTTTAACAAAAACAAAATGAAGGTATGAAGGATTCCTGAAGAGAGGCATGTATATCATTTGAGGCAACGACAAAAACTTGGACTTGCTTTCAAGTTTTGATTCGAAGAAAACCTCAAATTTGAACCATTTTGCACAATTAGGCTGCAATAATATCATATTTATGTGACTGTATATTGCGTTTTTTAAATAAATTAAAATGTGGATGAATTCTATTCCATTGATTTATACTTTCACATCGGACTCCATTTTTTTCTCAGCTATATGCATTAAAAGAAATTTGGTTTCTTAAATTTAGCCATCGTTATTAAAATTTTTCGAAATATCTTATTAAACTTGTAAATACTTTGTATTCTTGAAAAATATAAATTGTCATGAAATAACCCGCCTCTGCAAGAAACTAGCGAGGTTTTACGAAGCAACCATCCGATTGCGACAAGATGGGATGTTATTTTGCAACATAAAATCTACAAAATGAATTTTCATTTGACGATATCAATTTATTGAGGCTGATTTTGTGCCGTGAAAGCAGTGCAGGAATAATTCATATTGTTTAGCGAAACATCTGCTATTGACAGAATTTTAATTTGAGTTAAACGAGTTTTGATGGATTTAGCGAAATACTATCATAAACTTCTTTTCTCCTAATATCATCCAATGGTCTCTAAATATTTTATAAACACTCTTTAAAAGTTTTGCTTCGCGTTTTGAGTTTCAGCTTAGCCACTGAAATTAGTAATTTTTAGCAATAGTGACGATTCTTATTTATGACACACAAAAATGCCTTCAAAGTCATTTTTCTGAAGACTAAATTTCTTTAAAAGTCTTTCCCTCCTTGGCAAATACGGATAGGAAGAAAATGCTTTTCTCTGTAGTAGAGTGTAAGACAAATCTTTTTCTTAAAGACAATATCGTTTTCTGTTAATTTTTATGCAATCCTCTCCAATGTACAGGTAGATAACTCCCGTTTCAAGTTCAGAGCTGGATTTTATGCCATACATACATGTCTTAGATAGCTGATTCAACCCATGTCACCTTAAAGTTCATGCTGAAATTAGTAGCAAAATTGTCTCTGCATTGCAGCGACCCAACAAGTAGCCTTCCAGAATAAAGCATATGTCTGAAGAGTACCATGGTCAGAGTCACGTGATTTGCAAACGAAGGTTCCATCATTGATAACATAACTATTTCCCAACACTTGAATGAAAGCTTAGTTGAACTTGTATAACAGTAAACACATCACCGGTACCTAACTTTCAGAGTAATTCAGTACTGAATCAGGAAATTTTTCAGAAATAATTCCGTCCTGATTCAGAGTCTGTTCGTGTCACATTGTGCTCTTATATTCTCTGATTCAGACCCTGCCTCACAGTTATCGTAGAGCATACAATGGCATTGAACTTGCAACTCTGCTAATTGACATATTTCCCATTGCGAACAGAAATATAGTTACTTAAGTAAAAATCCTTAGACAAATAGGAATCATATTCAGGACAACAAAATTTTACCTGACAAAAAAAAAGCTAACAAAGCAATGTTGTCAAATTCCTTTTCTAAAAATGTTGTCAAAACTGCTATCATTGTGAGCGCTTACCGGTAGCAATTTTTTTAGTGCATTCTCTCAATTTGTAACCAGGTTTCATTTTTCCTATCTTAATACATTGTACTTCTGGAACGTACTTACAAACTTCGCAGATGAAAAGGCGGTACTTTATATGGAAGTTTCAGTACTTGTAAGTCGAAAAATGGAATCTACTTCTTTCCAGCGCAAATTAACATTTGCAGAAGTTGATTAGGCAAAATTGCCGCACTTAGATTTCAATTAATTGCATTATAACCTCCAACATTAGTAACCAATGTTGATAAAAGTGTGTTAGCCATATCTGCCGGTAGAATTCGCTTCAATTTAGTAACTCTTCACTTCAAAAAGGATTAAAAATTTGAGAAATGCTCTTACAGGCGAATGTGGCTACTGATCTATTTTCTTTGGATGTATAATCCATCTTAGGCTGATTAATTGCCGTGTCGAAACTACTTACAAGAAATTCAAGCGCTTTCTAAAGTGGGCGTCAAATGATGGTGGAAAGTACCAGTCACATTCTTCGTATTAGTTTTTTGGGTACTAATAGACGCTCATAGTGATTGATCTCTTGATTAATAAGATCAACATTGAAGTGGTTTAAAAATGATTGTGACCTTTGGTTTTGTTTTTACCCCCGTTGACACATTTCGAGATAGCAATAATCTAATATTCTGAATTTTATATTTCTGGGCAGATAAACATAAGTTGTTTTAAATTTTCACTAAATTTTTTAGATTAATTTTTAGCGAAAAACAGTTTTTTGATTAAAAAAGACTGAAGAATTATTACGAAATTTTGAGGTTGAATTCTAAATATGATGTTTGCGTGTTTGAGGGAAAAAAGTTAATTGCTCTATACATTTACGAAGAAACATATGAGCTTCTGGAAAACTCATCATCTTGCATGTTGGTAATGTGGAACCTAAACTAGTGAGGCACTAAAGATTTTTTTTTCAAAATTAATCATTCTAACAGTTCATTGATAAAATTTCCAACAATCAATTTTTTGGATATTTTTTTGGGTTCAGAACATTGTTGTTCCTTAATAACAACTTATTCTAAAGTGGCTGTTATGTTTAGGAGTATAGGATTGTCAAAAATTTTAATTTGATTTTGCCAAATAAAAACCAAAATTGTATTGAGTTGAAGCTTTTTTATTTCGAAAACAAGTGCAATACTGTTAAAAAAAGTTTTATTTTGTTCCCGAATGAAAGAGATCTTTTTTCTTGAGTTTTTTAAAAAACAATTCTGGTACAAATTAAAATTTTGTATATGGTAACCTACAGTTATTTTCGCATTTTGAAAAATCTAGGAGTGCAATTTTACAAAAACGGGAATTAGAAATGCCTTTAATTGTTTAGCAAATTTTTGTCAATTGATTATTTCTAAATAGTTTTTCTAGCAAACCTTCTAAAGAATCTTTGTTTTGTTATCTTGATGTAGATATCAAATGAGAAACAAATTTTAAGATATTATTTTGCAATTTTTTTGTCAGTTTTGGGATATTAGTTTCTGCTGCTTTGCTTAACCTGTTTTTCAAAGGTTTAGGAATTTTGTAATTTTTCTGCATCATTTATTTTTGTCGTGTTTATTGCTTTCGCAAGAAATGAATAATAAGTTTCAAAAGCGTTCTACCACTGTGCGCGCTACCTCATATTTTTAGAAACTGAGTTCTATAGAATCTGATTTAAAAGAAAACGGTAAGTGACGTCTACGGAAAAGGTAATTTTCCTACACTCCATTGTGAAAGTGACAATTTTCGATCACTACTGTTAGGGGGCGAAAAAGATTGTTCACAGTTCTCTCATTATTCTCTGCTAGCAATCTACACTCCAGCACTCCCCCTCCCCCTTCCAGCCCTCTCTCACTGCAACCACCGGTCTATTAGACGGAACTATTGACTGTTGCATAAGTTTGTTAAAACAAAAGGCGTACTTTTATTCATTTTGCTTTGTTATTTATTTCGCTTTTTATTAATTTCAGCCGTTAATTTAGGATTACCACTTACAAATGGTGAATTTTGTTCACTGTTTTCACCGGATTTTTTCGATTAGTTTAGCGTACTTTTTCAAACGGTTCAGTAGTGCTAGTTCCATCGCTAAAACGAAAAGGGATTTGAAACAACTGCATTGGTACCAAGTTGTGAATTTTGGTTTTTCGCCGCATTCACTGCATTTCTTACACGAATTCACCGCATGCATACCAATATTGACTTAATTTTCCATTTGATGGAGATGATTTCTCGACCAATTTTCTTTTCTGGAGAGTAACTTTTATTATTGAGATTAGTTGCATTATTACACCCTTCATTTCAGAAGGATAAATTAGGCGGTCACAAATTTGCATATGACACTGTACAACTGTACACTTTACAACTATAATCCTTAAGATTTGACAGTATTTTCAGCCACAAGTCAGTCAAATTGCATTTCAGAATTTATGTATGTTTGAAATCGTCACACGCTTTGAATAAATTAATGTTCTAACCCTCAAGCTTACTTAAGGGTTAGAAATTTTAATCTACCCTGGCTTTTTTGTTAAGTCAACATTGGCCGATCGATATGAAAGGTCCTTCAAAAACCAAAAGTGGGATCTGTCGTCGAAGAGATTTCAAAAATTTTCGAGGAGGAATTGAGGAATTAAAGTTTCAAATTTTTCATTTTCCAGCCTTTTCACGATTTGTTTACGCTAATAAACTTAAATAATCTCTACATAAAGAATAAACAAAATCAAACGTCTGGAAATGCTAAAAACGATTATTTGAGTTTCAAGCATAATAAAACGAAATATATAAAACAATAAAAGGATCAAGAATGACACGCTAAATTATAGTAAGTTTTCAGTTGAAATGTTGTAAAAAAAATTTCATTCATCATTTAATGAAAACATTATTCATTATTTAATGAAAACATTGTTACTGTTATATGAGATTTTTATTGCTTCCGAAATTGATCTGATTTATCGGTATCAGTTTTTGGGACACCTTGATTTAATTACTTTAACTGAATGAAGAATTCACTCAAGTGTACATTTGGAGTAGTCTATTCCTAACACAAAGAAAATTAGCAGAATCTCAAATCAATCTTTCTTTCATACAGAAATGGAAAGAAAAAGGAAGAATTCATTTCTCCAGAAAAAATGAACAAATTCAAATTATTTATGTTATCAAAAACAAAAATAGTGAAAAAGTTGTGTTGGATACTGGACCTCGAGAGGGCGTACGACAAGGCCAACAGGCCTACACAAGGTCCACCCGAATGTGCGTCACCCAACTCGAGTAGGATACGAAGAACCCTAGACTATATGAAACTACTTTATCACTGTAGTGCTGAAAAAGTCTTAGTTTAAGTTTCCTGTACCGAAAAACACAAGATTCACAAGAGCCAATTCTCTTCGATTTTGAATAGAGACAGGAGTTCTTGGCTTTCCAACGAGGCATTTTCGAATGCATCCAAATTTTTCAGTTAAACCAGTTTTTGATCACAATACGCTTTGAGTTTGACACTCTTTTTTCCACGAACTATTTGTGAATTGTGAAATTTGCCGCTTTTTGTTGTATTCTATGTTGTCATGTAGCTTGGAATCAATTGTGATAGCTTTTAGCCGTTTTCTGATATGCAGTTCATACCCGAAAACTTTTTACATTGATGCTAGTTGAATTTTTCAGTGAAGTTCGTGATGTTGCCAGCATGTGTTTTTTTGTTGCTTCAGACATAATTTTAGAAGTAAAAAAACTCATTCGCTTTACTGCGCTCCAACAGAAACTTTTAAAAACTTTTTGCAAGATTTTGATTTGAAGCTTTTTCTCACTTCGACACAATTTGCTTTTTAGAACACTGGAAATTTAAACAGATCACGTCCGATTGTGCTTTCTAAATAAGCATGTGTGAGTAAAGGAGTTTAGCAGAGCTTTAACAACTTTGACATTACTTATTTTTTTTAAAAAAAAAACTTAATTTTGACTTTACTTATATTTTACAATACTTATTTTCGCTGTCCTTTTAATGCCATTTCAGGTAGTCTCCGCAGTGACAAGTTTCTTAAAAAATTAACGCTTGCTAATGATCAATAGTTTAGTTTTGTTAGGTGATCAGTAGTTTTCGTATTTGTTTAAATTTCCTTGCTCCAATAATTTTCCAAACGGAAATAATTTTCTTTTCTCTTCACTTCTTGTTCATTGTCCCAAGTTGCGCCAATTAACTTCCTTCAGGGTTAGTTTAGGATTTCTGACCACTTATTGCATTTACTACCTTTTAGCAGTTGTTAAGGAGTTTTCTTGCTAGAGTTTTGTAATTCTTTGCTAATCTTCTACGCACGGATTCTTGTTTATATATTTTGTTCGGTTTTTCGGATTGTACATAGCTTTGTTTTTTTACGTCGTAAGACATAATTTTACTTCGGTACATTAGCAGTTTTGAACATTTTGCGTGAAATCTTTTCAACTTTTATTTATTAGTCTCAAACTTCCATCAAACAATCAATCAGCCTTGAAGAACAATTTGATTCGCGCAATAACTGGAATTTAACTACAGAATTTAATTTGACGGAATACAATGGAGTCGATAAATACAAAATTTGAAACTAACGGAATTCACCGCTATTTAAACTATATTTTAGCCCCTGTTATCATCTTTTGAGAGCAATAGTGCTCTTAAAAGGTAACTGGAGAAATCCATTTTGAATAGCACATGCCTTCGCTTTATTGTTCCGACCCCCACTTTAGAGGGGACGGAGGAACTATATATTCAACTGGGTTTTTTTTGTTCAGTCAATTTTGGCCGACCGATATATTCATCGTAGAGAATTGTGAGTGGTATATTAAAAAGCCCGTCCAGCGTAAAATACGGAATTAAAAAGATTTTTTTGATTTTCGTGTTTTACAGGGAGTTATGGAGGTTTAAAATTTTGTGAACATTCGACTGTTTTTGTTCACCTTTTCAGTAATTTTTGCTAAAATCTGGCACAATTTCGCTAATAAAATTCAAAATTAGTCAACATTTTTAACGGCAGAGTGTTGTTGTTGCCGTTAGAGATAGAAGAGCGTTGCTGAATTGTTTGATTGAAGTTTTTTTGGCTAAAATTTTCGATAAAATGTTCAAAATTCAAACTTTTTGTCATCAAAAACGGCACAAAATATGCTTTTTTGGTCCACTTTGTTAAAGTTTGCCAGACTTAATGAACTAGAAACCTTAACCCAGACTCCTTAATCTCAAAAAAGCGCCAGTTGCAATTAGCCGCCGTTTAAAAGTCCTCTAGAATTAATACTTTGCCGTTTTTTGCAGATTTAACTCGATAGTTATACAAAATGCATTTTTTTCAATATTCGAAGAATTCCACTCAACAATTGGTCTAATTCATAAAAAATTGGAGCAATTAGTTGGTATGCTGGGCGCGAGACAAAATCAAGGAAAGGTTTGATAATATCATGGACTCTTAGAATCAGAGACGTTTTGGTTTTTATTTTGATGCTGACTTTTCTCGAAATATTTTGCTTTCGTTTTTTTATGTTAATTACTGACAATATTTTTTTATTCAAGGCTCCGTTAATGAAAGCTCCAATTTACGTACATTTGAGGCCAAATGTAGATACAGTTTGTTTTCAGAGAACCAAAGTCTTTTTATGGCTTTGAGGAAGTGTTTTAGTAAAAAAAAATTTAAGTGAATTCTTGTCCTTTGCCTTTAATTGTTATTCATTTGGCAGTCTGACTTTTAATTTTAACCAACCAAAGATCTATATTTCCTACTCAAAAGGTGCAAGGGAACTTTTCCTATTCATTCGGTTGTTACCTATTGTCTCTTATGTTATTGAATGTATTTGTTTTAAAAGAAATATCAATGATTTTTTGAACTTGTCGATTTTTTATATTATTTTAGTCAACATTTTGCTTATTCTCAATAAGTACAGGTCAACTTTTCCTCCTTATAGAATGAAAACTAATTTTGTGGCCTATTTGTTAACAGAAGGTTTTTGTTGCTCTTGTTACAACGAGTTTTCTTGCAAAGTTTTCTGATTTTTGTGCATATTTGCCCATTTTTGCTGTTGTTTTGTTTTTTTTTATTGTCACATTATTTAACAATTTAACTGGAAAGAGTTTTGCAACATCTGAAACTGAATAAAGTTTTTGTTTTCATAAAAAAATGGTTAGAAGGGCTGCGACGCCGTTCTCTTCCAGAAATTGGTAGAGTTTTTCATTTTTGTCTTTTATTTGTTGTTAATTTTTGTTTTCATATGTCAAATATTGTGTATACATACTCTAGATAAACAAGTGAACTTAAATAACTGATTTTGGTAAATAACTAACGGCTGTTTTGACTTTCGAATTAAATTTCTTTAAAAAAGTAATAAAATTCTTCAACTTATCCCTTTTTGTTCTGATTTGCGTTTTTTTTCGTATTTAACAAGGTTCTATCATTTTCATCAATATTTAGAGCTCTTTTTAATGTTTTTTTTAATCAAACAGTAGTTTTTCTTTTGTTTAAATTTTTTAAATGATGTCTTCAGGGCTTAGACAATTTGCTTCAGAAGAATTATGTGAAGTTTAGATACTTTTCAGTTTTTGTGGTTCTTTTTGTTGTCATTTTGTGATGGTCGTTTTACGAAAAGATGTAATGATGATCAAAAGAGACGCAAATGAAGATGTTTTTTTCTCGCGGCTATTATATTAAGGTTAATCGCGGTTAAATTTAAAGGCTTCAAAACTGTGGTCTCGTTAGTTTTGTGAAACTTATTTGTTCAGCTTGTATTTATTGTTATTTTATAGTCTTATGATTTAATCTCATTAATAACAGTCGCAATTAGTTTTCCAAGTAGTTGAAAGATAAACTGTTTACTTTTTTAGTCGAAATTTTTTGTTGGCTATGAATTTTGAAAACATTTGTTTTTAATAAAAAAAAGATAGATTTTCGAGATCTGCCAATTTTATTTCTGTTGAATTGTAGCTAATCATCTCTATATACAATTCACATCCTTTATCTTTTGAAATTCAATTTGTTCTTCATAACAGTTTTTTCCTCAAATGGTCTTTCTTCTTGGAACAACCAGTTTTCATAAAACCAATTTTCGTGATTTTTGCAAATTGGCCCCTTTTTTGTAGGTTTTTGTTTTCTTTTCACAGTATCACAATAGTGGGCGTCATTTGACTTACAAATGTTGTCACCTGCACAAAATGCAAACGAAGATTTTTATCGTTTTTAGTGATCAGCTTATTGTTTAATTGATTGAGGGGACATCGTTTTCGTGCATAATTTTTTGTGCAAATTTTTCGTTTTTGCCTGTCTTTTTCGTTCTTTTTGTAGTCGTATGACATATCATGGATAATGAAAGGGCTCCAGCCACTCTATTGAGGTAAAAAAAGACTCTCTCATTGATTTCATTTGATGCGTAATGTTTCTAATCAGTTCGAATTTAATTCTTTTTTAAAAAAGCAATGTTTTAATAAACTTTTGCCGCTTTTGATCATTTCCAGCCTACTTGTTGCCAAGTCGCATTGGGGAAAACTCCCATATTTTGTTTCAAAAAGTACCGGTTAATTTTCTTAGTATAAATTTTATCTGATGCCATTTTGATTTGGTTATTAGTGGTTTTCAAAAAATGGACAAGGAGTTTTGGTCGTAATTAATATTTGTAACTATTTGACTTTTATTGCCGTTATTACTGGTAGTCATATTTTGGTAGCCACAGGTCTCATAGGGCCTCTAGAGTAGATTGTTGTATTATCTTAGTAGTTTGTTGAACGATATGTTGATATGTTATTTTTTTATCTCTTCCTCATCTGGTAGACAATTAAGTGAAAAATGTAGATGAGCGGGGTCGGAACTTAATGTGCGAACGCACATTACCGAGCCTCCTAATTGCATAGAAACACAATCTTCTTTTTTCATTTTTTTCTTTGCATCCTTTAGTCGTAAAGGCGTAATGAGCATCAATTGTACCTAAATTCCGTCAAAGTACAGTTAACAACTAACAGTTTGAAGCCCCTGTACAGTTATTTAAACTCAATATTTTCCAAAGCTGATCTTTCAGATAAAATGAAAAGACAAAGATGGTTTTCGTAACTGTTTTCAGAGATTATTGTCAGATTTTTAGTTTCAAAGGAGAAATTAGACAAAATAAACCTCTCTAAACGTGAGACACTGTTCTCTGGGGTATTTGTGTTCTTACAAAAATAATGTTCAATTTTTATGTTTTGAAAAATTTAACAAAGGCTTTATAATTTCAATCGGTTTCCCTCAGCTTTCTCATTACATTAGATTTTTAAATTACTCATTGACGCATTCTTGGCATTGTTGTGGCTTGAGGTAACCCAACACCAAACTTTTTCTGATGGGTGTTATCTGCGAACAACGTAAATTTTAATGTTTTTTTTCAAACCTGTCCTCTGATTTTTTTTAATTAACATTTTCTGTCCAAAGCATAGCGAAAGCCAATCTTTTTGTTTTTAACCTGCTTCAATCTTTCAACTTTTTTCAACGCAGTCAATAAAGTTTTGAAAATTTGCTTTGCCAGGCCTCAGATTGTCAACAAAATAAAATGCCTTTTACATCAGTGAAATGAGTTCTAAAATTGCGTTATTACGTTTCAATGCGATGCTTGCGGAAACATAAATCTTTCAAACTGTTTTCCGCCGTATTTTTTTTACTAAGGAGGATGAGATTAACATTTTCTTGAACCCTTCTAGCACATGATTTAAGCCAATTAAAACGCATCATTCAACTAATTGCATGAACATTTTTCAATTCCTTGTTCATCTTTTTGAGAACAACTTGTTCACGGAGAACGGAAATGCGTTGAACACAATTTGGATGTGGCTTTGAAGTGCATTCTTATGGATTGTATAATTTGCAATACATGGAGGATGATGTTCATGTAAAATTGGACAAAGGTAGGCGTAGGTGGGAAGTCTACGAATAACTTGTTTGCTGCATTTTTCAAACCAATCAGCAGTTGGATTGCGCAAAAATATCAAAGGAGTTCTTCTGTTTTTATTAAGTATTCTTTCTGCGTTGCAAATTACTTGGATAATTCTCGTAGGCCATAACAATTTGTGCCCACTTAGAGGTCGCATCATGGTCATAAATAGGCCCAAATTGGGAATTTAAAATGCCATAAAAACCACAATGATAGTTTAAAATATCACACGCATCAATGAACACTACGAAAGGGTTTTACCATGCTGGGATTAACCTCCATCTTTCTCAACTGGGAAAGACAAACCAACATAACCCCTGTTTAATTATATCAAGATATTTTGCCTGCTTTGAGGATTTTTTTCGTAATAATGCAGTAACTGTATAACTAATCGTTCGAACCACATCAAGATCCTACAGAGCAAAGAGATATCATGTCATGCAGAATACAAATCTTTAGATCCATGTAAAAACGGATATCTGATGCATATTTTAAAAATTTACCTATCAAAACTTTTTTCTTTAAGTTTATTATCTTTTGAAAAACTTTCTGTGTTTTTTTTTCGTTTTTTGCTGAAATTAAAAGGCCAATTGTCCTAACTATATTAGTAAAGTTAAAAGTGACTGTCAATAAACCAAAATTGTTTTATTTTGACCAGATGTTTTCTTTGTCTGAAGCAAAAACTATTTCTACCAAAAGATCTTTGAAAAAATAAAATCGCAAAATTGAATGCAATTAGATATCTGAAGATATAATTGAAAACGATCTGATATTTTTGTGAAATAAGTTTGGGTGGGACATGCAAAAGAAGCAATGTTTTCCAGACCGATAAAAGCCATTTTGATACCTTGCTTCTATCGACTGCTTGACCAGAAAGCCTGAGTTTTCATCCACGAAATTCGCCAATTTTTTAGGCTGAAATTTGAAACCAAATCTAGAAATTAAAATTTCTTTGAGGTTCTCCCATTGTGTTCCTGGAAAACTGTTGTTGAAACAATTTTTCTTCATATTTGCATCAAATGTGCTAAACTTTACCGTTTGCGATTAAAATCTTTATGCTATTATATTCTAAAAATTTACGGATGAGAACTGCCAGAATTTTATTTTAAAATTCAGCTTCCTTGATTTTTTCAGATTTTTTGCTGTTAGTTCTTATATTAGTTGAAAATGTTTTACAAGCTTAAACAATCTGTAATTTTTTTCTTGCATCAATTGTATTTCTTCTTTTCCTGCCAATTTTCAAATATTTTAGCAAAAATTAGATCAAATATTTGTGGCGTAATGTGTCATCAGTGCGATGATCCGACAAGACAACAAAACAGAACCTCAAAATGTCCAAAAAATAGAAAAAAGTTATGGAAACTAGTAAAATCATCGCCAACAAAAATCAAAATTTAACCGATAAAACAGGAATAAACACTATATTTTAATTAATTTGAAGGGGATTGCAGCATCTTTTTTGCTGAGATTGAAAAAAGGTGGCAGAATCAATGTTAGAAGTGGCAAATCTCAGAAGAAACAACTAGTATCTTTGAAAACAATTTTTATAAAACCATTAGTCATAACAACTATCAGCTTTCAACAAAAACCAGTGAAAAATTTAACTTGTTACTGCCTAGCCAGCAATTTGGACTTTTAATTAGTAGGACTTAGTCAAAAGACTACAAAAAATAACAACAAAAATATGTGGAACTCAAAAATTTCTCAAGCATTTATGGGCAAGCGGCATTGAAGCCAAAGAAATCACAGGCTGGAATTATCTTGCATATCTATTGGCCTTAAACTGCACAAAAATTTGACATTAGAATATATGAGGCTAGACTTGACAACATTCTGGTCTGTAACTAAGACAGAAAAAACAAAAAATCCCACGATAAATTGAAAAATAAATTAAAATCGGGATATGTTTTGAATTCCAAAATTGCACAATAATTGAAGCAAAACTAGTTGTGTTTTCAAGGCTTGTCCTTTAAAACTGAAAAACTATTCCAAAAGTCACTACCAAATAGATAGTTTGACCAAAAAGTAATTATATCAAAGACTTCAAAATTTCACAAGACTTCAAAAATAACATCAAACGCTGGCAAAAAATAACTCATTTAGATTTTACAAAGACAATTTGTTGGAGCCATGAAAACCATGAGTTTTTTCAGAAAGCACAATATCAATTCAATGGGCCTCATTTTCACCTAAATGGGAGCTTTTATCCATTGAACTTTTAGTTAAAACAAGACTTGCCTGTAATGAGGATATAAAAACTATTCAGAAAATACTTTTGAAAAGGGACAGACACCAAAATACAACTCGAATCTTTTTCATCGCAAAAACCAACTAAAATAAAAAACCTGGCCTTAATATTGCTGCGCGGCTGTTAAAAACTGCACCTGATCTAAATAATTGTCTGAAATGTCTTTTTGCACAATTAAGCGATGCATCAAAAGTAGTTGATGCGTTTTTTATAATTATCGATTTAAATTATCGAAAGACCGCTAAAATGCTGGTTTCAAAACCCTTCCATAGGAACCAGAGGTTAAAATAGCCCTTATTTGAGTTAAAAAAAAAGTGAGATGGCAGTTTTTTGTGTGCACTACTGTTCAAACTGGTCAAAATTTGTCCAGGTAAGCGTAATGCAATTTTTATGAAAAGAAAAAAAAACAGAAAAAGCTGTTGAATTTTCAAAAATGTAGCCAAAATTATAAGCAAAACAGTTTGTTCAAATATTTCAGCAAATCTCATTCATCATTAAAAATATAACCCATGAGACTATCGTTAAGATGTTTTCGATATTTTCAGCAAAAATTGATCAAAATTAGCAAAAAAAATTACGAACAATGTGAACTAAACAAAGATGGTTAGGCTAACGTTCAGAAAACTTTAAATCCCGTAACTCCTCGGAGAAAAAAGAAAACTGAAAAAAATCTGATTATTTGACAAGCTTTCTAATCATACTAGTAAAAACTCTGTACTATTAATATATCGATCCGTGAAAATTTACTGAAAATGAAAAGACCCAGTTGAGCATATAGTTCCTCCCCCACCAGGTTGGTCGGAACAATTATTAACCTTCGAACACAGCTGTCTTTCTTTATCAAAATTATATATCTATTTCCTTAACTCTTTAAGTATTTAAATTAATTTGTGTCTCATCCGAACAAAAAATTGGATGCTTCCGGAATCTGAACGGCAGCTGATAGATTTTAACGTTAATTTTGTTTCATTTTTGGCACTGAATTTCTTATAATTGATGATTAAAATATGACATAAAAGTTAAAACTTTCCCAGAAGAGAGTGCTGCTGATTTTTAGGGACCAGTACCAGAAGTTTGTGTTCGACCTGTTTGACACTGGAAAGTACGACAACCGAACTCGGCCCAACTTCAGTCGTAAGTTCATGGTGATCATCCTAATTTTGCATTTTTTAGTGTATTCTGTCTAGAAAAGCCAACCCCCCCCCCCCCCCCCCCCCAAAAAAAAAAAGCAAACGCTGTGATGTTGATAATGGCGGATACATTGCAATCATGAGGTTGAAAGAAAAGTGTTGTAAAAGTAGCTGTTGGTGTTTATAAATGCAAATTATATATTTTACCAAAAGTTTCACGGCTTTTAATTTCAAAATGCTTCAAAACGCACCCTTCCCTGTCAAGTAAATCATGACAAATTACCTAGCTTACCTAGCTAATCTGCTAGCTTAACATTCCCCTCAGATTCAGTACCCGAAATAGGAGTTTTTAAAGCCATACAATTTGCGGTACTTAATCTCAAATTTTTGAGCGGCTGTCGAATTATTTGCATTGTGTCTATGGTAAAAATATGATGTCAAAGATTGAAAAAAAAAGCTTTAAAAAGTCTGCATCTAACGTTCGGAAATAAAAAAAAATACCCAATGAGGCATCCATCCTTCAGAAATGATTAGTACATAAATGGAGAACAAGCAACCACTTTTGAAAATTCTAGAATATTAGCCAATTTCAGTTTGAAAAACAAACGAAACCATTAAAATTAAGATAAGCACATAAGGATGCAAGATAACATTGCTGAAGGGATTAAAGTAAGCAAATTGATACATCTTATGTTCCATTCTGTTAGTTTCTAGTTTCATCGATGTTAGTTTCTAATTTTCCCAATTTCTCTGCATTTTAATATTGGCGTTACTTGTTGCAGAACGAGCACATCACCAATTTTTCCTGTCATCAATTTTGTCAATTTGGGTGGAGTTTGTGGTTAGGGAGGAATCAAATTTGAGCGGCGTTACCAAATACCACTCTATACTTCAGTGTGAATAATTCGAAGTGATGAGAATAATTTTGTTGTGAATAACTCGAAGATGTGAAAAAATTACCATGTGCCGCTCAAATTTATGTCCATGTATAACTAGAGAGAGTAGTTGGGCTGTCATTTGTATTTAAGGCATCCTTGATCGTCTTTACTAGCCCCAATTAAAATGTGCAGGTTCAGCCTTTCTAGACTGTGTTACGTCGGTGGTGGGGTTGTTGAGTTCCCAACATGTATTTATAATTCAATTCATCTCTATCCTTGAACCTGTCGGATTAGGAACGCACTAGAATTTGAAAGTAAGTTCAGGCAAATTATTCTACTTTGTCTGATTTACAAGGTCAAACTGAAGATTGAGAAAATGTGGGAAAAGTAGTCACAATCAGACGTGCCTTAAATGTAGTTCAAAATGTGTATCGCCCCTTTGCGGTCAGGTAAAGACGAAAGAAAAGTAATTGATAACGGTATGGGAAAACGTAAATCAACATCTTTGATGTTCTTTCCTTGATGTCTGCTGGCTCTGAGATACGAAATATTTGGAAATAAGTTTTAACAAATTGAATAATGCATAAACAACATTACTACTACATATGTGAGGTCTGAAAGAGGTCAATGGGTCGTTCGCAAACTGTATTAATTATTAAACAAAACAAAATAAAGGAAAACTAAAATTTCTGCAAATATAATAATTAATATAATTTAATCAACACTAATGTATTTGGATTTATATTCTTTTTTAATCTGTGAAAATAAGTTTTCTGGTTCGCCCCAATCCTGTTTGCCCAAAAATCAGGGCCAAGACTTCGCAAGTCACCACAAAATTATAGTAAAACTTTGAAATGTTTGCTATTTTTCCCCTTTTCAAGGGCCACGAAATGAAGTTAATTAAAATCCACCATTGGCAACATGCTGGCATCCATTTTTGATCAGTTTCAAAACTTGAAGGATATTTTTGTAGTTATGAAAAATAATAGTGGTTAGGAATAAAAAAAACAGTCGTGAAAGCGTCTCGTCTTTTCTTTTTTTCCTGGTCTTCTGTAATTTTCCTCCAATTAATTAGCTAGAGCTGTTTATGCATTAATTTAAAAACCCAATGGCAATAATTTAAAAATCCAAGGGGGCACGAATAAAAATTTTCATTGACAGGCGAAACGGTCCGAATAGCAAAATATTCCCAGACAAAGCAGTCCCAGACAAAGCAGTCCCGGACAAAGCAGTCCCGGACAAAATGGTCGCAAGAAAGCAAATAAAACAGTCCCAGACGAAATAGTCCCAACTGAACAAAGAGTATATTTTATGCTCAAGAAAGTTTTAAATATATTTATATGATTGTGTGCCATCGAACAGATATTGAGCTCATTACAACATAAATTAGTGTGAAATTGTGTGTTTTGAAACAAATTGTCGTTCAATTTTAAATCGTATCATTTAAAAACAATAAGACTTTGTTGGTTATTTGTAAGTAGACTATATTTACAATGGTCTCATTATTTATTCGGTAACATTTTTCCTAGGACTTTTTGTCTGCTTCTACTGGACTATTTTGTCTGGGACTAATTTGGATATTACATCTGTTTTGTTTGGAATTATTTTACCCGGACACAAAAAATTTTTCGTGTTCAGAGCTATCAGTTTATCATCGTAAATTATTACTAATACAAACTGAAATACCTAATTTTGTCATTAATGAAGAAGTTACAAAAGTGAGTTGTTATTTAAATTTTTTTTTTGCACTCTTTAAGGTGAACAAGTTTAACTCCCACTGTGTCTTTAAAACTATATGGCTGTTGCCAAATGAATTGAAAGATGTTACATACTACCACAACTCCTATAATTTTGTGTGAACCTTATTAGCCGCAAAATGTTTGTTGGTCCGCATAGACTGGCATTAATATTATACTGTTCTTATCATTTTTTACTGCTTTTGAAAATTTGGTCAATTTGAATATTTTAAGGTACTTCACAACTTGAAACAAATATTGCCCGCCGCCTATGAACAAAATTATTGCCATAAAAGCTATTTTTGTTGAACAAGCAGGAATGGGCAATGAAAAAGTCTTTAACTTTATTTATTTTATTGACATTATTTTCAAAAATTAGTTAAATCATTGGCGCACTCTGTTTTATCAATTGCGGTAATTTGTCAATTTTACTGAACTTTTCAAGCAGATGTGAGTATTTAGAGAAGGAGCAACCTATAACAAGCGAGTTAGATTTCTCTATGTATCAATGATATGTTATAGTTTTGTTATTCATTTTTTTTTACAAAAGAACTCTAATTCACCTATATATCTTAGCCAGCTGTGAAAGTATAGGCAAAATTTAACATTAAATTTTGTTTAAAAAAAGATCGTTCTATAAAGTTTCGAAATTCCTAATAGCGAAAGGCGATCCAATTCTGCTGTTTCCCTGTCCTTAAATCCAAATTTAATTCAAAACTGGACTCTAAAAGTTTATTTTGATTTCAAAATATTTTTTTCTACTGTATCTTTTGGCATGTTGTGTTCAAAATAAACGCTGAAGCTAATAACTATTTTAAATGATTATAATCGGTAGAGCACCTAATAGAGAAAAGTTTTCTTGCAATATTAAAAAAAGACTATAGTTGGAACCTAAGTCACGCACGGGTTAATTCAACAAAATTTAACAAAACTGGTGAAAATTTCTAAGAGCTAAAAACGAGTTGTTAGAACCTGAAACGTATACTGGTATGCTTCTTCTTTATGCAGCCTCGTAACCTATTTGTAATCATACTTAATCATGTAGTTCATAAAGAGACATAATTTTGGCTCGAAGAATTTTTTTCGTACATAGAGGAAGCTCTTGGGAGAACGTTCAATATATAGGCAATGAAGTTAATCGACGATGTGGTTTTCTTTACTGCTTCCATTAGATTGTGAAATACTTTGGACTACTCGAAATCTGAACTGGAGCCTTTCAAGCTCAAACTTGCAAGATCGCTCAGTTAATTAATTAAAAATTGTATTGTATGTTTGGATTAATAAAACTTTCTGGATCATCGGTGAATTTTAATGTGTTTTAGGAAACCCAGACATGGTCAAAGTGAGGCTATACATTGAGTCCCTGGGGCCCGCTTCAGAAAACGAGATGGTGAGGAACTCAAATTATTATTAATTATACCTTGAAGTGTTGTTATAATAAAAAAATGCCCAGTTTGAAGTTACAGCAGATCTAATTCAGCTTCCGTAATAATACTGA
This sequence comes from Convolutriloba macropyga, assembly GCF_964194025.1. NCBI lineage: Eukaryota > Metazoa > Xenacoelomorpha > Acoela > Convolutidae > Convolutriloba > Convolutriloba macropyga. The sequence continues at coordinate 55,822,994 of NC_134469.1, forward strand.
GGTCAAAAGAGCTCGGGTACTCAACAAACTGTTGGTTTCGTCTTGAAGCATAAATACCTAAACTTAATAACCGGACATAAAGTCAACACACCAAAACACTGCTTTTTTTTATTTTTTTGGCACAACTGTGTTCAACCTCTTTATGGTTGAATTGCGTTCGAAAGAATTATACAACACGCTGCTATAAAATGTTTTAGGCCTAGTGCAATGATATGAAACACAAAAAGAGACGTATTTCTACGAAGAGTTGCCAATATGTCCATAAGTTTTTCTCTATAAATTCAAAAAAAACAATGTGAAGGAAATATATAATACAAATAACTTTCCTAATCTTTTGTATGTAGTTGACAGATATTTGTATACGAAGATGAAGAACATATCATAAAAAGGAAACACAAAAATTATGAGGCAATTGTCAATTTCAAATTTAAGTTTCTCTAACACTGGTCTCCAACAATGACGGTCATAGGTTTATCTATTACTTGATTTGAAAAGTTTATTTTTCATTTTAGTTTATTTTTGTTCCGACCCCACTTTAGTGGGGACGGAGGGACTATATACTCAAATGGGTTTTTTGTTCAGAAAATTTTGGCCGATCAATATATTAATCGTAGAGAGTTGTGAGTGGTATCATTAAAAGCAGGTATACTCTAGAATTTGGGAAAATGAAGATTTTTTTGAATTTCGTTTTTTACAGAAAGTTATCGAAGTTTAAATTTTGTGAATATTGGACGGTTTTTTTCACATTTTTGATTAATTTTGCTAAAATTGGGCACAATTCTACTAACATAAATTAAAATGAGTTAAAACTTTTTAGCGGCAGAGTGTTATTGTTACAATTAGAGATAGCGGAGTGTTGTTGAATTGTTTGATTGGAGTTTCTTGGCTAAAACTGTTGATCAATTTTTCAGAACACAGATTTTTTTAATCAAAAATTGCACAAAGTATGCTTTTTTGGTCCACTTTGTTTAATTATGCCCAAAGTGGAGACCTAGAAACCGCTAACTCGATAATTATACAAACAGCACCAATGTTTTTTTTTAAATTTTTGAAGTATTTCACTCATTATTTGGTCTTATTTGCAAATGTTTGGAACACTTGGGCGGTTTGTTCGGCGCGTGGCAAGGTATATTTTTAATATTATCAATGATTTTTACAATCAGAAGTTTATAATTTTTATTTTGGTGCTGCCTTTTCCAAAAAATTTGCTTTTGTCTTTTTACTGTGTTTAAGGCTGAATATAGATATAATTTGTTTTCAGAGAAAATAATGGTTTTTATGGCTTTGAAGGACAGTTTAAAAAAGTTTAACTGAATTATTGTGTTTCGCATTAAGTTTTTAATTTCTAGAAGTCTGATTACTAAATCTACCCTACATAGATTCAAATGGCGTCTTGAGGTGTAAGTGGACCTCAGTGATTTTTCACGAATGGGGAGTAAGTGAACCTGTATAAGCATTCAGTAGGTAGTTAATGTCTCTTATGTCATTGAATGTATTTACTTTAAGGAACTTTCAGTGGTTCTTTGAAGTTGTCAGTGTTTTATATTATTTTGTCAACTTTTAGCTTATTCTCGGTAAACACAGATCAAATATTCTTTCTTATATAATAAACACTTATTTTGCGGCGGTTTTATTACAAAATTTTGTGATTTTTTGCATAATTACCAATTTTTTCTGTGGTTTGTGTTTTGATGGCAAAACCGTAACGTTACTTAACAATCTAACTGAAAAACCTTGACAAAATTTGTAACTGAACATATTTTTTGTTTGCATAACATATGGTTTTAAGGGCGGCGATATTGTTCTCTTGCTGAAATTTGTGTTCTGCCGTTAGTTTTTGTTGTAATATGAAAAATATTGGGTAATTATGGGTCTCAGTGACCAACTACTCATACATAAATGAAATTTATTATCCATACTGGTAAATAGCTACCGGTTTTATTCACTTTCAAATTAATTTTTTTTCAAAAATTTAAAAGCATTATTCGACTTATACTTTTTGTTCTGGTTTACGTTTTTTCGATTTTTACAAAGTTGTATCAGTTTCTTAACTTCGCCTCATTATTGAGAGATCACAGTAATGTTTTTTCAAGCCAAAAAATAATTTTTCTGTTGGTTAAACGTTTTGACTGATGTCTTCAGGGCTTTTAATATTTGCTTAGAGAAGCATTTTATGAAATTCAGATTCTTCTTTTTTTGTTCATTTTGCTTTCCTTTTGAGATACAGAAAAGAATTTACGATGCTCAAAGTAGACGCACAAAAAGATGGCATTTTCATGCTGCTAATTTTTCATCATTGAGGGGCTTCAACACGGTGGTTTTGTAAAGTTGTTTTTCAACTTGTTTTAAAAATTATTGTACATTTTTAATTTTTAGTTTGGCAAAGAACAAAAGCAATTATTTCTCAAAGAAATCGCAAGATAAAATGTCTACTCTTCAAGTCGAAAGCTTATGTTGGCTATGATTTTTGAAAGTTTTTCGTGTTTAAAAAGACAGTAGATTTCTGAGATTTGCTAATCTGATTTCTGTTAATTTGTAGCTTGGAATCTCTAAAGACAAGTCACATCCCTTTTCTACTGAACTACAATTTGCTCCTAAAAACGATTTTATTTTTCTCAAATGGTCTCTGTCCTTGGTGCAACCAGTTTTCAAAAAAGATACATGATTTTTTGCATATTCGTCAATTTTTTTGGGTTTTTGTTTGCCTTTCACAGTATCACAGTAGTGCGCAGTCTTCTGGTATTTTGAAAAAAATGAACTTAGAAGTTTTCCATGTTTTTAGCAAATAGGTTTAATTACATGGGATATCTTCTTCCTGCAATTTTTATATGTAAAATGTTTTCATGCAATTTTGTTTCGTATTTCTTGATCTTTTTTAGTCGTATCCTAGATAAATGAAAGGTCTCAACTGCTTTCTATGGAGGCATAAAAGAGTATCTCAATGATTTCATTTGACGCAAAATGATTCCAACCAGTTTGACACAAATTTTTTTTTTCAAAAAAATTTTAAAGCGTCGCCAATTTCTTGTCGACTTGATACCAAGTCGCTTTGAGAAAGAAATTCACTTTTTTTTTCAAATGGAATAGGGGTTAACCTTCTTTAAAATAAATTTTATCTGATGCCATTTTGATTTGGTTTTGAATGTTTTTCCGAAAAGGGACAGTAATTTTTGCTCCTAACTAATATTTGTAATCTTTTGATTTTTATCGCCGTCTTTTCTGGTGGTCATATTATGGCCACCACAGGTTTTATCGGCCCTCTAAAGTTGATTGTTTTATTCATTTAGTAGTATGTTGAACTACATGTTGATGATTAATTTTTTCATATCTACTCATTTGGTAGACATTTAAGTGAAAAATGAAGATGAGCTGGGTCGGAACTTTATGTGCAAACGCACGTTACCGAGCCTTCTTGTTTGATATTAAATTGGAAGTGAAAATCAAATTTGGTTTTTTCGTGTTATCTTGCTATAATCGTCAAAGAAGTGTTCCGCAACTGTTAAGAGAGTTTAATGATAATATTGTGTTGAGTAAATTAGATGAAAAGCATTTCTCAAAATTTTTTTGCTTTTTTTCAAACTACAGAAATGAAAACAAGTAACGCTATCTAAGTGCTTTAAATATAAAATTTAGACTTCTATTCAAGTGCTTGAAATATAACGATTAAATTTCAACCGAAACAAGGAGAGGATCGGTACAGGTTATTGGCAAATAATGTTCTGACCCCGCTCAGCCAAGTTTTTTTTATTAATTGACCATCAATTGAGGAAGAGGTATAAAACTTTCAAAACATCGCTTTCTGGTTAAACACAGTTGATACCCTATTACAAAATCGCTTTTAACTCAAACTACTCAACAAATTTTTAAAAAAAATTCTCATGAGAAAGCTGATGATACCGGCCAATAACGAGACAAAGACACAAAACAAGCAACAAAGTCAAATGAAAACAACAAGTTTTAATTACGACCAAAATTCCTTGGCCAGCTTTGTAAAAAAAACCTTAAAGATAAAATCAAAGTAGTTTCATAAGAAAAACAATCTCAGCAAATTGACTTAAAATTCACCAGAAGACAAAGAACAAAGTAGCAACAACAAAAAGCAATTATATGATTGCCAAAGCAGCAAAGCAATGCATACTGAAATTGAATTATTTGGAAAAGAATGTTGAGACTAGTCTTTTTTGTTGAGACTACGATAAACATTTGCTGAGATATGTGGAAAATGTGACAAATCTTCAAAAACAATTTTGTTGTTTTTAAAGCTTACACACTAACAAACATAGGCTTTCAACTAAATCGATTGTATATCGCATTAAAATGACTACGTCAAGAGACCAAAAAAATAACAACGATAAAAGGCGGAGTTCAAAATTTCAAAAACAGTTTTCCGGAAACAGTGCAGAAGCCAAAAACCATTCGCTTCTGGTTGAAATAATCTTGCTTTTTTAATTTTGTTGCGATTTTGTTTTTAATGACAGCGCCCTTAGTTTGTTCAAGAGCTCCTGAGATAATGAATAGGAATTTTTTAAAATCAGACTCATTCATAAAACTACAATAAGAATATCGGATGCTCGCAAAAATCATGAGTTCTTGAAAACTGAAGAGTTCGTTGTCGGAGCGATAAAAACCGTAATTTTTACCCAAAAAACGTAAAATTTATCAACTTGGTGTCATTTGAACATAAATGGGACTTCTCATCAATTAAACCTCCAAATTAAGAGAAATTTGTCTGTAATTGGGATGAACAAAATGCGAAAGGAAATATTTTAAAAAGGACAGGCCAAAAAACAAACCGAACAGTTTTTTTTGCAAAGCTGGCCCTAAACGATGGGAACAAAACTATCTTTGATATTGCTGCGCGGTTGTATAAGGTGTCATTGTCACAGGGGATTGTCTTATAGATTTTTTGGCCAGGGAAATCTTAATTTATCAAAAGCCAATTATGCATTTTAAAAAATATGGATTTAGAATAACAAAAGACTGCTAAAATAGTGGTTAAAAAACTCTTTTCCTGGAAGCGGAGGTAACTATAGCGATTATTTGAATAACCGAAAGATGCTTCAGCAGTTTCTACGTCTACCGTTCAGTTTGTACGAAGAGGATGAAATAATCTTTTTTTTGATTTTTTGTTTAAAAATTGAAAAAAAACTACTGATTTCTCAAAATTTTAAACAAAAGTTAAGCCAAAAAAATGTTTCAAACAGCTCAGCAACTCTGTTTTCTATTTGAAAGTTAAACCAATGACACTATTGTTAAAATTTTTTTCATAGTTTTAGCAAAGCTCATCAAAACTTCAGCAAAATTGCTCAAAATTATGGCCAAAACAACGTAGTGAGGTTCACGTTCACAAAACTTTAAACCTCCATAGCTCCTCGGAAAAGCGCTTTTCAAAAAAAAGTCTTTTTAGTTTGAAGTTCTAGGTTTGACTATCTTTTTAATGATATCACTGACAATCGATCGGCGAAAGTTGACTGAAGAAAATAATCCAGTCGAGCATATAGATCCCCCCACCCCACTAAATTGGGTCGAAACAAAAAATATTAATCTGGATAAACAATATGACTATAGCTTGGAATGTGGGTCACGACCATTTCTTAGCAGCCTGACGATCTTAATATTAGTACAAATTTGATTGCTAAAACCAATCCACTTACCCAAAAACCTTTTATTTTTTTATATTAATGAGACACCAAGGCATTGGGATTATCAGAACAATGATGATCATATGATAGTTTTAAAAGCAGATATTTAAAATAGACGAAAAGATATAAACTTTTAAATGGGAAAACTAGTTACAGAATTCACTTATATCGATCTAAATTTTCTCATTGTAAGGTTCCATCATTGTCCAAGGCCAAAAGAGGTTAAAATTTTTAATAGTAGTGACATGCGCTCGAAAACACGTTTTCTTATATACGTTCGGAAATACTCACCACTGGAAAAAAAATTTGTCATTTTTCATGTTTGCCTCAAATGCAAAAAAAATAGATTTTTAGATAAATGGACACTCAGATTAGTATGCTGCAACAATGTACTGATGTTCTTTGTTACTACAGGATGGAAAACTTTAATATTCGAGAAATTGGAGACTTTTGTAGAATGAGGTTGTTCGCGTGGCATCTGTTCAAAGAAAAATCTTTTCAGATTCATTTAGTAGCGTCGTAACTGCATGGGTATACAAATTTTGGAGCGCTTTTCTTTAATTGCAAAGACCTTATCGGATTAGAAATTACCATTTGCTACGAAATTTAACAGCAGTGCTGTCATTTCTTCTTTGCGCGTATTCGCCGCATTTTTTGTTTCAAATTTTTTCAATTTCATTTAAATCCTCGAATTAAACTGATTTGAAGTTCTCTGCCTCCGGAAAAATATGAACAATGACTATCGACAAAGCTTCAACGAATAGAGTATTTTGTGCTTGACAAAAAGCAGATGTACAGAGATTATTTTGTCTATCGGTGAATGTAGTTCAAAGCAAAAAATTATTGCCGTGCCTCCTTGAAAACTTCTTAGGAGATATTTGGTACGGCAAACGGGATAATTGAGCCAGGGACCGCGATATGGTAAAAGCACTTATGATTTTAGGAAAATAAAGCTGAACTAAAGCACGCTGTTGAACAAACAAGGAATTTAGACGTATAAAGAGATGTCGGAACTGAGGAAAAGAGTTTTGGTTGCATCGTGTTATAAAAATAACAAAACGCAACTCCCGTGGGAACACAAGGCGTCTGGTTATAAAAAATGAAATCACGCGCAGAGGCAGTTTCTTTTCAATGCAGTCACTAGAGCTTTAAAATTTTAATCGATGAAGAAACAAAAGAATTTTCAAAGATGTAGAAAGTTTATAGAAATAACACTATTGTGAATTTGGCTGTTTGGCCATGAAACAAACTTAAATTGAAAAATAAACCTAAAAATGTAGTCGAGAATAATTGATAGTTATGAGGGAATCTTTGAAATGACAGATTACAAAATAGAAAAAGTGAATAATAAATATCTAAAAAGTCAGGAGAAGAATTATTCTTGTCTTTTTCAAAGGCTTCAAGTGTAAGATGTATTTTCCGATTCCTCCTTTGAACAAATTGTTTCATGCCAGAGTTTCACAATTAAGTACCTTATATTGATTGACTTTTTCTTGTCTCGGAGAATTATTGGAAAAAAAAGCAGTAAGCGTGGCTGCACGTGAGCATTCGTCAGAACTCAATTCACAGTTGAGTTAATTGCAGCAATTTTATGGTTTAGACAAAAATTTTCTGACTCACAGTTGAGATCAACATATTTTACTAATGGCACGCAATTTTTTAAAACAAGCACTCTATAAAATTGAATTTGGTTTAACATCAAGTGTCCTTTGCTTATAACTGATTGACTTCATCTTGTCTCAAAGAATTATTAGAAAAAACCTCTTTAGATTTAGATTTCTTTTTTAGTTTTTTAGATATCATTCTAGATTTCTTTTAATTGCCTCGTAACTGCATGTGTATACAAACTTTGGAGCACATTTTCCTATTAATTTTCTAAAACAATATTGGATATGACGATTGCCTACGTTTTTTAACAGCAATGCTTTCACTTTATCATTGCTCGCAACTTCTGTCCTTTTTTCAGCGCGTAGCTTCTTTTCTTCTCTAACATTTTCTAAAGTTATTCAAAAAGGCATAAATTAAAGCAGCAATGATTGATTTGGAAATCAAATTGAAATTGAATCATCAGTTTTTTCAAAAGGATTTTATAATTAAACTTGAGGGATGGAAGATTGCTATTTTTAAGTCAAAACAAGATAGCCCCTGCGAGTCTTTGCGTAGCTAGGTATGTTCCAACAAAATTCTCGAGGTAGCAAAAACAATCTTTAAATCCTATCAGAGAAACCATTGGGAGGAGCCGAAAGCAACTTATATGCATTAGAGAAAATTATTTTTAATGTTTTATTTTGCCAGCGATTTTTTTACCCTATTTTGCCGTCTTTAATCGGCAGACAAAAACAAAAAATTTTTAACACATTCTAGAAAAATAGGTGTAGTACAACATTAAAAACACAGAAACCGAAATTCCATAAAAACTCACACAACACACACATATAACACATAGAAACACAAACACACGAAAACAAACCCAAACACCAAAAAAATCGTGTTTTTCTGAATAAATAGGTGTGAATTTTGCGGGACAGTAAACTTTGAAATGAATTGATTGAAATTTATATATATATATATATATATATATATATATATAAATATATATATGCATATATATATATATATATATATATATATATATATATATATATTGTTGGAGCTGAGCTTAAGGAATAACAAGCTTGCATAGGCGGGGAAAATAGAAACAAAACACTTTCTGATGTCTTAGTCATTTAATAGTTATAGTTATAGTTCTAGTTCTAGTTACAGTTTGTCACGTGAGAAAAAAGAGAAAAGGGGGAAATAACAAAAAGAAACACACAGAACGCAACGTAGTAGCCGCAGAAAACGGCGGAAAGTATAACTCAGCAAAATATTGCAAAAACAAATTGTCTTGAGCAGTAAATAACGTGTTACTGTGTCTTGAACTAGAAATATTCCTGAGCAGTAAATTGTTACTGTGTCTTGTATTCAAAATATTATTGTTGAGCAGTAAATTCTGTTTCTGTGTCTTGCATCAACGAATTATTGGAGCTGAAATTCAACTGTTACAACCCCAACTTCTGGTATTCTCAACTTGTGAGTACAAATAGCAAAAGCCAACATAAGTTTAAATTTAAATATTTTTGCACAAACAGGTCTTAGACATATATCTTTGTCTTCGATTTGTTTTTCTATCGGATTGAACTGGTATACATAAAGAGATCCCGTATTGTGTGATCTGTAGCAATCCAGTTTAAATTGATAGTTGAAAAAACTAAGATCAGCGAATAGTTACGAACTAAAATAGTTAATGCAACGGTAAGTACAGCAGAGCGGATATACAGTTACAAAAGCGAACTGCATAAACGAAGTATCCGGACAGATTTTGTAACCACTCAGAACGAACTGGGCGGTGTAAAACTTTCTTTGTGAAACACAAGGAGAGCAGCCGTTACATTTGGTCCGCCGACCCGGACAGTGGAATAAACTGCTGTCTAACCCAACAGTCGAAGTGACGAAGTAATCGACGAACGAGAACAAAACTCAACGAGCAATTCAACAACGCAAAGCCAATTAGGCAAAGCAAATAGGAACGTTGAAAAGCAAAAACTAAATTAAAGCAAACAAATAAAGGAGCTGTAGAGGTTCAAGCTGCAGTCCCGAAGTACACAAGAAGTGACTCCGTCACAGAGTCAAAGCGTTTTGGATCGCCAGATCAACAACTTGCGAAACAAGTGGATTGAGAAACAGAAAGAAGGTTTTGAGCTCATTGATAATCGAGATCGACCAAGCAAACTCAAGACTCTTTATCAGCAGATACTGCAATTGGACGACAGCATTCAAAAACTCGTGAATAAGAAAGCTGAGACTCTCCGAGACCCAGATATTTCTTTAAAACGCAAACTTGAGAGAGAAAAATACTTTCAATATTTGAATTCAGAGTGGTTGCCGTATATCCACGGAGAGGCAAACATGTCAAGCCAGCAAAGCCAGTCAACTCTTCATGCTAATGAAGAGCAACCACCTGCGAATAATGTGCAGCAGTTAGCACAAAACGTTGGAATTCCAGAGTTTAACCAAAACCATGGTAACACAAGCAATGCAACGACGAATACGGTTACACGGGCAATCAACCAGGATACAGAAAACGCTTCGGAAGCATCTTCAGTGAAACGTCGGTTTGAAGAACGAATGAAGGAATTTGAAATTGAATTCGAAAGAAAGTTGCAAATCGAACGAGCACAATTTGATCGAAAGAAGTTGGAGCTAGAAATGCAAATGAAAGAACTAGAGATGCAACATCAGCTTCGGCAAAAGGAGCGAGACCTAGAGCGCCAATTGCAAAGAACAGCATTGGAGAAAGATGACTTACGTTCTCAATCGACTAAGGCGCGTGACAAGTCACCTTTCAATTGGACCCCAAAAGGGAGAGATGTCTCGGAGTGGGCGAATTCGATGAACGACACGCGAACGCCAATTCGACCAAGAGCTCGCTTTGATGTCAGCCCCGAACGGAATAAGCAGAGGCATTACCCATGGTACCCAAACTCTCGCGAACGCTCAGTAAGTGTTGAAGGGCGGGATATATCGCCGATAGCTGGAAGGTACTACAACACTGGACATTCAAGCAGTAGTTTACCAAAATTGAGGTTGAACAATTTTGACGGAAACCCACTGGAGTGGCCTGAGTGGTCTAGCATGTTCATAGCAACAGTAGATAAACACACGATTCCCGACTCAGAAAAAATGAGCCATTTGAAGACTCTGCTAACAGGCAAAGCAAAATCTGCAATCTCGGGAATGGGCTATTCTGGACAGTTTTATAGTGCTGCCTGGAACATTTTAGAAAGAAAATTTGGAAGACCGCATGTAATTATAGATGCGCAGCTCGAGAGCCTACGAAAAGCTAATCAAGTGAAACCTCATGATTCAACCAGCCTGATTAATTTTTCTGTTATTGTATCTAACTTCGTGAACGTGCTCAAAGAGTACAAACATATTGGTGATTTGCAATCAAGTTCGACATTGTACATGGCAGTTGATAAGCTACCTCAAGTTCTTAAAGAAAAATGGTGGTTCTACGTCGATGACAAAGACGAGGACTGGCCTGATCTAATCATGTTTGAAAAATGGCTATCACGAATGGCATTCGTGCATGAAGGGTTTTCAGCGTTTAAAGGGGAACGCAAAGAAGAAGACCGACGCAACGCAAATAGAGAAAAACAATTCTCGAAGACATCGAACTTCAGTGCAAGTTCGAACCTGCAAGAAACCAAGCAGACGCAAAGCGATCACTGTCCATTAGCCGATGGCACTCATAAAATTTGGAACTGTCCATCATTCAAAAACATGAGTGTGAATGATCGATACGTGGCAGTGAGGAGAGAACGCTTATGTTATGGATGTCTGGGAAAAGGACATGCAATCAAAGATTGCAAAGTCAAAGTGTGCGGTATAAACGGATGTACCAAAAAGCACAACAGACTGCTACACTCAGAAAACCGAATGGACGAGGGTAGTCACGCAGTTAACGTAAGCGCAGCAACAATCAACCAGAGTAACCAAGTTACTAGTTTTCTTCAAATAGTTCCGGTATCGGTTCAGAGTGGTGGTAACAGGTTGAATACCTACGCTTTCCTCGATAGTGGTTCAACAGTATCATTCATCGATCAAAGTGTTAAGGATCAACTACAAGCCAAAGGCACGGACGTTACCTTGAACATAGCTGGCATTCATGGGACGCAAGATTTGAGGACAGAGAAGGTTCCTATCACAATAAAGGGACTACATTCAAAGGTGCATTCGATTGAAGCGTTTGCACACCCATCAATCTCGTTGGGAAACACAACATATGACTACAAGGAACTGAAGAACAAATTCAGACACCTGAATGTTCTCACTAACAAAACATTCAACCTGATGGAAGTAGGCATCATACTTGGACAAGATGCCTACGAAATTCAACGTCCATTGGACTATAAGATTGGAACACGAAGTGAGCCTTTCGCCGTCTTAACAGAATTAGGATGGGTAGTCAGTGGTCCCATGACAGGCAAGAAAAGTCAAAATGTTTGTCATTTTGCCTTCACAGAAGATGTGAAAGTGGCAGAAAATATCCAATCATGGTGGGACATAGAAACTTATGCTTCCAAAATAAATGTTGTAAGTCAATCAAAGAAAGAGCAGCAAGCTCAGAAATTTCTAGAGAGCACGACAACGTTTACAGGCGAGCGGTACGAAGTGGGCATGCTCTGGAGTGAACCAGAACCCAATCTTCCAAACAACTACGGCTCGGCCCTTGGTCAACTCTACTCACTGGAACGAAGATTCCAACGAGACCCAAATTTAAAAGAATTGTATCAACAGTCAATTGATACAGATGTTGAAAAAGGATTTGTGAAGATCCTTAGTAAATCGGAAGTCAAAGGCACTTTCGGAAAGGAATGGTATTTGCCACACCATCCAGTACTAAACCCCAACAAACCGGGTAAAGTTCGCCGTGTTTGCAACGCTGCAGCAAAATACAAGGATGTATGTCTGAATGACAAGTTGTTAGCCGGACCCGATCTACTACACGGATTGATTGGAACAATATTCAGATTTCGAGAAGGGCCATTTGCCCTAACCGCAGATATTGAATCAATGTTTCTGCAAGTGCAAGTTCCTGAACGGGATAAAAGCTGCTTGAGATTTTTGTGGAGACAAACAATGAACGAACCTGTGCAAATTTACGAGTATCAACGTCATGTTTTCGGAGCTAAGAGTTCACCAACATGTGCCAACTACGCTCTGAAGCGAGTAGCCATCGATTACGAGGACGAGTTTCCAATTGCAGCAAAAACAATCCAAAACAACTTCTACATGGACGATTTCATCAAGTCAGTCGAAACACCTGAAGAAGCAATCAAGGTTTTCAAACAACTGCAATCTCTTCTCTCAAAACATGGATTTGAACTGAAGAAGTGGATCACCAACAGCGACGTGGTAACCAACGCAATCCCAGAGGACTTAAGATCAATCAACAAAACAAAGCAGGTTGAAGTAGAACCCAGCCAGGAAGGGTCATCGGTGCTTGGGCTTCAGTGGACGATTACCGATGATAGTCTACAGGTTTGTAGAGGTACAAGCAAAGAAGTTGAGACCCCAATCACCCAAAGGAAGATCTTATCTCTAGTTTCTTCAGTGTTTGATCCTCTTGGACTGTTTGCACCATTCAGTGTCCATATGAGACGACTCCTGAAGAGCATCTGGACCAAAAATGGACAACATTGGGACAACTCAGTAGAACCTAACGAAGAAGAAGAGTTTCTGAAGTGGAAGGCGCAGCTTCCAGAAGTAGCAGAAACCAGCATTGATAGAAGATACTTCAGCACAGCCAAGGACAAATGGGAACTTCATGTGTTTGCCGACGCATCTGAAGACACAATGTGCGCTGTGGCATACCTACGTTCAAAGCCCAAAGAATACTCAGCAGACTTAGCATTTGTAATCGGGAAGTGCCGAGTCGCACCGATGCGACACCTTTCTATACCACGCTTGGAACTACAAGCAGCAGTGATGGCGGTGAGACTTAAAGAACATATAGTGAAGGAACACGAATCGAAGATTCAGAGTTGCAACTTTTGGTCAGACTCCACTACTGTTCTGCAATGGATTCATAGCTCCCACCGTAAGCAACAGGTGTTTGTTGCAAACAGAGTGGCTGAGATTTTGGATACAACTAATGTTTCACAGTGGAATCATGTGAGTGGTATTAACAATCCAGCTGACATCGGGACACGACCGATCAATGTTGACGAACTTAAGAGAAGCGAATGGCTCACTGGGCCGGCCTGGTTGAAGCAACGAGAGAACGAATGGCCTGAACAGTTGAATTTAACATTTGCTTCAGACGAACAAAACGACGAAATGGTCTTCTCAGCTAAGGTTGAAGAGAAGAAGCCGCTGATTCAGTGGGAACGATTCAGCAATTACAATCGACTAGTAAATACAATGGCATACGTACAGCGCGTATTTATAAAACACAAACCGGCAACAAAAACACTAAGTGTTGAAGAAAGAGAGGATGCACAAGCAAGCATCTTCAGACTACTGCAGCAAGAACAGTTTACTGAAGAGATGAAATCTCTCAAGGCTGAAAGGGAAATTCCAAAAAACAGCAAAATCCTCCAGTTTTCACCATTCATAGACCAGCAAGGACTTATTCGTGCTCAAGGCAGAATAGGTAAAAGTCATCTGAACTTCGAAACCAAGCATCCAATACTGTTACATTGGAAGCACCATTTAGTTGAATTATTCTTGCAAAATGAACATAAGAATAATCACCACGAAGGTACTGAACATGTCAGAAACATAGTTCAGCAGAAATTCTGGATCCTAGGCATACGAAATGCTTTGAGATCGATCAAAAACAAATGCATTAGATGTCGAAAGGGAAGAGCCCAAACAAAGGCACCAGTAATGGCAGAACTACCTGAAGAACGATTAGTCGCATCAACAGTGTTCTCGAATGTGGGCGTAGACTATTTCGGACCATTCACAGTAAAGATTGGTCGAAGAAACGAAAAGCGTTGGTGTTGTCTATTCACATGCCTTACTGTACGTGCGGTACATATAGAGATTGTACCAAGATTAGACACTGATAGTTGTCTGAACGCAATCATGCGATTCATTGCACGAAGAGGCAAACCGGTCAAAATGATTAGCGATAACGGGACAAACTTCGTTGGAGCTGAAAAAGAACTGGCAGAGTATATAGCAGCATGGAACAGGGTGCGAATTGAAGAACATCTGATTCAACAAGGTATCAGATGGAAGTTCAACCCACCTGCAGCACCACACTTTGGAGGAGTGTGGGAAAGACTGGTTAGGAGTTGCAAGAAGGCAATGTACGCAGTGCTGGGCAATCGATCAGTCACGGAGGACGTTCTGTCAACCACGATGTGTATTGTTGAACAGACGCTGAATGCTAGACCGCTGACACAAGTCAGTTCTGATGCTACCGATTTAGAAGCTATTACTCCAAACCATTTCCTACTTGGCAACAAGAACCTTTGTTTACCGTATCTATCAGGTGCAGAGCAATTTGTTGATCATAGAAAGCTCTTCCGACAAACACAAGCTTACGCAGACCTCATCTGGGACAGATTCCGTAAAGAATACTTGCCAACGTTGAATAGTCGAAAGAAATGGCCGACCACAACGGACAGAAGTCTTCAGCAGGGTGATCTTGTGTGGTTAGTGGAAGACAGTGACAAACGTGGATATTACAATCTGGGTCGAATAACCGAAACATTTGAAGGTTCCGATGGAGTGATTCGATCAGCGAAAATCCGAACAAAAGATGGATACTACAAGAGGCCCGTAGTGAAGCTCGCTCCAGTACTTCCAACTGACAATGATGTTTTCACGAAGGAAAACAGGGCCGGCGATGTTGGAGCTGAGCTTAAGGAATAACAAGCTTGCATAGGCGGGGAAAATAGAAACAAAACACTTTCTGATGTCTTAGTCATTTAATAGTTATAGTTATAGTTCTAGTTCTAGTTACAGTTTGTCACGTGAGAAAAAAGAGAAAAGGGGGAAATAACAAAAAGAAACACACAGAACGCAACGTAGTAGCCGCAGAAAACGGCGGAAAGTATAACTCAGCAAAATATTGCAAAAACAAATTGTCTTGAGCAGTAAATAACGTGTTACTGTGTCTTGAACTAGAAATATTCCTGAGCAGTAAATTGTTACTGTGTCTTGTATTCAAAATATTATTCTTGAGCAGTAAATTCTGTTACTGTGTCTTGCATCAACGAATTATTGGAGCTGAAATTCAACTGTTACAACCCCAACTTCTGGTATTCTCAACTTGTGAGTACAAATAGCAAAAGCCAACATAAGTTTAAATTTAAATATTTTTGCACAAACAGGTCTTAGACATATATCTTTGTCTTCGATTTGTTTTTCTATCGGATTGAACTGGTATACATAAAGAGATCCCGTATTGTGTGATCTGTAGCAATCCAGTTTAAATTGATAGTTGAAAAAACTAAGATCAGCGAATAGTTACGAACTAAAATAGTTAATGCAACGGTAAGTACAGCAGAGCGGATATACAGTTACAAAAGCGAACTGCATAAACGAAGTATCCGGACAGATTTTGTAACCACTCAGAACGAACTGGGCGGTGTAAAACTTTCTTTGTGAAACACAAGGAGAGCAGCCGTTACATATATATATAACATATAAATATATACCTATATATATATATATATATATATATATATATATATATATATATATATATTTCACTTATATGCTCATACCAGCCACAATATACACGCACGAAAAAAACCCAAAAGCTTCCAAAGAATTGCGTGCGCACACACAGAGAAACACAAACACACAAGCACAAACTTGACAGCAAAAACAAAACTTTTTTAATCTTCATTTTTTCAACTTATTTCCACTCATGCTTCGACTCTGTTCTTATGAATCTTGTTTGCTTTATCTTGGAAAAAATGTAGATCTCAAGTTTTTTTATAGGATAATTGACACCAAAATTGAGATAAAACTTTTTTTGGCATTTTTCTGAAATTTTTGTTACTTTTAATGTTTCATGAGCATAATGGGCTAAATCGTTTTCTTAAAATCTCGCAGGTTTGTTCGGTCTGTTTAAAAGAATTTTATTTCTGGTTTCTCAAACATTTCAAAACCTAACTTTGTAGCAAATATAAAGTAATCTTTCGTTTTTTTGAAGATTTCTGACAGTTTTTTCAGTCCGCCTCTTCTTAACGGTTTAAAGTTGTCCTTAATGGCTCATATAAAGTAGCATTGGTGAATTTTGGTTACTTGTAAAATTTCAGATTTTTTTTTAATTTTTAGATTCTTTTTCTTTCATCAAAATTTTCATAAAGAAATCGAAATTTTTAAATTTTCTGCATTTTAAATGAAAAAGAAAAAAATATTTATTATTCAAGAAGATTTAAAACCATCAGTTTTTTCAAAAGGATTTTATAATTAAACTTGAGGGATGGAAGATTGCCATTTTTAAGCCAAAACAAGATAGCCCCTGCGAGTCTTTGCGTAGCTAGGTATGTTCCAACAAACTTCTCGAGGTAGCAAAAACAATCTTTAATTCTTCTCAGAGAAACCGTTGGGGGGAGCCGAAAGCAACTTATATGCAATAGAGAAAAATATTTTTAATGTCTTATTTTGCCAGCGATTTTATTACCCTATTTTGCCGTCTTTAATCGGCAGACAAAAACAAAAAATTTTTAACACATTCTAGAAAAATAGGTGTAGTACAACATTAAAAACACAGAAAACGAAATTCCATAAAAACCCACACAACACACACATATAACACATAGAAACACAAACACACAAAAACAAACCCAAACACCAAAAAAATCAGTTGCTAAAAAGTTTTTGTTCTCGTTAATTGATCTTTACACAAGATTTGTCACCGTTAATCTAGGTATGCCTCGTGTTCTTCTGAATAAATAGGTGTGAATTTTGCGGGACAATAAATTTGAAGTGAATTGATTGAAGTTTATATATATATATATAAGCATATGTATAAATATAATATATATATATATATATATATATATATATATATATATATATATCACTTATATGCTCAAACCAGCCACAATATACGCGCACGAAAAAACGTAAAAGCTTCCAAAGAATTGCGTGCGCACACACAGGGAAACACAAACACACAAGCACAAACTTGACAGCAAAATTAAAACTTTTTTAATCATCATTTTTTCAACTTATTTCCACTCATGCTTCGACTCTGTTCTTATGAATCTTGTTTGCTTTATCTTGGAAAAAGTCTAGATCTCAAGTTTTTTTATAGGAAAATTGACCCCAAAATTGAGATAAAACTTTTTTTGGCATTTTTCTGAAAATTTTGTTACTTTTAATGTTTCATGAGCATAATGGGCTAAATCAGTTTTTTTAAAATCTCGCAGGTTTGTTCGGGCTGTTTAAAAGATTTTTATTTCTGGTTTCTCAAAAATTTCAAAACCTAACTTTGTAGCAAATATAAAGTAATCTTTCTATTTTTTGAAGATTTCTGACAATTTTTCCAGTCCGCCTCTTCTTAACGGTTTAAAGTTGTCCTTAATGGCTCATATAAAGTAGCATTGGTGAATTTTGGTTACTTGTAAAATTTCAGATTTTTTTTTATTTTTAGATTCTTTTTCTTTCATCAAAATTTTTATAAAGAAATCGAAATTTTTAAATTTTTTGCAGTTTAACTGAAAAAGAAAAAAATATTTATTATTCAAAAAGATTTAAAACCATCAGTTTTTTCAAAAGGATTTTATAATTAAACTTGAGGGATGGAAGATTTCTATTTTTAAGCCAAAACAAGATAGCCCCTGCGAGTCTTTGCGTAGCTAGGTATGTTCCAACAAATTTCTCGAGGCAGCAAAAACAATCTTTAATTCCTATAAGAGAAAC
>NC_134469.1:55843776-56059885 GCF_964194025.1 Convolutriloba macropyga
GAGTGGGGTCGGAACGTTATGTACAAACGCACATTACCGAGCCTCCTTGTTAAATTGCCAAATTCTATGATAAATTTTGAAATAAATTTTTGCGCCATTGATCACTACGCTAGAGGTTTTTGTTTACTTTGAATTTGGAAAGATGCCTCTTCGTAAACTGAGCAAAATATGTACAGTTTTCACTGTCAAGATATAGTTGTAACCGAATAAAGTTTTGTTCAGTACATTTCATTTTTATGCTTGACTTGACTGCTTATTTAATCAAATTTAGCCAACCAAGCAAAAATATCCCATTTCGAAGCGCCTTGACACCAAAAACTGAACAATTAAGATTTCTAAAACATGATCTCGGGTGAGCTGAAGTTGTGTTCTATCTCAAATTACGAAATAAGTAAACGCATTAGGGAAAGAGATTAATGGTGAAATGGCATATTCTCAAAACTGGCCCTGGTTGCATGTATTTTCACCTCAAAGAAAAAGAATTCTATTTTTGTAAGGGCCAGGTTGTAGTTTAATTTACACTTACCATAATTGGTCACGCTAGCGTAATAGATCAATGCTGTCAATCTTGAAAAAACTGCCAAAATATTTCACATTCTCGGCAAAAATCGGAATTTTTGCTTGCTAAATTTGCCGGAGATAACTTACTTTTAATGTTAATTACAATAAATTCGTGACAGTGTACTTGAGAAGCCTCCCCATCACCTGTGCTACTGTTGCCATCAAAATTTGTTATCACGCTGCTGCTTGCAATTTCTAAACTTGTTCTATGACTTACTCTGCCTGAGCCTGTTTGATAATGGCCTTCTTAAATCAACTATCAATGTCTCCCTGTAAATCTATAAATCTATCTTCAAAATAATCATCAATGCATCTTTTGTGCTGTAGTGATTTAATCACTTGTCTTCCGTCTGGTTCACAATGTCCCGTTCCAATTTAGATCTGCCTTGAATCGACATAATACAACTCCGTCTAATTTAGATAAGTAACATTACCCTTTTTCAAAATTAGTTTTTCTCCCGTCAGCCTTACTCCCCTTACATTTTGCAACTTACAAATATAACACTGACAGCAATACTGTACTAAGCATTTGCCAACCAAAAGGCAATTTGACTCCCAGTGGGGTTATACTTTTCTGCCACCTTTTCCTCCGCTGTTGTTTTTGGGTCACAATGTCTGTGATGTTTTGTTTGTCTGTTCAATAGAAATCGTTCACATGCAACCCGACTTTCAGGGATCGAATACTTCATAATTAAAAGTCACTAGAGATTCTAAATTTAACAAAGATTTTTTCTCAGCAGGGCATTGAGCGCCTACCATTTAAAACAACGATTAATTTTTGATTACTTTAAATTCAATGAACTCAGTCGTTAGTTTTAAGGATTTGAGTCCGGTTCAAAATGTGAGTTCCGTTAAAAAAAATCGGGTGACCTATCAAAACTTCCATTAATAAGAAGAACTTAACCATATTTTCTTTTGGGAAATGAGTTAAATGATCAATCAAGATGATGACTTTTTGTCATTCCGCAAGCTGATCATTCTTTTGAAATCAAACACCTGTGATTTCTTATAGCTGCGAAATCTCACTTTGGAACCAAAACTTCACTTGAAAAAGGTTTATTTTACAGCAGCCTTTGTTTCACGAGAATACAAGCAGGTGTTAGAAATAGGAAGTGAGAAAATCAATTGAAAGCTCAATTAGAGCAAATTGGTAGTCTTTTGAAGTTCGACCCCTTTCTGAAAACACAATCGCGCTGGTTTCCTATTCCAGCCCTCCAAGTCATTTAAATGATGCCTTTTGATCCTGTTTGAAGGCAACTGATATGGAGGGATGATAAAATGGTGTATTTAATAGGAGGCGGACTTAGTTCAACTTAACTGAAGTTACCTTATTATTTCTGTCAATGATCAAAGAGTTGCTAAAAAGCATTTTCGATGTCTTCTTAATAAGATAAAACTGTAAAAAATCTTCAGGTCAATCATGCAGAATTTTTGTTTTCATTCTGCATGATTGACCTGAAGATTTTTACCAACCAACGTAAACAGATTTTTTACCCCCCCCCCCCCCGCCCCACCCCCCACCCCTTTCATAAAAAGCGTTTGTAAAGCGTTTGCTTTCTGCACTTCACTAAAAATGGTTTCCTTAGGCTCATACAAAGTAAATCTAGTCACTAGAATATTACATAGCATTATAAAGGTATAAAGACGTCAATTATAGATGGTTATATTTCACTGGGGAGGGGGACAATTCCTCGTGTCTTTTACATATAAAAAAAAACGAACATCTCTTCAAAATTGCTTCTTGAGTCATTTTGAGTTATCGTATTGGTATTTGCTTACATCAGCGTTAACATTTCTTGCATTCTGATCACCATTTTTTTAATCCAGGGCCTCTTTCATCAGAACTTAGCTCGAATCATCTCCACAATTTTAGTTGGCATCGTGGAGACAGCTTTTTAGGAAATGAAGTTAAGACAACTAAATTGTGAATCGTCAAAAAGAACTGATTTAATGTTGCAAAGCTGATTTATACCAGCAAACTTTAAACTTTTAATATAAACCCATCCAAAAATTTGACCTCATTTTTCCTATCAGTCACATCTCAAATTGACTCTCGGCTTGATGAAAGCTCCTTTGGATGATTGATAACGAAATTGTCCAATTAATCCATTTCCCATAAATCCATTGAGAAACCTGAGGTCATTTCAAATTATCCTCTTTTCAGATCATTTACCTCATTAAGAAAATGATTGATCATTGTTTTTGTGATGAATCAATTTGACATCTCTAAAGTAATAAAGTCAAATTAGTTTCAGGCAATCATCGATTTCCAATTTTCCAATAAAATCAACAACGTAATTGTAGAAATGAAATTTGATTCCAATCACAAAATAGAATTAAATGTTCATATCAAAAAATGCAAAAGGAATGAAAAAAAAAAACAGCCGGAAGAGGCTTATCGCAGTGGGTTTCTTATCATCTCTGTTTGAAGTCCATATATGAAAATAAGGCCCACTCTCGCAGCTCCCCATACTACACAATTTTCTACCTCAAATAACACAGAACGCAAACTTCTGAAACAAAATAAAGATTATGTCACAATATCTATCGTAAAAATTCATTACAGAAAAACTTGCACGCACGCTAACCAACAGACTTTTTAAATTCAATTCTTTTTTTCTCAAATTTACATCTTTCTATGTAAATCATCTATGCCGACCTTACTTTTTCCAATCCCTAATGAGTTGGTTTAAGAGCTCTATGTCCGCCCAACTTTTTTAAAACCAATTTTGGTCGACCGATATCTTTTGCCAATCGATAAAAATGTGCTATCATTGAAAAACTCTTAAAAAACTGAGCGAATTGTTGAAGAGATATCTTCAAATTGGTCTCTTCTCGCAGAAAAATAGAGGCTCAATTTTTTTCAAAATTTTCAAAATTTTTCATCCCTTCGCATACAAAAGGCCAATCGTTTTCAAATTTTTTACTTTTTCTAGTTTCTTCTTATTTTTATAAAAATTTCTGAAGATAAACTCTTTAATCAATTTATTCAGATTTTACTAACAGCCAACGTCATACTTTTAACCGGCAATTTTTCGCGCTCTGTTTTAATATCAATTTTAAATAATTGATTTTTGCTTGTGCTGTTTTTAAAAGATGTGTTCTGGCATATTTCACACGACAAGAAGTTTAAAAAGAAGAAACAAGTAAAACTCAGTAAAACTTAGTTGAAATAAACTCTTTTGGCGGCTATAATAGTCTCTCACCTAACTTGTGTACTGTTGCCGAGAAGGCCAAAATTTAAGTTGAAAAAACTCTTTTCAAAACAGAAACCCTTATTGAGCTGCCTTTTGATTTACTTTTTCCGTATTGGAGTTTTCTAAAGGATCATTCGAAAAATGACATTGTTCACAATTCATACTTGTTTTTGCGAGTAGCTCAAGTATTTTTGTCTCCTGAAAGTATTAGTTTTTTGAAAATTTATTGAAAGCTTACAGCTTGTCATAAAGGGTAGCTGTCATCAGCAAAAAATTGTTCTGGGGAAACTAATTGCGAAAAGTGGGACTGCTTTTGTATTTGTGGTTGATTTTTTTAAACACTTTTCCAGCACTTTTGCTTTTTGAGTTCGTAGTGAATTAAAATTTTTTTGAACTTGCAACATTATTTTTGGCACCTTTAACCTTTGACTTTCTCTTAAATCGCTAGAAAAGAATTTTTTGCTGGTGCTATAGATGAAGCTCTCATGATTTGTAGAATGCAACCCTTGGTTCTCATTGCATTCAATCAAAAAAATTTAAAAAAAAATGTTTACTGCTTCCTTAATTGGAGGAATTCTAAGTCAGAAACTCAAGATTCTAAAATTTAGATGCCCATTTCTAAAGCTGTGCTAAATAAATGGTATTAACCACCAGGTCTAAACTACTAATACTAATCTCTGTTACTTCTCATTTAGAAGCAGCAGAGTTTACAGATATCAAATCTGAGTTAAAAGAAGGTGAAGTTTTTTCCGTGACAACTACGTCAAAAGATTTAAAAAATTGTGGAGAAAAAAAAACAAATTTCACAATTCCCAATAATCATTATAGTCACTGAAAGTGTTTGTTCTATTAAAATACGTTAATCGAAAAATTATTTGAGACCAATTCATTTATCCGGTATTAACAACGCAAAAAATTAAATTTTTTTTGTTAAAAGTTCCTATACAAACACCTAATTTGACCAAAACATCTATTAGTAATTTTCGTCTGTTTTTTGCAGATTTTGAACAATTCCTAGATAAAGAAAAGGCTCAGCCAAGCGGTCCAAATTGCACTAGTCCCATTATGCTATCTTATATTGAGCCATCATTATATCTAGCTTCATCTTATAATTGCAAATTATTTACTAGACTGTATAATCTTACATGAAGAAATTTAGTTATTTGATAACACCAGTAGACAATTCGAGATATATATTGCAATTTAATTGAAAGCTGTTGGCTTCCTCTTTCATCAAAGCATGCGACTACAACCCATTTAGAAAAAATCCGATCACCAAATTAGTAACTAGCTTCCGGTTAAAAAGCCCATGAAGTAGGGTTTTGATTTTTTTAAGTTAATAAAATTGTATGCAATCCTTATCATATGAAGGGTTGGAGCATTATGAGTTTCTTATTATCAATTTAGCGCATTAATTTCAAAATTATGGTAGCTTTATTAGATTATGTCTATAATATCTGTCGTAAAATCTGATAACAGAAAAACTTGCACACTAATCAGCACACTTTTTTGCTTTCAATCCTTTCTTTTTCTCAAACTTACATAGTTCTATACCTAAAAAATTGTCCCTGCTGACATTATTTTTGTTCCCACCCCGAATGAAATGGTTTTAATGCTCTATGCCCGCCCAACTTTTTTAAAACTAATTTGGCCAACCAATATCTTTTGCCGAGAGACAAAAAAAGTGGTATCATTGAGGTACTCTTGAAAAATTGAATCAACTTTTGAAACAAATTTTCAAATTGATCCCTCCTCGAGAAATTTAGAGGCTCAATTATAAAAAAATTATTTTTCATAGCTTCGCACGCAAAAGGCCACTCATTACCAATTTTTTTTTATTTTTTGAGTTTCTTTATTTAAAAAAATTTTAAGATAGACTCTATTATCATTTTATGTTCAATTTACCAACTGACGTTGTCATACTTTCACCGGTTATTGCACTTCTTTTTTAAAAAAAATTTGAATAATCAAATTTAGTTTTTGTTTTTTTTAGAAGATGTGTTCACACATTTTTCTCACAACTTGATGTTTTTACATAAAAGAAACAGATAAAACCTAATAATCTTTAACTCGGCTATGGTAGTCTCTCAATTAATTTTTGTACTGTTAACGAAAGGGCAAAAGGTCAGGTTGAAAAACCTTTTTTCAAAACAGAAAACATAATTGTGCTGCCTTTCATTTATTTTTGCCGTAATGGAGTTTTCTGTCGGATCATTCAAAAAGTGACATTGTTCACAATTCATCCTTGTTTTTGTGAGTAACTCACGTTTTTATGTCTCTTTTCGTGTATATGTACCGCTAACGACAACTTAAATATTAGTATTTTGGAAATTTATGGAAAACTTACAGCTTGGGTAGCTGTCAGCAGCGAGAAATGGTTTTGGTGAAACTAATTGCAAAGAAAGTGACAGCTTTTTTGTGGCTGACTTTTTTCAACACTTTTGTAGCACTTTTGTTCTTTGAGTTCGTAGTGAAATAAATTTCTTTTGAACTAGCAACTGTAATTTTGGTACCTTTTTTTCTTAGCTTTTTCTCCTATATCTCCAGCAAAGAATATTTGCTGATGCTTTACACGCAGCTCTTCAAACTTTTGGACAGCAACTTTTGGTTCTCAATGCATTCAGTCAAAAAAATGAAACAGTTATTTCATTTTAATTTTTTTCTTAGCTTCTACCCTAATTAGAGGAAATCTTAGTCAGAAACTTATGATTCTTAATTTTAGAATCCCGTTATCAAATTGTGCTAAAATCAGACTTAAACACCAGGTCTAAACTACTGATACTAACCTCTATTACCTGTCATTTAGAAGCAGCAGAGTTTACAACTACCAAATCTGAGTTGAAAGAAGGTGAGGTTGTTTCGGTGACAACTACGTCAAAAGAAAAAAGTTGTAGAGGAAATAGCATGTCTTATTTTCCCCCAAAATCATTAAAGACACTCAAAGTGTTTATTTCCCTAAAACACTTTATAGAAACTGCTTTTGCGACAACCTAATTTTTTGCTGTTAACAGCGTCAAAGAACAAGTTTTTTTGGTATCTGTTCCTATAGTAACATTTAATTTGAGCAAAACAACCTTTAAAGGAGTAGTTTTGTCCATTTGTTGCAGAGTTTGAGCTGCATAAAGAAGTGAAGATTTTATTTTTTTGTGGGAAACTGGGATGAATATCTTTCACAAGTTTTGTCTTACCCGTTCTCAACTTTTATCTGCGTTTGTTAGTGAAGAGAGGTATTAGCTCGTTTCTTTGATCCTGTGTCAACACCTGTACGAAAAGAATCAAAATTTGAAACTCTGCGGAGCGTAAACTTTCAAGTGATTGCAATCCTGCGCTCTCAACTGAGCCAACTGAACCACAAGGCGCTAGTCCCATTATGTTATCTTATATTTAGTCATCATCATCTTTTCGAGCTTCATCTTATGATGGCAACTTATTTACTAGATTGTATTCTTTTACAAAAAAAATGTTTTATTTAGATTACAATAAAAGAAAAATCGAGATGTATTGCAATTTACTTTAGAGTTGTTGGCTTCCTCTTTCATAAAAGCAAGCCACTAAAATCAATTTAGAAAAAAGCCGATCATCAGATTAGTATTGAGCTACCGGTCAACAAACCCATGAAGTAGGTTTTATTTTTATAAGTTCATTAAATTATATGCACAACTTACTATATGAAGGGTTGGAGCATTATGACTTTCTTCTTTTAAGTGCATTAATTTCAAAGTGGTGGTAGCCTTCTCAAGCTGTATCCCCAATATCTGTCATAAAATCTGATAACAGAAAAATTTGCATGCACACTTACCAGCACATTTTTTGACATTCAATTCTATTTTCCTCTCAATTTTACACAATTCTATACCTAATAAATCATCCCTGCCGACCTTATTTTTGTTCCAACCAGGAGTGAAATGGTTTAAGTGCTCTGCCTGTCCAAATTTTTTGAAACCAATTCGGCCAGCCGATATCTTTCGTCGAGAGATGGAAAGTGGTGTCATTGAGGAACTCCTGAATAAATGAATCCATTGTTGAAGAGATATTTTCAAATTGGTCTCTTCTCGAAGAAAGTTAGATGCTCAAATTTTCAAAATTCTTATTTTTCTCACACAGAAGGCCAATCGTTATCAATTTTTTTAAATTTTTTTTGAGTTTCTTCAATTCTTAAAACTTATTTAAAATAAACTCTATAATCATTTTATGTAAATTTTACTAACTGCCGTTGTCATACTTCCAACCGGCAGGTTATTACACGCCATTTTTTAATTTTTATACAATTGAATTTTGCTTGTGTTTTTTTAGAAGATGTGTTCACACAATTTTCTCACAAATTGAAGTTTTTACATTAAAGAAACAGATCAAACCTAATAAACAATAAGTTGAAACAAACTCCGTAACTCGGCTATAGTTGTTTCTCAACTAATTTCTGGTACTGTTGCCGAGAAGGCCAAAATTTAAGTTGAAAAGACACTTTTCAAAACTGAAACCATAATTGTGCTGCTTTTCATCTTATTTTTTTTTCGTTTTAGAGTTTTCGGTTGGATTATTCGAAAGCTGACGTTGTTCAAAGTTCATACTTGTTTCTGAGAACAGATTAAGTTTTCATGTCTTTTTTTCGTGTATATGTACTGCTAATGACAACGAAAAAAAAGTTGTTCACAAGTATTGGTTTGCCCGTCCTCAGTTTTTAATTGTGTTTTTTGGTGAATAGATGTCTTAGAGAAACTAATAGCTCGTTTTGTTAATCCTATGTCAACACCAGTATAATAGCAATAAAGTTTTGAACCTTTGCGGAGCGCAAACTCGCAATTTCTTAAGTGATTGCAATCCTGCGCTCTCAACTGAGCCAACTTGTCCCCATTGCGCGAGTCCCATTATGCTATGCTGTATTGCGCCATCATCTTTTCTAGCTTCATCTTATGATGGCAAAATATTTACTAGATTTTATACACTTAAAAGAAGAAATTTAATTATTTGATAACATCAGTAGACAATTCGAAATATACATTGCAATTTATTTGAAAGCTGTTGGCTTCCTCTTTCATAAAAGCAGGCCACGACAATCCTTTTTGAAAAATCCGATCATCAAATTTATGGAACATTATGGGCAAACGCTCATTGCTTATTCTCCTTGTTCTTTTTAGCGCATTGATTTCAGAAATATTGTATAGCCTTATCAGTCTGCCACTCAAGAGAGTTATAGACTGACAATATTGTCTTAAAACTGCGGTTGATTAACAAGCTAATTGCTGTTGTCTTTGTTTAGACTCCGAGTGAAGTCCAAATGCCTGATGTTCCTGAGCTACTTTCCCTTCGACAGACAGCTGTGCGAGTTGGAGATATCAAGCTGTAAGTGTACAGTCATCATACTCCTCCTTTAAATCTCTTATTATCTGTTCTATTAGGTCTATCTGAGAAGAAATGGGGTCACGCCACACAGAATGCAGGCGAAGTGGTTTTAGTTATCGATATTAACAGGTCTTCCTAACCTTGCAACGGTCTATGATCAGACATGGGTACGATACTTGTCTCCCTCATTCGAGACCACATTTGAGCTCAATCGGATGCAAAATTTTGGATTTAATTTGTTTGAACAAACCAACAAGATTTTAAAGAAAAACAATTTTGTGGCTTCTCTCGATGCAAAAACCTAATGCAATTAATATGCGCATAAATTGAACACACCAAGTTGTACCAGCACGTTGTTGTAATATTTTTGAATGTCATGAAATTACTAGCGTATAAAATTTAGTAGATCCGTGAATTTTTACAGATGATATTTAAATTTGACAAGTCTGGCATTGGCAACCTTGTGCAAGATTAGCATCAAACATTGATTGCGACGACCGAAATGCATAGCAAAAAATACAAAATGATTGTTTGTTCCAGTCAGTTATGACAATCAGGACATCATCTTCAAGTGGGCCAATGACCCTCTAGAATTCAATGGAAACATTGTCATGTCTGAGTTCATTCTTCATCAGCACAGATTTGTCGTGCGACAGTTCAAAGTTCCCAGCAGTGAGTATTTCAATTATTCGCCGACAGGTGCGATCGCATAAACATACTGATTAGATATAATCTATTTTGTATAGGATCATGTGGTATGTAAGGAGTTCCTTCATTTTCCATTTAATGAACAATACGATAATCTTTATGCAAACAAATAAGTCTTTCCAGTGCTCTCCGAAAAATTTCTGTTTTGACCCAATTATTGCCTTAAAACGCTTTGTTTAACAAGATAAAATTTTTGATTTAACAAAGCTGTCACCGAAAATTTTTGAAAAATTACGAAATTGCTGAGAACTTTCGATTTTGGAAAATTCAAAGCGTAATGTACAGAAGCTAAGATGTTCATGATGCCTCATTGATTAGGGTTGAACTTCGTTTCAACAAAGGCCAATTTATTTTTAAAATACTTAAGTTTAAAAGCTGGCTTTTCCATTGAAGTTATCAGATTTTCTTAATGTAGCTCCAGCAACAGCACGCAAATTAAAGGGTTTGATCTTTTTCAAACGTTTTATGATGATGTCAATACTATAGAAATATTTTAACTAAAAGTCAATAGCTCGTCCGTATAATATCTTGCAATAGTCAATATAATATCAATTAATTAGAGTATTTTGAAGAACCTCAAGTGCGCAAATTTTCGGTGATTCCCAGAGTTCAATTTCTGGTCACCAAACACTGAATTATTTCGACACATTTCTCGTTGCATTTTACGATCAGCGCACATGTAAAATGAACCAAATTTAGAAATCTGAAGTTTTGATAAAATGTGTTTCTCAGTTTTAGTCCATCTCGATCCAAAGAAATTTCTGGTTTGCTCGGTAAAATTTTTGCACGACTTGTAAAAATTTCTAGTTTTGGTTTTTAACTTTCAAAAGTTCAAAGTTTTTATTCATTGTTATATCGTTTGCTTTGATTGCTCTTTCTGTTGGTCAATAGTGGCCATTAATAATGATTGAACTTTTCATGGGAGCCAATTTTTTTGAGTACTAAACGCTTTACGGCTATCTTTTAATGTAAATGCAAGTTCTCCAGCAAACAACGCTGTTCATTTGAATACTATTTTTTGGGTATATAGTCTAAAATCTTAGGATACTTCAATTTACAGAGATGTGTAAAATGTCTATTGAAAATTTTGATATCATAGATTAGCAAATTGGCTTAGAGTTTTAATGCCCGTTTGTAACGCTCAAGTATGTGTCGGTCTTAGCCCGCCGGTAATGTTTCTTTTATGAAAAGCAGCGCTCAATTGCTTTTTTCCTTACGAAAGAAACTCAAAATTGAAATCGATGCGTTAATTTAACGCCAATGTGTTTTTTTACCAAACTTTTCATTATGCTCAAATGCCTATTCCGAAGAGCTTTACAAAGAACTGTCACAAAATGTTGATAAATAGCATACAAATTTCAAGTTTTCGACTTCAAAAAGGAATTTGAACTGGCGGATCCGTAATGTGGATTCAGATATAAAGTATCAACCTTCATTTGCCAAGCAGTTTGACTAACCTTGAAAAACTGAAGTCGGTTTAAATTTATCAGCATTTTGAAGGAGTAGATGGATACTGAAAAGAGCCTTAGGGTTAGAAAAATCGTTGAGAAACTTCAGGTTAGAGAAATCTGAAGTTTTGATATAATGTGTTTCTCAGTTTTAGTCCATCTCGATCCAAAGAAATTTCTGGTTTGCTCGGTAAAATTTTTGCACGACTTGTAAAAATTTCTAGTTTTGGTTTTTAACTTTCAAAAGTTCAAAGTTTTTATTCATTGTTATATCGTTTGCTTTGATTGCTCTTTCTGTTGGTCAATAGTGGCCATTAATAATGATTGAACTTTTCATGGGAGCCAATTTTTTGAGTACTAAACGCTTTACGGCTATCTTTTAATGTAAATGCAAGTTCTCAAGCAAACAACGCTGTTCATTTGAATACTATTTTTTGGGTATATAGTCTAAAACCTTAGGACACTTCAATTTACAGAGTTGTGTAAAATTTCTATTGAAAACTTTGATATCATAGATTAGAAAATTGGCTTAGAGTTTTAATGCCCGTTTGTAACGCTCAAGTATGTGTCGTTCTTAGCCCGCCGGTAATGTTTTTTTTATGAAAAGCAGCGCTCAATTGCTTTTTTCCTTACGAAAGAAACTCAAAATTGAAATCGATGCGTTAATTTAACGCCAATGTGTTTTTTTACCAAACTTTTCATTATGCTCAAATGCCTATTCCGAAGAGCTTTACAAAGAACTGTCACAAAATGTTGATAAATAGCATACAAATTTCAAGTTTTCGACTTCAAAAAGGAATTTGAACAGGCGGATCCGTAATGTGGATTCAGATATAAAGTATCAACCTTCATTTGCCAAGCAGTTTGACTAACCTTGAAAAACTAAAGTCGGTTTAAATTTATCAGCATTTTGAAGGAGTAGATGGATACTGAGAAGAGCCTTAGGGTTAGAAAAATCGTTGAAAAACTGACATCAAATTTGTTGTCAGGAAGACTTGGTTTTGTCAATCTGACAATTTCAGCTTTCGGGTCTCCTGATTTTTGGATTTGAAGTCTCTTAATGGTACATAAGCATTGACTTCGAATTGGAGTAAAATGGCTGAGAACACTAAAGACTTAGAGAGAACTGAAAAACGTAGTTTTTGGTCAAAAATTTAAATTTATGTTAGAGAAAACATAGTTCACAAAAATAACCTCAAAATGAAGCAAAATGATCTGGAATAATTAATAATGTCAGTTTTTGCAAAATTCATTTTTATCAAAAATGAGAACCGGATAAACTAACAACCATGATTAATTGGTCAACTTTTTTCCGGAAAAAATTTCTAGTTTACTGGGAAACTATTTGTTTCTGTTGACAGTTGTCATATTAAACTGCTACTCACAGTTATTTTTGCGCCTGCATAAATTATAAGAATATCATAAAAAATATTTGATAACGTTAAGCTAAGAAACTAAAAAAGTTTAAAAAAGAAATGGTCTTTAAAATAGAAATACCATAAGGCCCAAACTTGATTGACTGTTTATAGCAAACATTAGAATATTTTATTGAAATTAGTAATTTTTTTCAATAAAACTGCCTTTAGAGTACAAAAAAAGTTTATTACCGTCAACAAATACCTACTGAAACAAAGAACCAGAGGGACGTAGGATATTAGGCCAAAAACAAATTTTGCGGCCATAAGGTGAAAATTCCGAACTAAAGTTTTGTAGAAATTACGCGAATACCTATTAAAACGCTTAAAAGAGTTACTGCAAATTTCGCTGAGTAATATAGTGTGATTAAGTGACTATAGCAATTGACTTCGAAGAAAAATAGCTTAAAGAGCCAAAAAAAACAGAGTTTTCAACTTTTGGTCATTTTCAAGATGTAGTTTGAGCCCAACCCCCCTATTTTTTGTGCATTTCTGGAACTAGTAGTTCCAAATTAATCACATTGAAGCTATTGCTATGAATTTTATACCCAATTTTTTATCAGTTACTATTTTAAACACAATTCTTTCTTTGTTATTATTTTAAAAACCAAAATAATTGACCATGATGACACTGAGTACAGTAGAGATGTAAAACCTTTAAAACAATGATAAATTTTGTAAGCTTAACAACTCGTTAGCTCGTTAAAACGACTGTTAACGACAATTGACTACTTTATAGCATCGATTGGATTTTTCAAAAGACTCTTCAAAAGACTTTAAATTGCTATTCGCGTAGTTTCCAAAAAATTTTGGTTCAAGATTTTCACCTAATGGCTAAAAAAATTTCATTTGCCTAATCGAGTTTCCACCTAAAATTTCAGCCCCTGAACCAGAATACTTCCAACTGTTTCGCGAAATACACCTTATGAAAAAGTGGATTGGATTTAAACCAATTTAAGCAAATTTACCTACTAATTAATTAAAATTATGCACGCAACCTGAAAGTTGGTAGAGTAGAAACAGCACCTTTGTCCTTTAAATTAATTACCCCTCAAATGTCAATCCTTTGCAATCATCGAGCTACTATATATTTGTCGAATATTCATCAAAAGCGCTTTAAAACAGGGGAATGAATGCGTAGAATTAAATCCTTGCAGTATTCGCCTGGTCATTTTTTATGTATCAGACGTTGTAAAGAAAGAGTGTAACAACCCAGCTATGGTATTAGCTAACTCCATATACTCCTAAAGAATTAGAGCTCAGAGGACTTGAACCAACTATCTCCAGAACCCCGGCCAGGAAGGCTAACGTTGCTCAGCTGAAGTAGCAACTTTGTTAGCTTGATATACCACAAGCTGGGTTATTACAAGAGAAAACAATTTCCCAATTCTTGAAAGTTCACCAAATGCATGTGGAAAATTGACGAGGATTCAATTCGTCCCTAGGTGAAAAAAAGAATAACAACTATCTGAAGAATTTTTAAGAAAAGAAATTTACGGAATCAGAAATGAGTGTAGCAATTAATTGGCATCATAGACCTAGAGCAAAATTTAACTTTTTATTCTTAATTTCTACTGAACACCATAATATGATCGTTTTCATTTAAACTAAGAAAAAAATTCCAAAACTCACAGTTGCTGAAAAAACGAATTTTTTCTTGATTGAGGTCTTGTCTATCATCAATTTCTGTTCAAGCTGGCTGTTGGCCAAAATTTAGATGACTCTTAGATTTGATCTGTTCACAGCCCATCAATCTAACCATTTCAAAATTCTTCAAGGGGAAATAGTAGAACTGTTCCTTTGATAACTTTCAGTACTGAGTTACGTCAAACTAAGGAAGGACATACACTTTAACCCTTCATTTTCATCCTTCTTTGGTTATCAACTTTCCTTTTGTTCACTTAACACGGGGGAAATTTGAAGAGGCTTTTTTGGTAAACAGTGATCCGATTCACGCTAAACATTAATGGAATTTTGCCCAAATTGTGGGCGGGAATTGCAAAACTGGTTGGAGGTCGATAAAGCCTCCTCCTTACGCCCTTATTTAACAAGGTACTCGATCAGATATTCGGTAAAGACTGAATTTTTTATCACGGATTATCTTGCTTGATTGACTGTGTACAAATATTTAAATTACTTTGGTAGTGCCATCTTGAAAGTAATAAAAACTTCAGATCACGGGATTTGAGAAATTAATTTGTTCTCACCATAGACTATGCAAGAATAAACCATGCTTCGTTTTTATAGTCAGTGGAGCAAAAATAATGTTCTCTGAGAAGGAACAACCTAAAAGGTAATGTTGATAAACAGCCTCGAAGGAAAAACCGAAAATTGGAATTAAATTATAAAAACAGGAAAAAACATGGATAATTTTATTTAAATTCCCTGTAATCATTTCTGTTTAGGTTAATTGCAACTTACTAATCAGTTCATAAAACCTGATTTTTGTCACCCCGAGAGTCATCTCAAGCTTTAATTCTATCGGCATTCAAGGAGTTGTTTGAACTCAATACAATCAGTGAAAGACCCTCCCAATTGAGTGACTAAAAAGTGTCCAAGAAAAGAGAAAATTTAGCCCACCATTGCATATCAGTATTACATTATGTGAATATCTTTTTATCGAATTATAGCCTACTGATTTAATATAGGTAAAGAGATTTCGAGACTCATTAATTTGAGGGGGGAAAAGTTTGATTCGAGGTTGTGGGGAGCTATAAAAAAATTTTGGAGGGCTATCAAATAAGAATGAATTTTCACGATCTTATGACAACTGGGCGAATTCGATTTCATACATTTTGATACGATAATGAGAGGTTAAAGTATGACTTGAATTGAATTTAACCCTCAGTGAAGGAGTTGAATTATTAGGGTTGATATTGAAGAGATTTCAGATGTCGGTAAGGATTTTGGGTCGGTAGGGTAATTCTGGATGCAAAAATACACTGTGAGCTTTTTGGTGTGTGAATGAAGGCATTATCTTGGTGGTAGTCGCTAATTGGCTCAATTGAACAGACTGCCAGAGACATTCAAGCCAAAACTAACAATGGTTGCTTCCTTGTACATGTAATTTATGTCTGTATTTATAACGAGGCCATATCCATATAGTTATTACTCAAAGCTCTGTCTGAGACCGCTCAATTTTTAAAGAGATGACTAACCTTAACCAAGATATTGGCTTATTTAATTTGCTTGAAGGAAGCTAAGCATGAAAAAAAATGAAGGCTGGAATTTTGACATTGAAGGTGGCAGCGGCCTTTGAAAAAGTTATCTCACTTTTTCGATAAAATGCTGTTCAGGTTATACTGGCCTTTCTCAAAATTGGTAAATTTGCTGGTGAACATACCGGCCTACATCAGATTTTTGTGTTTTTAAACTTCATCAAAACAATGTCCTTATATATTATTGTTAAGTAGACAGTCGAGGAACTTTTTTATAACTGGCAAGATCAGTTCTGTGCGTGCGCAGAATGCACCAGCTTACCACTCACTGAACAAAATGCTCAATTTAGTCCATGAAAAAAGGTTTTTTTCAGTTGCTCTTGAATGAGGCATTTAATTATTATCTAGTGCTAATTTATACTCTATTATTATCACAAAATTGCACGCAGCTTAACATAAGTGGCGGCAGTTTACTGCTAAAAGTCCAACATAAAACGTGACAACTTTTTTAAGTTTGATTAACCGTGGTCATTATAGTGGCATATAATAAAACCAGAAACGAGCCACAATCAAAACCCTTTCCTGCTTGTCAATTTACAGTTCCTCAGCCAATAGTTGGTTATTTTTGATTCAGAATAATGTTTACTTTATCCACAAACAAACTGAAGCATTTTTTTTATAACAGTGGATCTTTTCCACTAGCAGCCTCCCCCCATAAGTCCTATATAACCAAAATTTAGAAAATTAGACAACCCCCAAAAACTAATGTCTGGTTCTCTTCTTAAAAATAAAAGGTTACTTGTTTTCATAACTATGCGTCGGATACAGCACATCAACAACCACATTTGAAACAGTTCCCAAGTAAATAAAGTTAGTAGTAACAAATTCAGTAAACTCTAAAAAATGCAAATAGAACAGGTTTTTGTTTGATGCTGACATTATATGCAGTGTTTTTATTAATATGAACGTTTTAATTTCAAACCCTCGTTCTAATCGAAATTATTATTTTTTAAAATTCCCGGAATTGAATCTCAGAGCATTTCAGCGCTGAATCAGCATTTTTCAAGCGTATAAACTTAACTCAGATTTGAAAAATTGCAACCCCAGAACAATTTAATTTTCTCTATGTGCAGGTTTTCTTTATTATGATTACATTGAGGCCATAGAAGTCGCCCAGATTAACTTATCCTATTTAGAGAAAATCAATACTTTGTAGCTTATAACTGGTAATTACTGTAGTTGTATACACACTATTTATGCATGAGCTAGTTTGTAGGCAATTACCAAAAGCCCATTTAGCCTAGTGGTCACGAATCGCTACGCAAGTTGAGTATATAAAGCAAACATTGTTGGCAGAAGTTATGCCGAACATATTACTTTTAATGCAGTAAATTTTTCCCAAAAATCAAGACTGGCAGTGTAAATTCTGACATGAACAGAGTATTGGACATCCTAAACATTAAACTGTCTCTAGAATGATTCAACGTTAATTTGTTCAGCCACCAACATCGTAGATTCCTATGCACACGTAGACACACGTAACAAACCAAATGCATAATTTTAAGATATACCAAGGGGGCTACCTAATTCAGGAGTTGGGGCGTTAGCGGTGAAGATTCATAAAAATCTTGTTGAAATTTTTCCTATGAAGAACTGACAAAAATTCAAAACTGACAATTTGGTACAATTATAGAAATGAAACTTAAAAATTGTCGTCGTACTTTGCAGCAAAAAATTGTTTTCTAACTGAAATTGCTCTGAGAGGCCAAGCAATGGTGAAGCACAGAAAACTATCCGTTGTGAACTTATACAAACTTTTGGTATTTGGTTCATAAAAACGAAGGCCGCTTCTTTTTCAATAGCGATAAAACGTTCAGAAGTCACTGAGTTAACAACAACACACACAAAGGTACTTTTTAAAAGAAAAAGTATACGATTGAATTGGAATCTTATGTAATTTTTGTAATGAACATGTAGTCACAAAACTGTCCTCGTTTATTCGTCACACGGGAAGCATATACAACAGAAACATTAAAAGTAAGCAACTGGTGTAAATTTATACGCTTCAGTTTTTAGTCATCAATTAGGCTTGGTAAGGTGCATTCGCACCTAAAGATCTGACCCACTCATCCAAGTTTTAGGCATAATTGTCTACCAAATGAGGAAAGATAGAATATCCCCCCGAAATTCATATATTTTTTGTGTGCATGAATGAAAAGCGTGCCTCCAACGCAACTAACTCAGTTAAGTGAAAAATTCAGCCTTAGAATGATGAGATCTGCCATGATTAAAAAATTGAGGCGAAACCAACAAAAAAACGAAAGACAATAACAAACATTAATTACTTCCAAAATTTTGATGTCCATTTTTCTAAAAAGAATTTTTAATTAAAATCCCTTGATTTCAGGAAAACTTAATAACAAAGATAAGATACGGTCGGAGAAAACTGACACTGAACAAAATCACTTGTAGATTACCAGAAAACATATGAGACCTGTCCATAATCAAGCTCGGTTGCAATTAGCTTAAAAAAAGAATAAATAAAAACAGCAAAATAATAAACTCGCTGTTTATGCAATTTATAACTATTTATACAAAGGCTAGTTTGTGATCAAATACCAGGAGGTCCATTTTGCTTATTGATTACGACTTTCTACACAAATTGATTATTTTAAGTACCCACGCAGGAGTTCAAGTTGCATATAATGCAAACATTTTTACTTATAATGTAGTAAATTTTATCCTAAATTCATGACTGGTCAGTGTAAATCGTGAAATGATCAGAATACTGGCAACCCTAAAAATTAAAACTGTCTCCAGACTGATTAAGC
Source organism: Convolutriloba macropyga (assembly GCF_964194025.1). NCBI lineage: Eukaryota > Metazoa > Xenacoelomorpha > Acoela > Convolutidae > Convolutriloba > Convolutriloba macropyga. The sequence goes on from NC_134469.1 coordinate 55,862,435, forward strand.
GCTTATTTGCTCAGCCAAAAACCTCGTAGATTCCTATCCACACGTAGGCACAAGTAACAAATCAATTGCAGAGTCTTAACATATACTAATGGGGTTGCCTAATTCAGAAGTTGGGGCGTTAGCGGAGAAGATTCATAAAAGTTTTGTTGAAATTGTTCCTATGAAGAACTGACAAAAATTCAAAACTGACAATTTGGTACAATTATCGAAATGAAACTTAAAAATTGTCGTCGTAATTTGCAACGAAAAATTGTTTTCTAATGGAAATTGTTCTGAAAAGCCGAAAAATGGTGAAGCCAAGAACGTTTTACAAACTTTTGGCTTTTGGTCCATAAGAACGAAGGCAGGTTTTTTTTCAATAGCAATAAAATTTTCAGAATTTGCTGAGTTATTAACGACACACACGAGGGTACTTTTTAAAAGAAAAAAATATGCGTTTCAACCGGAATCCTATGTAATTTTTGTAGTGAAATTGGAGTCACAAAACTGTCTCCGTTTATCCGTTACACGGGAAACATAAGCACCAAGAAAACAATATAAATAAGCAACTTGCGTAAATTAAGCAAAGGAGGCTTTGAATAAGCTATTACAGTACGCTCACAATTCTGAAAAAAATGCTGCTCACGTTTTGCTGGCCTTTCTCAAAATTGGTAAATTTGCTGGTGAAGATGCCACCCGAGCCCAAGTGCCATTAAAAATCAATTCTGTATTATAATAAATTCATTCTGTCTTTTTCTAAGCGAAGAGCTCTGATCAGGGCACTTATTAGACAGTTCATGGTAAATTTAATAGGAAAAATCTGAGTTTTTTCTAAATACCATGAACCTGAACCTCAGTTTTTGAATTCTTCCTGAAGATAGTGATATTTTATCCTGATTTCTTACTGATTAATATGAAAAAATCAAATCGGCTGGAACTTATAAAACTCTTAGGCCATTAGCAAAAATTAATTATATGAATATATGGTTAATTTAAATAGATGGGTTAATACTATTAATAACAGATAAAAGGGTTAATAATACTGATATAGTTAGATTCATTAGATTCTCATATAAGAGTTGCAATGTATATGTGTTTACGCTGTAGCAATTTCAAAACTATGTTGTAATGGTTTGGGAATCTGTCGAGAAATTGTTATTCATCTCCTTACTATCTGAAAGAACCTTACCAAAAACTCCAAAAATTAAGATTTTTCAAGCAAAAATTGTGAAAAACCTGGTTGTGTACGGGTTACTTCTGTATTTCTAGGCGTAATATCTCAAGATCTGCTATTTTTAACTGGTTTTTTACTGTAAAACTTTGAAACTCATAGAATACGCTATATATCATGCTCTAGAAGATAGCCAATGTTTCTGCAGAAAAATCCACTTATTTCGAAAATTTCAAAAAAAAATTCTGAAATTCCTATGAATAGTATGATAAAGGAAAATCATACTAAACAGGTTGACAAAATCCATAAAAAATTCGATTTCGCTTTTTTTCGGAATATAAGGCTAGGTAACTTTACAATGAGAAACTAATGAATCAGTACTGAAAAGCTCTGACACTAGAGTCCGGTCGGCCAATATCAGATTTTATGTTTTTAAACTTCATCAAAAATGTTCATTTACTTTATTGTTATGAAGACGGTGGAAGAACTTCAAATTAAATATAACTGGCAAAATCAACATTAAGAATAATAAGTGACTTAAATTCTGTGCGTGCGCAAAATGGACCAGCTTATCACTTACTCTGAACAAAATCCTCAGACTGTTTCATAACAAAAGTGTTTTGTAAGTTGCTCTTGAATGAGGCTTTTATTTAATATCTATTGCTAATTTATGCTCTACCGGTATGACTTTTCAATTAAACTTTTTTACTGTCTGATTTTTGCGTGATATCTATTGCTATCAGGCAGCTTGACATAAGTGGCAGCCGTTTACTGCTAAAAATCCAATATAGAATTTGATAATTAATTTCAGTTTGATTCACCGTGTTCATTATAGTGGCCTATAAAAAAACCGGAAGCGAGCTATAATCAAAACGTTTTCCTGCTTGTCCTTTGACAGGTCCTCCGCCAATTGTTGGTTAGTTTGGATTCAGCATAATCTTATCTTCATCCACAAACAAACTAAAGCAAATTATTTATAACAGTGGAACTTTTCCACTAGCAACCCCTGCCACCCCCTATAAATCCTAAATAACCAAAATTTAGAAAATTAGCCAACCCCCAAAAACCAATGTCTGGCTCTCCTCTTAAAAATTTATTTATTTTCTATAACTGTGTGTCGATACAACACATCAACAGTCACATTTGAATCAATTTCCAAGTAAATAAAGTTAGTAGTTACAAATCCCGTAAACTCTGAAAAATGCAGAAAAGAACAGGTTTTCAGTTCAGGTTGACATTATATGCAATTTTTTATTGATATCTACGTTTTAATTTCCAACCGTCGTTCTAATCGAAATTAATATTTTTTAAAATTCCCGGAATTGAATCTCAGAGCATTTCAGCGCTGAATTAGCATTTTTCAAGCGTATAAACTTAACTCAGTTTTGAAAAGTTGCAACCCCAGAACAATTTAATTTTCTCTATGTGCAGGTTTTCTTTATTATGATAATATTGAGCCTATAGAGGTCGCCCAGATTAAACTTACCCTAATCAGTCTGAAAATCACTAATATAAAATCCATGACTGGTCAGTGTAAGTTGCGAAATGAACAGGGTACTGGCCATCGTAAAATTTAAACTGTCTCTAGACTGAATCAGCGCTTATTTGCTCAGCCAACAACCTCGTAGATTCCTATTCACACGTAGGCACTCGCAAGAAATCAATTGCATAGTTTTAAAAAATACCAGTGATGGTGCCTAATTAAGAAGTTTGGACGTCAGCGGAGAAGATTCATAAAAGTTTTGTTAAAATTTTTCCTATAAGGAACTGACAAAAATTCAAAACCGACAATTTCGTACAATTATCGAAATAAAACTTAAATATGGTCGTCGTAGTTTGAGGCAAAAATTGTTTTATAACCGAAATTGCTCTAAAATGTTGAACGACGGTGAAGCAAAAAAAATTTCAGTTCTGAACTTATTGAAACTTTTGGCTTTGGCCCAAAAAAAACGATGGCAGCTTCTTATTCAATAGCAATAAAAATTTCAGAAGTCACTGAGTTAACAACTAAAAAAACAAGAGTAGTTTTAAATGAAAAAAATATACTTTTGAAAAGGAATCTTATTTAAATTTCGTAGTAAAAATGGAGTCACAAAACTCTTTTCATTTGTTCGTGACACGGGAAGCATTTACACCAAAGAAAAATTAAAATTAGGCAACTGGTGTAACTGTATACGTTTCAACTTTTAGTAAACAAGCAGGCTTGGTAAGGTGCATTTGCACATAAAGTTCTGACCCACTCATCCAAGTTTTTGGCATAATTGTCTACCAAATGAGGAGCAGAGAGAACACCCCCCAAAATTCATATATTTTTGGTGTGCACTAATGAAAAGCGCGCCTCCAACGCAAATAATTCAGTCGAGTGAAAAATTCGGCATTAAAATTATGAATTCTGCCATTATAAAGGAATCGAGGCAGGACGAACAACAGAATCAAACAACAATAACAAACAATAATTACATTCAATGTTTTGATGTCCAATTTTTTAAAAAAAAATTTATTTAAAATCCATTTTTTCGAAAGAAAACTTAATAAGAAAGCAAAGATACCCTCGGATAAAACTAACATTGAACATAATCACTTATAGATTACCAGAAAACATATGAGACTAGTCCATATTGCAATTACTTAAAGTTCTCGGTTGCAATTAGTTAAAAAAGAATAAAATTACTTAGTCCCGGTTGCAATCAGTTAAAAAAGAATAAAAACAGCAAAATTAATAAATTTGCTTTATATTGTTAAGTAATGAAAACCATTAGATATCAAAAAAAACATCCAACAGGTCTATAATCACATACGCCTCTATAGGAGGGTATTAAGTCCTGTCATTTTCAATTTTTCTTGTCGTTACAAAAAGAACAACATATAGAGACAACAAATAGAAATTCAATTGAAAGTAGAAACCGCTGTCGAATCCGTAAAACCATATTTTGCCCCACGAAATGTTTTTGGTTGCGTTTTCCTCGAACATCAATAATGACCTATGTGACCTCTGAATGATGAGACTTGGTAAAAAATGTCAAAAGCCTGGGAAAGTGGATAAAATTAATAAATAGTTTTGTTTTTTTGGAAAACAATTTTTTTTTCAAAGTCATGAAAGCTATTAATTACAAAATGAAAAAGAAAATAGTTTCGTTTATTCTTTCAAAGGAAGTCCTGGAGACGTGTAATTATTCAGAATATGCCTTACTTTTATTAAAAAGAACGTCAAGTAAAGACAAAATTGAGAAAATGATTTACTGTGCGACAAACCCGTGCGAAATCAGTATGTCAAAAAGAATTCGTTTATAACTTTAGAAATGTACACTAGCGCCTTCTCTTATCGCCAGAAATGCTATATAAGACCTGCAATTAAGGAGACTAGATTACAAACTCACACAAAAAAGGTGAAATTGTGCGAAATCTAAAATTAAAAAAAAACAATTGTTTTTAAATTCCTGAAAGTCATCAGCTAACTACTCAATGAAGATTATAGGCTCCTTTAATCCTCCATAAAAACCAATGTGACCATTCTCCATAAAATTTTATGCGTCTTAAAGACAAAGTTAAGACGACAGTTACACACAAAATTAAAAAAACTCAATTAACTCTTCTAGAAAGTGATGTCGAAGCCGTTAAAACCATAATTTGTATCTCTAAAGACATGAAATTTGAATGAGGTGATAGTTTTAAAAATCGAGAGAACGTCATTAAAAATGGGCAAATGCTTTAAAATAAAAAAAATTGTGAAAGCTGCTAATATCAAAGCCAGAAAATCTCCCACAAAACTAAATAGTAATTCAATAGGGAGAAGAACCGTTCTTTCATTGCTGACACTCAGCTACAAGTTGACCAAATTAAGAGAGAAGCAGTGGCAAGCTTCAAACAGTCCAGGTTTTTAAATGTAATTACTATAGCTGTTTCCAAACGATCTATACATTCTACCAACTGAGGAACAGATAGAAATTTCCCCCAAACATTATACATTTTTGGTGTGCATGAACGAAAAACTCCAATGCAAATAATTCAGTTGAGTAAAAATTTCGGCATTATGTGAGATCTGCCATTATATAGAAATCGAGGCAAGACGAACAACATAGTCAAACAACAATAACAAACAAAAATTACATGCAGAATTTTGATGTCTTTTTTTTCATATAATTTTTATTTAAAATCCATTTTTTAAAAACAAAAACTTAATGACAAAAGCAAGACACCGTGGTATAAAACTGAAACTGAACAAAATCAATAGCAGATTACCAGAAAACATATGAGACCAGTCCGTAATAAAGCTCGGCTGCAGTTAGTTTTTAAAAAAAAACAACAGCAAAATTAATAAAATCGCTATTTGTACAATTTATAACTACTTATACAAAAGCTGGTTTGTGTTCAATTACCAGGAAGACCATTTTGCTTAGTGGTTACGACTTGCTACGCAAATTGAATATTACAAGTACGCACGCGGGAGTTCCAGTCGCAGAAAATGCAAACCTTTTTTAATGCGATAAATTTTATAGAAAATCCATGACTGGTCAGTGTAAGTTGCGAAATGAACAGAGTACTGGCCATCCTAAAATTTAAACTGTCTCTAGACTGAATCAGCGCTTATTTGCTCAGCCAACAACCTCGTAGATTCCTATTCACACTTAGGCACTCGCAAGAAATCAATTGCATAGTTTTAAAAAATACCAGTGATGGTGCCTAATTCAGAAGTTTGGGCGTCAGCGGAGAAGATTCATAAAAGTTTTGTTAAAATTTTTCTTATAAGAAACTGACAAAAATTCAAAACCGACAATTTCGTACAATTATCGAAATAAAACTTAAATATGGTCGTCGTAGTTTGAGGCAAAAATTGTTTTATAGCCGAAATTGCTCTAAAATGTTGAACGACGGTGAAGCAAAAAAAATTTCAGTTCTGAACTTATTGAAACTTTTGGCTTTGGCCCAAAAAAAACGATGGCAGCTTCTTATTCAATAGCAATAAAAATTTCAGAAGTCACTGAGTTAACAACGAAAAAAACAAGAGTAGTTTTTAAATGAAAAAAATATACTTTTGAAAAGGAATCTTATTTAAATTTCGTAGTAAAAATGGAGTCACAAAACTCTTTTCATTTATTCGTGACACGGGAAGCATTTACACCAAAGAAAAAATAAAATTAGGCAACTGGTGTAACTGTATGCGTTTCAATTTTTAGTAAACAAGCAGGCTTGGTAAGGTGCATTTGCACATAAAGTTCTGACACACTCATCCAAGTTTTTGGCATAACTGTCTACCAAATGAGGAGCAGAGAGAACACCCCCCAAAATTCATATATTTTTGGTGTGCACTAATGAAAAGCGATCCTCCAACGCAAATAATTCAGTCGAGTGAAAAATTCGGCATTAAAATTACGAATTCTGCCATTATAAAGGAATCGAGGCAGGAGGAACAACAGAATCAAACAACAATAACAAACAATAATTACATTCAATGTTTTGATGTCCAATTTTTTAAAAAGAAATTTTATTTAAAATCCATTTTTTCGAAAGAAAACTTAATAAGAAAGCAAAGATACCCTCGGATAAAACTAACATTGAACATAATCACTTATAGATTACCAGAAAACATATGAGACTAGTCCATATTGCAATTACTTAAAGTTCTCGGTTGCAATTAGTTAAAAAAGAATAAAATTACTTAGTCCCGGTTGCAATCAGTTAAAAAAGAATAAAAACAGCAAAATTAATAAATTTGCTTTATATTGTTAAGTAATGAAAACCATTAGATATCAAAAAAAACATCCAACAGGTCTATAATCACATACGCCTCTATAGGAGGGTATTAAGTCCTGTCATTTTCAATTTTTCTTGTCGTTACAAAAAGAACAACATATAGAGACAACAAACAGAAATTCAATTGAAAGTAGAAACTGCTGTCGAATCCGTAAAACCATATTTTGCCCCACGAAATGTTTTTGGTTGCGTTTTCCTCGAACATCAATAATGACCTATGTGACCTCTGAATGATGAGACTTGGTAAAAAAATGCCAAAAGCCTGGGAAAAGTGGATAAAAGTAATAAATAGTTTTGTTTTTTTGGAAAACAATTTATTTTTCAAAGTCATGAAAGCTATTAATTACAAAATGAAAAAGAAAATAGTTTCGTTTATTCTTTCAAAGGAAGCCCTGGAGACGTGTAATTATTCAGAATATGCCTTACTTTTATTAAAAAGAACGTCAAGTATAGACAAAATTGAGAAAATGATTTACTGTGCGACAAACCCGTGCGAAATCAGTATGTCAAAAAGAACTCGTTTATAACTTTAGAAATGTACACTAGCGCCTTCTCTTGACGCCAGAAATGCTATATAAGACCTGCAATTAAGGAGACTAGATTACAAACTCACACAAAAAAGATGAAATTGTGCGAAATCTAAAATTAAAAAAAAACAATTGTTTTTAAATTCCTGAAAGTCATCAGCTAACTACTCAATGAAGATTATAGGCTCCTTTAATCCTCCATAAAAACCAATGTGACCATTCTCCATAAAATTTTATGCGTCTTAAAGACAAAGTTAAGACGACAGTTAAACACAAAATTAAAAAAAAACTCAATTAACTCTTCTAGAAAGTGATGTTGAAGCCGTTAAAACCATAATTTGTATCTCTAAAGACGTGAACTTGGAATGAGGTGACAGTTTTAAAAATCGAGAGAACTTCATTAAAAATGGGCAAATGCTTTAAAATAAAAAAAAATTGTGAAAGCTGTTAATATCAAAGCCAGAAAATCTCCCACAAAATTAAATAGTAATTCAATAGGAAGAAGAACCGTTCTTTCATTGCTGACACTAAGCTACAAGTTGACCAAATTAAGAGAGAAGCAGTGGCAAGTTTCAAACAGTCCAGGTTTTGTTTAAAAAATAAATAATTTTAAAAAGTCAAAACGACCACAAGCTTTCGTGCAAAGAAACTAGATACATTAATTTGGAACTGCTCTGGAAGCCAATTGAACTGATCACCAATGAGTGTTGATTGGAATTGTTTTGTTCTTTAATTAACTTAAAGAAATCGTTTTTTATAGAAAAAAAAGATCTACTGATTACAATTCGAAATATTTTTGGGTTCTAACAGTCCAAGATTGGACCAAAACCAGCCTTTCTATTGGTGTTTGTCCATTTAGAACACTTAATTATGTTTCTAATGTTATAGATATAGATAATTTTTTAGTAAAAAAATCAAAAATAAATGATGCATTTTAGATAACCATCGCAAAATGTTTGCAAAGAATGGCAAAACTTAGTTTCAGAGCACTCTCAATGGAACTAGAAGTAAAACTAGCCGCGTTGGAAATTACAAAATTAAATCGAAATAAGTCAGCAAATGTTTTTGTCATTAAAAATCAAATCAACAACAATATTGTTAAAATTTTTTCTAACATATTTTTATCAAATTTGGCAAAAGTTCAGGCAAAACTTCCGGAAAACGTTAATAAGAATAACGCAAATCAGTCTCAATATTCACAAAAATTTAAACCTCGATAACCTGCTCTAAAACACCAAATTCAGAAAAATCTTTTTAATTCCTTATTCTGCGCTGGACCGGCTTTTTAATGATTCCACTCACAACTCTCTACGATGATTATATCGATCGGTCAAAACTGACTGAACAAAAAAAACCATTTGAGTATATAGTTTCTCCCCCCTATACACAGAAGAGTTTCAAGGTAGACTTTGTTTTCTTGTCATCTATTTGTCAGTTTACAGAGCCTCTTATTTTCATGATTTTCTTCATTTTTCAATAAAGAAATCTTATTTCAAATAGCAAAATTAATTCTGAAAATGAATAAAAAATAGAGAAACGACGGGTCTAGGAAAAGATCTAAGAAAAGCGTTGAAAGTTTTTAATCTTTCCTCTGTCTTAAAACAACATATGAGGTCTGGTTGTTTTTTGAAAATCTCGGATAGTTACCGAAAACGACGAAGAAATAAGTAAAAATAACAATTTTAATTTAAAAGTTATCCAAAGTAATGCAATTTGTTCATTGCTTTTAGGCTGGTTCGTTGATAATTAACTACAATAACGATTTCAAATAAATACAATGAATTCGAGATTCGATCAATCAATTTGGTTGAAGAAAGCAGAGCATGGATAAAGTTGAAGGCTGAAAATTTCGATACTGAAAATGACAGCGACCTTCGAAGGGGTTATATTTGGAAACTCGCTTTTTTGATTAAATACAGTTCATATGAAATAACCCAGTTCAAATTTCTAAAATTTGCCAAATATTGTAAAAATAGCAAATTCGGCGAATGAGCAAGAATTACAATTTTTAGCCCTAAGTGAGGTGAAAATAAAGATACGGGCGCGTTGCTTTAAAAATATTTATTTTCACCGCTTTTCACCGCAAATCTTTTCTGTGAAACCCCGACCCGTGGAATGGGCTGGAGATTCAAAATAGTGCAACAGAGTTTTGGCTATATTTATAGCTATAACGGACGAGTGTAGCGGAGTGGATATTGATGTTTTAGTGCCAAATGAACAGACAGTGCTGGTTCTGCAGTACATTCTGAACAGATCGGTGGCTCTCTACTTCGGACAGATATTCCTGCCATCCACACTCATTGTGTTTGTCTCCTGGATCACATTCTACATCAACCCGTTAGTCATTCACTCATCTTGCCCCTCTCAGACATAGACAAATGAAACCAGCAAGGTTTTTGTATTTATATACGTAAAAATACCGTTAGGTGGAAAAATAAAAATCTAATAAAATGATCCAGTAATAGAGTACTTTGTGATCAGTTAGCGGGAATAGTTTAAGTCAAGACAATTCTTAACATAGTAACGTGCCGTATAACAACTCATTACATGTAAGTACAGCTCATGAAAAAACAAGGGGGCAAAATAACTGAGGGTAACTCTTTCCAGGACTGTAGTTCCAGCGCGTGCTTCTGTTGGCATCACCTGTGTCCTGACTATAATGACTCTGACTACCAGTTGCATTGGCTCTCTCCCGACCAACCTCATGTACACTCCTGTTGACATATACATGGGAGCATGCTTCATGTTTGTGTTCGGAGCACTCATCGAGTTTGCCGTCGTCAACTTCTCCGAGACAAGCTACAAGGTAAACAGCTGAAAACACTTTTTGCAGATAACTCAGACCATTTGGCCTACCATACAGCACCCAGCACATATAGCCACCCAGCACCATAAATATACCATCAGATGGTCTGATCAGAAGTCACTTCAATCTGGGCACTTCGACCTGGTCTATCAATTCATGGGGGGGGGGGGGGTTCTCCCAGGTCAAGGTGGTCAGACCGAAGTGACCCCTGATCAGACGAGTTTCGAGCGCACACATGTTCCCAATGTGCTCGAATTACATGGTCTGGAAAAAGCTTCGAGCGCACTTTGGTCTGATCAGAGGTCACTTCGGTCTGGGACGGTTCGATCAGAGGCGATTTCGAGCGCGACCTCAACCTGGGTTGTAATGGAGACAGACCCGATTACCTAATTAGTTCGTTAAGTGCTTCTATATCAAAGCCAGATGCCGAGACCGAATGCAAGTGAAAGGTAACGCTCCTTTTTAAACTCAAAAACAAAGCAACAAAAATGGTGTTTTAATTTTCTCAGTTCAAGCAATTCTCAATCAATAATCATTATGATTCAAAAAATTGTCCAGAATGCGCCTTGTTGGGTATAGCAACCCCACAACCTTGTCTTCACAAATAAAGTGTATGTTGCATACACTGATTAGCAACCCACATAATCAAATTCTCAATCCAAATATATTTGGACCCGCACAATCGGGTCATCAAAACTGATCTTACGTTCACGCCAAATTTTTGAGGCCAGAAGTGGATAGACTTCATGCGCGCAGAGAAGGGGCGGATATGCTGTTTAGATCTTCGCCTTTCTCGCAATATCCTGGTTGCTGTTTAACGAGAAGCACTCACGGACAAAGTTCGAGCTCGCAGACTGAAGGGTGTTTGTTTCTTTGAAAAAAATGAATTTTTGTAAAACTGAGACTGCCTACCTAGATGGAGCACTACATAAATATTTCTGTGTATTGTATGGCGCAATAGCTCGGGTTCAGCACACTTAGAAAACATATAAAAGCCGACATGTTTCAACATGTCAACTAGAACGGACAAGAGTTAATTTTTGTATCAGATGAATTTAAAAAGCAAATTACTTAAAACACCAAATCTACCCAGATGGACAGTCATTGGCCATTTTGTATAACCAGCCCGTTTGTTATCAGAGATACATTTAAAAGCGCGTGAGAGGTATTGCCAGCGGTTTCAGTTGTTCACGCATTTTTTTTGCGAAAGTCTAGTTAGTTTCAGCCAAGACGAATGCATGACATAATATAACGTGTAGAGCAGCGATCGTAGAACACTTTTAGCATTATTAACATAGAGAATGTATGTAATTGATATTCGGTTAAGATAAAGCAAAATGAAGTCCAATTGATCTGTCGCCGTGTTAAAACGTCTTATGTCAAAATCGTGCTAGACTAGTTTTATTCCACCAGTATTAATGCAATGGTAGAGCCTATCAAAATTTGCAGGTGCTTTTTATAGCCGCATAAAGATTCATGAGAAACCACCATTTGGTGTATGGCTATAGTATTTGCCGAAGAATGTAGATATTATTAATATTACAACTTCAACAGAAAAACATTTTAGTCTAAAATCAATTTATAGAAGACAGAGATGCTGTGTACCAAAAACTGAATCATTTCAAATTAAAACTTTCTACGGTAATTTAGGCGAGCGAACTACGTTGCGAAATTTTTATAATTTCTTTGCATACCACACATTGCATACTAAAACAACTAATGCATTGATCATTGTTGGACGTTATCAATCTTTCCAGGGCAAGAGTGGACTGACAGTTATGCGATTAATAATATGGAAAAAAAAAACAATTTTTGCGAATTTAATATTTTTTCAATCATTTTTTCACATATACACAACAGTAGCAAAAAGTTACATATACACTAGAAAGGAGTCAATACGTTTTTTCAGCTTAACCATCAATCAGTTTGTATAATTTTCACACAAGATTTTTTTGACATCTGAGTCAATTTTCCGACACTTTTTCTCACAATCTCAGAATACGTCCGAAAAATTTGTCTAAATTCAGAGGGGGACTAATTGCTGACCATTCGTGTACCTCCCGCTCTTTTCGTTTTATAAATCGCTGACAATCGTCAATTTCTTCATAAGAACATCATTTTAATAACAATAAGGAATTGAAAAAAAAAATTTCATTAAAATTTTTCGAAGTTTCTAAATAAAGTAAAAATTTTAGACTGTTTGAAGATCTCAACAACAGTTTCCACCCATTTGATTGCATGCTAACCCAAAGCATAGGCAAAAGCATAAGTGAACTCGAACTTGTTCTTTTTTCTCAAGAAATCTCGTTCCATTTTTTCGAGGAATCCGCACAATTTCTTCGCGGGAGACAACTTGAGCCCGATAATTTTTGGTATTGTTTGTTTAATAGATCTTGACGTAAAAGTGAGTTGTTTTTGTTTTTTGTCTATAAAAGTGAAATGTTCCGAATCCGAACAGCGTGCGGAATGTTCCGCAAACAGCAAAAAAGCAATTTAATCATCTTTTCTGTGCAAATGCAGAGAAAGAAAATGAAATCTTGTTAAAACTTTCAAAAAATTTGACGCATTTGTTCACGCCTTAGCGCAAACCAAATGTTTTTAGCAAACGTTACGCTCAAAGAGCACAAATTGTGCTTTACGTAGCTTTTTGGTAGGTACCATAGTGTACTTTTGTAATAATATAGTCAGCGTGTACAGCAAGCATCTTGTTTGAAAGAAAAACAGCTTCTGCGACATATGTTTGATGGCTTGTACTATATCGCAAAAAAATTGCACGGAAAACGTCATTTCTTGAATTAAAACTTAAATTCCAACTTACTTTATTTGTTTCACTCAATATCTGACACCAATGTATCTCTTTTTTTCACAGAAAAAAATCAAACCGGTTGTTCCTTCGCGATTTTCTCTCACTTAACTAAATTAACTAAATTATACTTTTTGGTATTGGAATAAAAAGATTTTGCTTCACAATCAAAACTTACGTTGTGTTGGAAAAACAAATTTCAGAATTTGATTGCAGTTCTTTGTGAAACAAGAAAAACTATTAACATGCAGAAACTTATTTGCGAGGTGTGAACATTCAGAAAGTAAGAAAGTCTCTGATCATTTTCTCTCACCATCAGATTTAAGAAAATCTACATTTGACATAATGTTTTTCTGACTTTTCGTTCATTGTAGCAATGATAGCCTGAATTTTAAAGTGATAATTAAAATAACAATTAACATTTCCCATTCTAGTGGAATAAAAAATTTAGTTGTAAATGTTATCATCTGTCTTGAAATTGTTTTACGCAATTTGACCGTCATGTAGCCCTTAAACTACCAATGCATATGTAACTGAAACGTCGCGGTCCTAAGAATACTGATTGAAAGCAGTTGATAGAGATTGAGAGACAATGATAGTCATTTAGAGTATGTAAAAAGCGTTTCCTGAAAACAGATTTGTCCGGAAAAAATGCTCTTATGAAAAATATTAATTCGAATTTCAATGACAATGTTGCTATATTTCGCCCAAAAAAAAACAGAAAATAGGCACCTTTTTGAACGCTAGCTTTGTTCTCTTCTTAAGTTGTTTGCTCTTTTATATATCAAATGTAGTATATGCAACAAGAGATTGTAACTTGCAGAATCATAATTGAGACCCATAGAGACTATTTTCCACAACACAAACTTAATCTGGCGGCTCTTGAATCTATTGTGTGTTTGACTACGTGTAGAACCGAGAGCAGAAAATGAGCAGTTTTTTGGTATAAATTTTGTAGCTCTATTTTTCCTCGAGAAAGTCAAAAACTAACTATGTCTTTCAAGAACTGATTCAGTTTTTTGACAACTTTTCAGTAAAACCCGTCCTGTGTGGCTCCGTAAAAGATATAAATAAAACAAAATTGTCGTTGTTGTTAGGTGCTGATATTTGAACAATATGGCCGCTAATTTAAGCCAAATGATTACTATAACTTCCTAAGAAAACTTCAATTTGATTTTTTCCCCAGAACACTCTTCAAAGATATCTTTTCCTCCGTTGCCAAAACACTTCTTGCCCAACATGTCAAAATGGTCAAAACTCAATTAAGCTTTCATTCACACCTCATTTCCATGACGCAGACAAAATATCCGCCATACCATGCGGCTCTAATTAGGAAGTCGATTTGACAAGGGGAGACGTGAAATGAACTTGGAAATTTCAAAACCGGGACCCAGTTACCCATTTTCCAGCGCATAATTAAGTTGAAAGTTATCCTCTAAAAGCGTCAGAAGCTGAGAAAAGCCTATCTCCCGTTTCACAACTTTCTCCTACTAGCATTTTAAATGCTCCAAAAAAGAATTTGCATTCGGCAGATTGAAAAATTGATTCTTTTTGTAAACGATTTCTTTTTATTTGTGATTTGTGAAATAAATGATTTCATTTGGGACCTATTTTTAAAGCTTTAAAAATAGCCAAAATGTCATCAGGTTTAATCGAGATCTCCATGACTGAATCCCTCCCTTAAAAAATTGTTCCTAGAAATAATCGCAATCACTGGAAGCTGAACAGACTGAAATTTTAACACAGGAAATTATTTGAATTTGACAAGGATGAGAATAAAAGATTAATTCAAATTTGATTAGAAAAGAAGGCTCGGTAATGTGCGTTTGCACATAAAGTTCCGACCCCATTCATCTACATTTTTCACTTAATTCTCTACCAAATGAGGAAGAGATAAAAAAATAACATATAAACATATAGTTCAACAAACTACTTACTGAATGAAGCAATCTACCTAAGATGGCTGATGAGACCTGTAACTACCATAATATGAATACCAGAACAAAAGGCAATGAAAATCAATAATTTCAAACATAAAATATTTTTATTTTAATTAAATGTTGCTTTTTTGCTTTTTAATGTCAAACTGATTAGAAACTTTATGCATCAATTGAAATCATTGAGAGATTCTTTGAAACATTCATAGAGCGCAACAGAGACCTGTCATAATCCAGGATAGGTCGTATGACTACACAAAGAACGACTACAGGCAAAAAGAAAAACTTTGTACGAAGAAATGCACGAAAAAGCTTGCACGAAAACGATGTCCCAGCCAATTAAACATTAAGAGGTTCGCTAAAAACATTTAAAATTCTGGGTCGCTTTTTTCAAAAAACCAGAGGACCACGCATTATTGTAATACTTTGAAAAGAAAACCAAAGCCTACGAAAACGGGCGATAAGAAAAATCACAAATATTTTATTAAAACTGGTTGTACCAAGAACAAAGACCAGTTGAGGACAATAAAATCTTTATAAAGAGCAGATTTTTGTTCAATAGATAAAAGAAGTGATCTGTCTATAGAGATGCTAAGCTAAAAGTTAACAGAAGTGAGATTGGCAAATCGCAGAAATCCATTGTCTTTTTTAAAAAACAAATGACTTCAAATAACATAGCCAACACAAACTCTCTACTAAAAGAAAATTCAGTCTCTCTAGCAAGTTCTTGAAAACTAATTGCACCTGTTATCAGCGATACTAAGTCATAAGAACATAAAACAACGTCAATTACAAGCAGAACTAGAAAACTTCACAAACAACTTCACAAAACAACAGTGTTGAAGCCATTAATTTCATAAAATTTTAACCGCTAGAAAATTGAATCTCCATTTGCGTTTTCTTTGAACATCATAAAGTCTTTTTTAGTAAAAACTACTATCTCAAAATGACAGCAAAAAGAACCACAGATAATCAAAAGCATCTAAAAATTATAAAATTCTTCTGAAAAATTTTTCCAATTTCGTCAAAACGTTGAACCAACGGAAAAAATATTGTCTGGTTCAACAAATTACAAAAAAAATCTCTCAATATTGAGGCTTCTTGACGAAAATGAGACAACATTGTAAAATAGGAAAGAAAACGCAAACCAGAACCAAATGTTTACTTTTTTGGAAAGATTTAATATAAAAGTCAACAAAATCGTTAGTTAAATACTGATATCAGCCATTAAATTCATTTATGTCTTTATTTTTGGTCACTGAGAACATTAATTTGCAAATTATTGGCATACGACAACAAAATTTAACAACAAATACAAGGCAAACAAATAAATCTCTGCCAAATTCTGATCGAGAAGGGTATCACAACGCTTAAATCGATATGTTATGCAAATAACAATTATGTTCAGTTACAAAACTGTTTTTCAATCAGATGTTAGTACTGTGACAAAATTCAAATGAAGCAAAAAGAACAGCAAAAATGGGCATTTAAGCTCAAAAATCACCAATTTTTCATGAAAACTCATAGTACCAAAACCTAGCAGCCGATTTAAAGATAATCAGTCACAAAGATTACCTTGTATTTAATATTAAAGAAAGTTTAAAAAAATCACTGAAATTTCTTTAAAAGAAACACACTCAAGGACTTAGACGACCTTAGCTAACAACAACCGAATGCATTTTTCAGGTTCATTTACACCTCTTGGTGAAAAATTTTAATTTTTGAATGGATATACTTATCAATCTGACTGCAAAATAATTTTTAAAAAATGAAGGCAAAACACAAGAAATAAGTTAACTTTTACTTAACTATTCCTCAAAGCCATAAAAAACCCTTAAGTTCTCTGAAAACAAACTATATCTACATTTAGCCTCATAAATACGTAAACGGAAGTGGTCATTAATAGAGCTGTGAATAAAATTTTTTTTCAGTAATTAGCTTTAGAATAACGGTAGCAAAAACTTTTGAAAAAAGTCGGCACCAAAATTAAAAATTAAAAAATTTCTGATTGTAAGAATCTATGATAATATCAAACTATCCCTGATTTTGCCGCGCGTCCAACAAACCGCCCAAATGTTGCAAGTGTTTGTGATTTTTGACTTAGAGCAATTCTTGAGCAATGATGAGTTTTAAGCAATGATGAGTTTTAAATAATTATCGAGTTTTATTTGCAAAAATGGCAACATTTTATTTCCAGAAGACTTTTATAGGGCGCCAAGTTTCAACTAAACTTATTTTGCAGTTTAATGAGATTATGTCAGCAATTTCTAGATCTCCACTTTCGGCAAACTTAAAAAAATTGGACCAAGAAATCATATTTTGTGCACCTTTTGATGAAAAAAGTCAGAACTTTGATAATTTATCAAAAATTTTAGCCAAAGAAAGTCCATTCAAACTTTTAAGCAACATACTTCTTATTTCATACGACGGTAACAATAACACTCTACCGTTAAACATTTCAACCTATTTTACGTTATATCAGCAAAATTGTTCCAAATTTTGGCAAAAATTATCGAAAATTTGAATAAAACTATCGAATATTCATAAACCTCGATAACTCCCTGTAAAAAACAAGAAGTTCGAAAAAATCTCTTAAATTCCATATTTTACAATGTACGTGCTTTTTAAGGATGCCACTCACAACTCTCTACGATGAATATATCGATCAGCTAAAATTCACTGAACAAAAAAAACGCATTTGATTATATATTCTTCCCTCCCTGCTAAAATGGGTGTCCGAACAAAAAGGTGTGTGTTAATTGTAGTTTACTATGGAATACGAAGGTAGGTTATCAATTTCAATCTAACTTGTTTAACAAACAAGTTTGAGCCAAATTGAAGAAAATTTGGTCAAAAAATAACGAAAAATGTGAATAAAAACAACGGAATTCACTCTACTTTTCTCAAATAAAACGAATATAAAAAAATCTTCTTGATACCATATTCTACACTGGAGGAGCTTTCTAATGATACCAGTCTCAACTCTCTCCGATGAATATATCGATCTGCCAAAATTGTCTGAACAAAAAAAAACCCATTTGAGTATATAGTTCCTCGCCCACAATTGGGTCGGAACAAAAAAAAACCTGTACAAAATGGTTAAAAATTTGCTCTTTTGGTTCCCGATTCAAAAGCTTTGCAATTGTCTGCTATGAAGTATGTTAATAAACTTTTAAAAAGAAACAGAAACTGCGCAGCGTAATTTTGGTTTTGTTCTATCATGCAAAACAAGTTGCTTGTTTTTAAGTATCAAAAGAGAAATCAAGCCGTTGACAACATTTTAGTTTGTAGCTTTTGCCTGTTTTCCGTGTACTAAAATTCGAACAGCCATAAAAAAAGCTTCTTAATCGAAGTTTATCAATATAATTCTAAATATACATACAAAAAACATTTTTTGTTCATTGAGATTTTATATTCATAAAATCAACATGCAAAATAGTTTTCAAAGAATGGGATTAGATTTTATCAAAAAACTTGAACTATTCGCCTTAGACGAATAAATTGAGGGATATTGAACCACTGGCATTCGAGTGCAACAAAAAATATCAAAAAAATTCTTGACTTCCGAAAGCTTTAGCTTATTGACAATCGTGTATAATTCGGATGTGAAAAATTTTTTTTAATTGCATAATTTATTTAAATCAAATTGCAAAAAATACAAAGAGCCTAACATGAAGTAGACAAGTCGCGTTCAGTTGTTAAATTGTAAATATTTAATTACCAGCAAATCAAGCACATTTGAACAGAAAATCTACCATGAATCAAGATTGATATTTTTGCAAGTTTTGAAACATTTTTTTCCTTTATTTTTAATGATAGCAGACCGCATTTCTTGATTGCAGACCGCATTTCAAAAGCAAAACGTTTTAATTAATATTTACATCTTTCGTGGAGTTAAATTCTAGCCGATAAAAAGTTGGCCTGAGGGCCTAATTTATCTGTTGATTTAAGTACTCAAATCATTTCGGTAGATATTGAAAAAAAAATTTAATCAGTAACTGGAAGCACATGGCTCTTCAGTTTTATTTTTATCAGACACAAGACTTTGTAGTATTACTGACTCTGTCCACTCCCAGTAGAAAATTTCTAACAAAGTGCTTGCCAATAAATCAAATCGAATTTTTGTTGGATTAGTTTGTAAAAATTAATGCTTTTTTGAAGCCGAAGCATTGGAGAGATTTTAAAACTGTCGTAATTAACTGCTTATGGTCTATTTCTTTCATAATGACTCTGTCATTTGCATTATAAGATCAATTGTTGAACATTGTTCTGAAAACATTTTGATATATAGGGAACATACATTTAAATTCAAGTATTTGTTATTTTGGTTCCCTAAAAATACCCTAATATAAAAGAAAAATAAGATGTTATTGATATAGAACGATAGCTATCAGCATCCTCGGGATCAACGAATATTTTGGAAAGTACGATATTCTGATATAGTTATTTTTAATAAGTTGAATTGGTGGTACGACAACTGGACCGGAACTCCTTTATAATCGAGGATGGTTCAGATTTATTTGTATTTTGACATTCTTCGGCACTAATGAGGCGGAAAAAAATTCTTAGTTCAATATGGAAATAAGCATAATTTTTGTCAAGGACCATTAAAATTTCATGGTAGAGAAAACCAACAGAGAGGCCAACATGTTTTTTATGTAGTTATTATTACTCTCTTTGCTGTTTGCAGTTCTTAATTCGTTAATAAATAGAAAATTTTCTGCTGTCGTTCTTGGTAGCCTCTATTACCTTTTGACGAGCTCGTTTTCCATTTAAACTGAAGAATTTTTAACAAGTTCCATCGTTTAATTATGTTTTGTTTCTTTCCAAGTTCTGATTCAAAGTACAAATAATGGTTCAAAGTACAAAAGATGTCCTGCCAAACAGTTGATTGCCAAAACAAACATTTTCCAAACGCAACAAAAACAGATTCGTCAATTGAATAGACGGAAAATGTCGGAACAAGTATGTCCATTCATATCAAATTTTTCATTGCATTATAACGTTTTGTCACAAAGGACTCTATAAAACAGTTAAAAAACAACAAAGCGCAAGGAGAGAAAATTAAACAAGAGAAGATTAAGAGAACACTTTTGCGATAAGAAAGATCCATAGAATGCGTTACTAATGCTTAACATATCTTTTGAATTGAATTTCAGAGAAATAAACATAGGGCAACTGAGCCTCATCAGAAACATAAATTCTAGTTTTTGAGACACATTTGAATCCAGAAGTTTTATTTTTGAGAGCATACAGTAACGAAAAGAGTTCAGCTAATTTAACTTTTAAATGATAAAAGTTACCAACTATTTGCAAGGGCTATCATAAACTTGGGAAAAGTATGAAATTTAGAGAAGTTGTATCTGTATCTTGTAAAAACTTTTGCGGCAGCACCAATTAAGTTAAAACGAGAGTTAAAAAAAACAGGTGTTGATTAATGAATTTTCCTCCAACAATCTCAACAAAATTTGTGTGTGCTCAGTTTTCTCAAAAATATCTGCAACAACAAACTCTCGCTCTCCCTCTCTTTTTGATTGAAAAAGCGTTGCTGCATCGAAAATCTCTGCAGCGAAAATAGAAAAGCCTGTATAAGCTTTCAAAATGTCAGATATAAAGTGGTAATCTACCTAAAATCCTGTAAAAGTTTCTTTTCAAATATATTTGTCTATTTTTACAGAAAGTCTGGAAATGGAACATTGAATTCTTTTAAAAGTGTGGAAAAACAAAATCAAAAATAGCAGAGAGCAAAATAATGAACAATATCACAGATATATAAAAAATATAATTTTAAAACAAAAATTGCTCAACGTTAAATTTTGCATATTTTGGACCAAATTTTAAGGAATTCAAAATCTTTTGTTTTGAAAATTTTCTCAATCCTATGCTTTGTATGTTTTATATTTTTTCAGTTTCCCGAAAAGAATAAATGTTCTATTAAATAACGACAATTAAACGACCCTTTTAAGACGCGTGACAAGAGTTTGACACTGATGAAACTTTCGTTCGAGCGATAAGCAAAGTCAGCTCAATCAGTTTAATCAACTAAGATCAATTAAATAAGTTTTGAATTCAAGAAAAAAAGAAAAGTTAATCGACAAAAATAATCCAGATATGAGCCCAAATCGATAAATAAACTTTTTTTGTTTCGAAAACTCTGACTTGTGGAATTAAATTTGGTGGTATCTCAATTATGAAGAACTTAAAAATTTCTCAAACATCTTTTTCTCTTTATCACAATTTTTGAGCAAATAGTTTGAAACAAGTTCAATCATATCATCCTAAAATGAAATCCCAGACAAAATCCACTATATCTACAACACGGATGAACGAACAGGGATGAATCCGAACAAGTGCGACTTTGTGCAATCAAAATTACATGACCTGGAAATATGGGAAAACGCACAAAAGTCTAGTGCACAAAATTATAGTGAACGGACGAAAGTCAGAAAATAATACATACAAATATAAGTTTTTTCTAGCGATTGCGCTAGTTTTGTATCGAGATTAGTTCGGTTTTCAATGAACTAAAGTGTCTCTGCCGTATAAAAATTGAGCGTAACTCAGTTCAAGAAAATTTCTGAAAATCATTGAAGTTATCCGCTGAATTTTTTAAGAAGTCAGTTCCAAAACACGCTGAAATGCGTTGAAACTTTGGAAATGTGCTGAAATTCATTGAGTTTTCAAAAATTACAACTCATTTTCAAGTTTTCTCGTGTTGGTTGAGTCTCAAACCCCGCTTTACTGTTTGTTAGTTACTACTTAATTCATTGTGCCATTGACTCGCTCGTTTAATTCAATTTTACAATAATAAACTATTTTTGAACCACTGAAATTTATAAGACATGAGCTAAACATCCAGCGTTTTTCTAACATAATTTCAGCGCTTTTCAGTGCCTTCAAATGTTAATTATTAGTTTAAGATCAAATTAAATGGTACGAAGCTTATGGATCAAAGCAGAAAAGCCTTAGATTGGATTGGAATTATTAAATCTAATAGCTCTGTGTAGCTGTTGTATAGGTGGGGTGAGAATATACAACCCTACTAAAAATTTCACACTTTTGATTTCACTTTTGCTTCTTGATAGTTGTCTGATAATCATATGAACACCTAAGTATTTATGTCTTGAGAATTGGAGTTTTTTTAATTGCTCTTGAACGAAGTTCCTAGCAATTATCGTGTGTGTCTTATGCAAAATTTTTGTTAGACAATTTTGACTTTTCGAGTGACTTTTACGCCCTTGACTTTTTGCGTTTCGCGCAATCTACAATTCTGTCTCAATCACAATTTCAAGCAGCTTAATTCAATTGGCGGCAATTTAATACTAAAAGTCAAATGAAAAGCGCGCCAAAACTTGTGCCATTTTTCATTTTAAATCTTTATAGTGGTATATGTTAACCTCTAATGTGGTTATTTGAAGCTCACTATTGAACTTCTTAGTCCCATTTAGGCTCCCTCCCCCCCCCCAGACGGAAGCCGACTGCAATTCATTAGAGCTCTCACTAGTCGTTCGAGAGCAATTCTCCCTTAGTCGGTTATGTTTCTCTTTAGCACTCGAAAAAACATCACATAAATAGAAACTTGGTACACCATAATAAGACATGCATGGTTTTAACATCTCGTGCAAAAATTGAAATTATTTGCCAGGAACTTGAAAAAACAATTTCTTTTAGTAAATCTTCATAGATCTTGGTAAGATCTTATCGAAGTAAACCAAGAAAGATGGCCGACAGCTTTCGAAAAAATCGTAGCGTTTTTTGTTATTCCCTCGTAACTTTTGTCATGTTAAAAAGCTGTCGGAAATTCAAAATTTTAACACAACTCCTAACGCCGGTTATACTAACTGCCGTTGTCGAAATTCCTAAGGCTCATTCACTGGTTTATGTTGTTTTTTTCCAAGTTCATAAAAAAGAAGGCAGGTAATTTGTCGAGGATCTCGAAAACAGCAGAACTTTTCAATCATTTTAGTTTAATGTGAACCCGGGGCACCGCAACACTTAGAGCAGTTGCATCTCACAATTTCTTAAAATTCCCTATAAATTTAGAAAAGCAAAAGAGAATGACAAAGGGAGCCTCAAAATATAATATCAACGGCAATTAGACTTTCGAAAAAAGCCGTTTCTATTAAGTGCTGAATGAGTGGAGTCTACTGCTTAAATTCACTTCAATTTCATTTTTTAAAAATAAATTTTAAAAATTTTGGCAAAATCTGTTAAAAGTGATTAAATTCAACATATACTATGTATAAGTGGAGCTGAGATTAACTATTATTGATATTGACTTTCAGCGACGCAAGGAACGCAACGAGAAGCTTCGCAGCCGAGCTCTTGGTGTGGGCAACTTCCACGCCAGTGGCGGCAACTCTCCCAGAGGAGAAGACCGGGACTCCCTGCAATCCCAAGTGACTGCCCTGCACAACCAGCATCACCATCACAACACCCCCGCAACTGAGTTCTCCTCCGGCTTCGTCTCTAAGAACGGGGCAGTTCCCACCATTGAACTTCCCCTCGCTGATTCGGTGAGTTTTGAGCCTCCCGAGGACAGGTCGTGTTGGGCGAACATTGCAGCGGACCCGATGGCTATCGATTATTTCAGTCGGTTCCTCTACCCAATCTGTTTCTTCATCTTCAGTGTCATTTACTGGACTGCGACACTCACACTTTCCAGTAATTACAATGAATCCATCATCGAGAACGCAGCCATCGCAGCCAGGATTGATAACTGAATGGAACCTGATGACGCTCACGCACGTTTTGTTGCCAGCCCGATTTCCTACCATTTTATCAAACTCGTTGTTAAAAATGTTAGTGTTTAGCATATATATTACCTAAATGTCACGCTAGCATTTTTATGCTGAACTGCCAGATTACATCAGATGTAAGGTGACGTAACCAAGGTGAACAAAAGATGGACGTAACCAAGGTAACGTAATCCAGTGAGAAAACTGCCAAGGACTATTCATGAAATGATCTTTTTTTATTTTAGAAACTACTACAATTCCGACTATGTCAACCAACCATAAATTTTTGAATCACTGTGTTTTTCATTGCATTATAATTATTACTACAAAATACCCAAAAATTTGTTACTGTACTTACGGGTCAACGAAATAAATTTCTCTTTGTGCTATATATGTGCAGAGTCAAACAAGTTATAGATTGACGCGAGCTGATAAGAAAAAGTATAAAGAGAGCTGAAAAGTTTACACAAAAAATAAGCTGAAAAGCGGTGAGCTTTGGAAATTCAGTTCATTCTTATCATTTCAATGCGATGCTTGCAAAATTGCACCATTCGTCGTTTTCCTACCCAACTATCCGCTCAAATGACCTGTCATGTCAGCACTGGGTAAATAATAAATCTAGAGACAAATACAAGGAATGATTTTAAAATTTCTAAATGTGCATTTTAGCATAGCAGTCAATTTTTGGGAATTCTATATTTGCATTTCCTAACTTTGTTATTTAATTTATATTAGTACTTGGATCTATCATTTTACCCATTACTCCTATCGCCTCAATCCTGGTGTGCTCGAAAATTTCATCTGTTGTGATCTAAAATTATTTAGCTGATCTCAAAACGGAGCTACAGCAATATTTTCGTAAATCATGCCCGCGAATTGCTTTTGTCTATAGAGTATCATAGTTCTATGCAATGACTGAAATTTGGAAGAAGCCGCTGTCAAATTTTTTGGCATCTTCAATAACATTGACCAGTCGGATATTTTCCGCTAGCGAATTATTAAAACACTCACGTGCACATTTTAAAATGCCGAAAGCCTGGAGTGCCAGAAGTTAAAATGCCAGAAGTTGCTACTTAGCCAGAAGTTGACTTCCGTTGATTTTCGTCATTTTAAAACGTGTGCGTTTCGTGTTTTAAGCATGGTTAAGTGATTCTACAGAAGTCACATCGAAATTCTGACTTAATATCTCGATAAACGCCAAGTTCTCAGTGACTTCAAGCAGAGTCACTTAACCATTACTTCTGAACTACATGTGAAATCTATAATAGTTAGTTGAATATAATTAATCATAACAGGGTAAAGCGCTTCATTACAGAGCTTATTTTTCTATCCAAAGAGATAACACGATTTATATTGATATGTACTGAATGTTTATATAAATACTTTTGTAGAAAAAAAACGTATTTTTGATCTCAAACAGTCGTCCCAATAATCTTTCCAAACGATGTGCTCCATACAATATCTCCATCCGTCCATAGTCAGTATGATATGATATGGTATACAACCAATTTTCTTTCAAAGTTGTGATCATTTCATTTCCATTAGTACAATTTTGGCATGCCAACGTTTTTTTACAGAAATGCATGAGAGCGTATTCAGCGAACCATAAAAAATATACTGAAACAAAGAAAATATTGTTAAAATCTTGCAACAAAACTTGGTAAGAGAACATAAATCTTGCTAGATGCTTATGTAGAAACTTGCTGCATGAGTATTCAAATCCAAGACACCTTGCAAGATAATCGAAATATATTAACCATATTGCAGCAAGACGATACAAGTTGTATGAATTCGCAGGACTATTCAAAAAGATGAAGCAAAAAAGATAAGATTGAGCATAGCATAAGAAAACAAAAAAGAGGCACACAAGCCTGATTCAGGTCCTAGATCAGCTCAAATATGAAGTTTCGTAAATATAGTTAATGTATAACTTTATTAGTAACGAAATTCTTGTGCACGGGCCGCTTTAGCAGTTTAGCAATCTTGTTAGCAACAATCAATTTGTTACATCTTGATCGTCTAAGAAACTGATCATCTTTGAAATTGATTTGATGCAATTCAAACACTGAAAACATTTATTTTTTTAAAAAAAAGTTTATTACGGGCTAAAATTTCCTTAGATAAAAACTGCTCGCACGTCCGAATTCGAAGAAGAAATGAAACCTGAGAAATCAACAAGGAGGCTCGGTAATGTGCGTACGCACATAATGTTCCGACCCCACTCATCCACATTCTTGACTTAATTGGCTACCAAATGATGAAGAGATAAAAACTTTCAAAAAAATAAACAAAGTTCAATAAACAACCAATGAAATACGATAAGGCCACGCTAGAGAGTTGATGAAAGTTGTTTATAATGGAACTACTCGAAAGGACCATAAAAAATCAAACAACAAACATTATGTACGACCAAACTCGATGCCTATAGTAACAAAAAAACATAAAAACAAACTCGCATGAGATCAAAACCAAAACAAAACAATTGAACCTATACTTCATAAGAAAAGATATGGGACTTGTCCCCAATTTGACAGATCCACAGGTCAACAAAAGAGAGCAAATACGCGCGAAATTCAAAAACATTTTCCCATTTTTGAAAACAATTAATTTTACAGTTATTAATGTCATTAGATATCAACAATGCTCATTACAATTAGAATTTTCATTTATATCTACATAGGGAGCGATTGAAACATGCAACTATCCAATGTTCATTTTTCGCAAAATTTCAATGCCATTGGGATCGACGATTATTGTTATATTTTACAAAGAAACCAAAAACCCTTTGAAAAGTACAAATATGTAAAAATCAGACATTGTTTGAAATTTCGTAGTAACAGTAGTAAAAATGCTGAGAGACAAATGTTTGAAGCAAAAGCCGTTATAGGGACTAAAACATAGCTCACTGGAAACGAGATCTGACCTGTGCTTAAAGAGATTGAATTACAAACCGAAGAACTATTTAAAAAAGACGAAGCTCAAAAATTCAAATTTGTATTTGAAAACAAATTTTTGCAAAAGACATAACAGACTTAGAATTACAACAAAAAGCAAAGGATTAAATTTCACCACCTCAGGAAGCCAATTTGGCAATTTGGCCTGTTAATTATGAGACTTATTCCAAAGCCGCCAAAAAAACATATAGTTCAAGAAGCAAAAACTTCAAACAATTTTTTGACATTACACTGTTCAAGGCACTATAATTATAAATTGTTTCCTGCAAGAACTATTAATTGTCTTTTTCTCATCTTAACATCAACGAGCTTTTCTCATAAAAGTTCTACTTAGACATGACAACAAAAAGAAACCCAAAAAATGAACAGTATATAAATCTCGAAAACTTTTATGAAACTAAATGGTCGAAGCAATCAGAAACAACATATAACCAGCTCGATAAAAAGTTTAAATCAACAAAAGTAATTGAGACTTCTAACGAGTGAGTTTTAGCTACACGGTGACAAAAAAAGCAAAAAGTAGACAAGTGGAAATAATTTTTTTAAATTAATTTGAAAGTCATCAAAGCAAACAGTTATTAACTAAAATCTCTAACCAGATTGTGTTATACGCCTTTGGGAAGCAATCTATCGTTATCGGGTTTATGGCGTACAACAACGAAAAGAAAGAGAAACATAGACAAAAAAAACTACAAAACTTCGCGAGATAGTGAGTCTCAGTCCAAAAAAGAATAAACTATTGAAAAAAACAATTAGCTTATCCCGATACGCTTTTTTCCAACGTTGTGCTTTTTCTTACAATGCCTTTCTTTAATTAGACTTGTCAACAATGTCGTAATCCGACAAGGAAACAAAATGAAATCATAAAAAATGCAAATATGTGCAAATGTAAAAGAAACATTTAAAACGCGCAGTACCGAAATAAAGAAACCATTAGTTGATTATTAAACCATTACCGATATTAACTTAGAATTCACAAGAAGTTGGCTTCCGCTTGTTGTTACTGAGACCACATCCAAAGATGAGAGAAACAAGAGAAAATATTGGCAAAGTTCAAAAATTAAACAATATTTTCTCAAAACAAATAGAATCAAAGCCATAACAGACATTAGATAATAACAGCAGAAAAGGTCTAGGTTCTTTTTATGTTTTTTAAAAGCTAATTTGATCTTTGATTGGGGACACTAAGTCTTTTGGCTACAAAAAGTATAAAAAATGAGAGCAAAACAAAAGAAGTCTACAAAATTTTTACGAAAACAATTGGTCAGAGCCATTTAAACCATGAGCTTAACTCAGAAACCATAATATAATCTCGTTAGGTCTCGTTTATTGTACATAATATTTGTCATTAGTTGAGCCCGGATTGGAAATTTTTGTCCGCAATTTACATAAAAAAGCACTTACAAAGCGGAAATTTTAAAAAAAGTCGCGCCCCATTAAAAATCCTAAAAGAATTTTATCACAAGGATCTATGGTGAGATCAAGATCAGCCCAGATATTGCTGCGATTAACAAAACACTCAATTTAATGAAAAAGTTGCGAAATAGAAGAATTCTATACGAAACTTTTTAGTTTGTCGTAAACAAAAATTGCATTTTATATAATTATGGAGTTCAAATTTGCAAAACAATGGCTAAATTTTAATTCCAGAAAACTCTTAACGCCAGCGGGAGTACAACTAGCATTTTTGGAGCTTAAAATGAATATGGCTGCAGTTTAGTAGTGAATAAAACAAGGAAACCAACCACAACCACCAGTAAAATTAAACTAACCACCAGTAAAAAAGCTAATCGCGCATGTCGAATTGGGCCAAATTTTACTGCTCGTTGGTTTTCTTGTTTTATCCACTACTACATATTTCCTATATATTCACTCAAAATCTATCATTTCTTGTCTCACTTAGTGCAAACCACTAGTGTCGAGTTAAGCTGGTAATTAACCGTTATCAGACGGATAGTTTGGGTTCTATCCCCACTGACTGCAGTGGACGTCCCCAGATACTAGTATAAAAAACTAGTGAGACCGTGTAACAAGCACGTAAAACCAACTTGCGAAAATAACCTAAACAAAAAAACCAGCTTAACTCTTTTATAAATTTTTAAATTTTTCTAATATTTTGCGAATCACTCTTTAAGAGCGAAATCGCCCCTATCGGAGTGATGCCCCAGTACAAAATCACTATTTATCGCGCTTAAAGAGTGATTTCCCTCTTTTTAAATAACTTTTAAAATTATCTAAATTTTTTAATAAATTTTTATTTTTTATTTTAAATTATCTATACTCTTCAATAAATTTATATTTTTTTTACTTTCTCTATATTTATCCCATTATTAATAAGAAATGAGACAAAATTATAATATTTACATGAACAATTTTCTTCATTTTGTGTAATAATAGGATTGCTGTAACCACTTCGTGGATTGGGGATCAGATCAAGGTAAGGACCTTTGGTCTTGGTTCCCCAACTGCTTGGTTTGCCACGGACTTCATCCGTTCGCAGATTTCTAGTAATTCCTTTAGGTATATCCACATCTGGAAGTTGTCTTTTTACATGAGCATTCATTCCATCATATCTCACAATAGAAGGGCAACATAGACAACTAACTTTAGTAGAAGTACAATTTCTACATGTATACTTGCTTCTATCAAAATCAGTTAGTGGTTTTACATAATTACATCTATTACAACATCTAGTTAAAACTTTAGTATTAGGGCTAGGATCAATGCTGGGATTAGGGCTAGAGCTAGAGCTAGAGCTAAGATTAGGGCTAGAGCTAGGATTTGAGCTAGAGTCAACACTAGGACAATATACAGATTCATCTTTAAAAGAACAATCGGTTTTTATGCAAATACCGCTTAATGTTTTATCACCACACACACATTTACAAATTTTATCTTCAAGACATATTGAACAATGGAAAGCTAGAATAAAGGGAGCTCCACATTTATGATTACACTCTAAACATTTTATAACCATTTATGATGGGGTAAAATCTGCGAATTTGCAAAACAACTTCGTTGAGCAGTTTCACTGATTGTATATAATATTTGCCTGTTATACGCCTTTGGGAAGCAATCTATCGTTATCGGGTTTATGGCGTACAACAACGAAAAGAAAGAGAAACATAGACAAAAAAAACCACAAAACTTCGCGAGATAGTGAGTCTCAGTCCAAAAAAGAATAAACTATTGAAAAAAACAATTAGCTTATCCCGATACGCTTTTTTCCAACGTTGTGCTTTTTCTTACAATGCCTTTCTTTAATTAGACTTGTCAACAATGTCGTAATCCGACAAGGAAACAAAATGAAATCATAAAAAATGCAAATATGTGCAAATGTAAAAGAAACATTTAAAACGCGCAGTACCGAAATAAAGAAACCATTAGTTGATTATCAAACCATTACCGATATTAACTTAGAATTCACAAGAAGTTGGCTTCCGCTTGCTGTTACTGAGACCACATCCAAAGATGAGAGAAACAAGAGAAAATATTGGCAAAGTTCAAACATTAAATAATATTTTCTCAAAACAAATAGAATCAAAGCCATAACAGACATTAGATAACAACAGCAGAAAACGTCTAGGTTCTTTTTATGTTTTTTAAAAGCTAATTTGATGTTTGATTGGGGACACTAAGTCTATTGGCTACAAAAAGTATAAGAAATGAGAGCAAAACAGAGGAAGTCCACAAAATTTTTACGAAAACAATTGGTCAGAGCCATTTAAACCATGAGCTTAACTCAGAAACCATAATATAATCTCGCTAGGTCTCATTTATTGTACATAATATTTGTCATTAGTTGAGCCCGGATTGGAAAATTTTGTCCGCAATTTACATAAAAAAGCACTTACAAAGCGGAAATATTAAAAAAAAGTCGCGCCCCATTAAAAATCCTAAAAGAATTTTATCACAAGGATCTATGGTGAGATCAAGATCAGCCCAGATATTGCTGCGATTAACAAAACACTCAATTTAATGAAAAAGTTGCGAAATAGAAGAATTCTATACGAAACTTTTTAGTTTGTCGTAAACAAAAATTGCATTTTATATAATTATGGAGTTCAAATTTGCAAAACAATGGCTAAATTTTAATTCCAGAAAACTCTTAACGCCAGCGGGAGTACAACTAGCATTTTTGCAGCTTAAAATGAATATGGCTGCAGTTTAGTAGTGAATAAAACAAGGAAACCAACCACAACCACCAGTAAAATTAAACTAACCACCAGTAAAAAAGCTAATCGCGCATGTCGAATTGGGCCAAATTTTACTGCTCGTTGGTTTTCTTGTTTTATCCACTATTACATATTACCTATATATTCACTCAAAATCTATCATTTCTTGTCTCACTTAGTGCAAACCACTAGTGTCGAGTTAAGCTGGTAATTAACCGTTATCAGACGGATAGTTTGGGTTCTATCCCCACTGACTCCAGTGGACATCCCCAGATACTAGTATAAAAAACTAGTGAGACCGTGTAACAAGCACGTAAAACCAACTTGCGAAAATAACCTAAACAAAAAAACCAGCTTAACTCTTTTATAAATTTTTAAATTTTTCTAATATTTTGCGAATCACTCTTTACGAGCGAAATCGCCCCTATCGGAGTGATGCCCCAGTACAAAATCACTATTTATCGCGCTTAAAGAGTGATTTCCCTCTTTTTAAATAACTTTTAAAATTATCTAAATTTTTTAAAAAATTTTTATTTTTTATTTTAAATTATCTATACTCTTCAATAAATTTATATTTTTTTTACTTTTTCATTATTTATCCCATTATTAATAAGAAATGAGACAAAATTATAATATTTACATGAACAATTTTCTTCATTTTGTGTAATAATAGGATTGCTGTAACCACTTCTCATTGTCTTTTTACATGAGCATTCATTCCATCATATCTCACAATAGAAGGGCAACATAGACAACTAACTTTAGTAGAAGTACAATTTCTACATGTATACTTGCTTCTATCAAAATCAGTTAGTGGTTTTACATAATTACATCTATTACAAAATCTAGTTAAAACTTTAGTGTTAAAACTTTAAAATCTAGTTAAAACTTTAGTGTTAAAACTGGGATTAGGGCTAGAGCTAGAGCTAGAGCTAAGATTAGGGCTAGAGCTAGGATTAGAGCTAGAGTCAACACTAGGAAAATATACAGATTCATCTTTAATAGAACAATCGGTTTTTATGCAAATACCGCTTAATGTTTTATCACCACACACACATTTACAAATTTTATCTTCAAGACATTTTGAACAATGAAAAGCTAGAATAAAGGGAGCTCCACATTTATGATTACACTCTAAACATTTTATAACCATTTATGATGGGGTAAAATCTGCGAATTTGCAAAACAACTTCGTTGAGCAGTTTCACTGATTATATATAATATTTGCCAATCAGGGAACCTGCTTCGCAGATGTTTCACTATTGGTGTAACCACTTCGTTGATTGGCCAAATTTCAATTACTCTCATAATATTTAGCCAAGATTTCAATTACATCTTTAGTATTATCTTTAGGCGCGACACACTCTGTTAAATATTTCTTTCCCGTCATATTGAGCATATTAGTTTTATATCTTCTATCTAAAATCACTTCAAGGTCTATTTCCGTTTTATCTCTAACGAAATCTATAATTTCATTTCTAAATTCTTCACTATTTTTCATATACTTTGCTTAAACACTTTCACCCCTTTCTATTAAAAACCCCATCCTCTTCATTTATATATTCTCCTTGAAATTTATTTCGTGGATTGGGTTTTACCCATGTTTCACTCTTGGGTTTTACCCATGTTTCACTTTTGGTATAACCGCTTCGTATATCTTTATCCAATTCTTTTCCATATCCAACGTTAACCAATGTACTTACTCCACTCAACATTGTGCTAGCTCCCATTGCTATACCCCCAGCATTTCCTGATATCATATCGGGATGAATATGACTAATTATATTTAAACCTGAGCTTATAATTGCACCAATAGTTAATAAATCTTTTATACCGTTTCCTGTAACCATTTCTTTAGTTAGAACATCATTCCGTATTTTAAAGTTATTTAATTTAAGAAGTTTATTAAAATGGAATATAAAGTTATCATGATTAATAACATTTCTATCTGTTGCAATAATCATGAGTGCTTTCATAAAAGCTATAAGTTTATTTATACCTTCTCTTTCTAATTCATCTTTTGAACTAAGAGCTTTTAAATCAATGAAACCAACTCTCGAGTCATATAACATAGTTCTATTCTTATCATTAATAATAAAAGTATTCTCTTTCCTATTATATTTAATTATACCATAACGAAGTTCATCTGACATTCCATCTGTACAATTATAATAGTTACTATTTCATTCACTAATTATTTTGTTGTAGTTATGTTCACATTTATATATTTCATTAAAATTTTTAAATAGATCGGCTCCATTATCAGTTGTTAAATAAATAGTATCACAACTCATTCTTGCCGTATTAATCATTTGAGCTGGTTTATGACACTTTACAATCATTTGAATATTATAATGTCATGCTTCTGTGAAATAATAAGCTATATCCTGATTTAACTTATCGCCCATATCACCAAGAAGAATTACGCTATCTTTGAATTTAGACTTTTTTTTTATGTGATCATGTTTATATAGCATGTATTAAGTCCCAATATAAAAATCACCAGTCTCAGGATCTATCCAATCTCTATCATCTTTACATATTATGATTATATTTTTAGCTTGTTGTTGGTTTGGTTTTGGTCTTGGTTCAGATCTTGATCTTGATCTGCGAAGCAGCTTTGCTGATATAAATTTAAATATTGTCTAATAAAATATGTTTTAAGTGTTCCAGTTCCACCATAAACAAAAGTATGTAATGGTGACTTTTCAAACTCAAATCCAACTAGACTCCTATTCATAAATCCACCAAAGCTTTCTTCTAGTTTTGTATATTTACTCGGTATCGAATTATAAAATATAAAACAAATTGCAATTATGATAACATAAATAAAAAGTATACCTCCTTTGTCCATTTTTATATATAAAATTTATGTATAAAAAATGCTTATCCTAACTTTTGAGAAATTCAATAATAAATTTAATATTGATAATAATGCTATGAGTGATATCAGAAAAAAAGATATAGGTAAAGATATAAGTCTAACTCCAATTGAAATAGTGATGAGAGATGAGAATCCTAAAACAATCTGCGAAGCAGGTTCCCTGATCAGGGAAATCAACTTCATCATTAATGTAAATCTAAATCTAACTGATGGCACACATTGGGTTTTAGTTATAAGAAGAGAAGGTGTTCCTGTGAATTACTTTGATAGTTTTGGTGTAGAAACCCCACCATTATTCCTAGAAGAATTTGTTGATCTAGGCTCTAATGAAAAAATACAACAATATGATGAATCTTATTGTGGGGCTTATTGTTTATATATGATCTATCTTATTGATAGAGGATTTAGAATTAAAAGTGCTTTGAATATTCTAGTTAATCAAGTTAAATGTCCTGAAATATATAATGAGTGTTTTTGTTTGGGTTGTAATGTTAATGATAATGTTATTGATAATGTTAATGATAATGATAATGATAATTTCATTGATAATGATAATGATCTACGAAGTAGCTTTACTAATAATGATAATGTCATTGATAATGATAATGTTAATGATAATGATAATGATAATGTTAATGATCTACGAACTAGCTTTGCTAATAATGTTAAAGATAATGTTATATATCAATTTGATGAAAAACATCAAAAGGGTTAAACCAACAAAAAAAATGTCCTACTAACACTTTCTCTATAAACATAAATGAAGATCTACAATTGACTAAATGATGATAATATAATTACTGAAGCTACACTCCCAGAGAATTTTAGATGTATAATATCTGGTCCTAGTAAATGCGGCAAGACATTCTTATTAAAAACACTAATTATGGCCCGTATATATTTTGATAAGCTATTCATTATTGGACCTACTGGCGATCATTTTAGAGGTTTAGTGAGAATAAACCCAAAATCAGATATTGAGTTTATTAAAGATATAAAAGATTTACCCTCTCCCGATAAACTACCCAAAGATTTAAAAAAAATAATGATTTTCGATGATGTTAGAGCCAAAGAACCAGTTATTAATGAATACTTTTGTAGGGGTAGTTATAATAATTGTAATATGATATATCTTGATCAAAATCTTTTCACAATAGATAGACAGAGTGTTAGAGAGAACTGTAATCTATTTATTTTATTTGACCAAAGAGGTAAAGTCCTCATATCTATATATCAAGATTTCTTTAATAATGTTGAACTTAGTTATAATTATTTTGCTAATTTATGTAATAAGGTTTGGAAAGAGCCTTATAATTATATTATCATTGATATAACTAAAAATAAAAAAATTAATGGTAAACTAAGAATTAATTGGGATCGGAGAGTTTTGTAGTTTAGTTTAAGTTTAAGTTTATATTTAGACTAGATCAACGAAGTTGCTGGTTACACCAGATCTGCGAAGCAGCTTCACTGATGGACCTTTGGTCAGCTGACTATGTCAGATGTAAAGTAAAACTTAATACATCCCCATTAAAGTCTAAAGGTCTTCCATGTTCATCTTAAATATGAAATTCAATATATTCTATTCTATCTTTAGTTACATTTTGATACAAGATATTAATTGGTATAATATTTATCAAGTGACCTGGTGGTTCTGTTAGATTAAACGTATATAATATATCTGTATCTTTACCATTATCTTTAGCTCCTGATATAATATTGCAATGAATATTAATTGTATTGAAACGCATTAATTCAATAATTTTATTCGTAGTATACTCACCTTTTGAATATATTTGTTTATCAAATCCTAGTAATGATGCTACCGAGTTTTCTACATTAAAATTAATAACACCTTGTAATACTTCCATTTTACATTTCATTGAATTTTTCTCTACTTGTATTAAAATTTTAGTATTTGTTTCTTGTTTTATTATATCTGCTATATCGGTTAACTCGTATGACCCCGGTGGTATAATAAAAACTTTGGCTGCATCTATATGATGGAAAGCTTGTGGATTAGTAAACACAAAATGGTTATTTCTTTCAGTTATATTAAACACGGAATTAAGAACAGATAATCTAATTAAACCAATTTTCGTGGTGTTAAGTATAGGGTTATTAAAATGAAATCTTTCATTTGGTTTTACCATTCTAAAGTTAAGTGTAGGTTCTTCTTTAGTTTTAGTTAATTGTTTAGTTATCTTTTGTAGCTCCCATAAAATTAAACTATCAGTCATTCTATATCTAATAAAAATGGATTTTAATTTGGATACAACTTATGGTTATATTAATGATATACACAAAAGAAAGATTATAAAGTATAAACCAAACAATCTAGCGACAATGAATACGGTTAATACCAATATTAATATCAATCTCAATAGAGAAGAGAATCATTAAAATTTGCGTGATTCCTATCTAGAGATAGAGTTTGTTGCATCAGATGATGCTGGTGATGTATTTGCTAATGATGCTGATATCAGATTAGTTAAATGTGGTTTGATTGCATTGTTTAGTTCAGTTAAGCTTGAAACTAGTGGTGGTAGGACTATTGAATATATAGATCATTGTCATCCTAATCTATTGATGTATTAACTAGTACTGATGATGAATATGAGAGTGGTTTTGTTAAAAATCAAGGTAACAGAGATAGTCAACTTAAAAGTGACCATATTGCTGCAGAACGAGGTCAAATGTATATGATGATTAAGATGAGTGATCTATTTGGTTTTTTAAATAATTTAGGAAAGATTATATATGGTTTAGGATTTAAACTAATATTAAAAAGAAATAATAATGATAGAGCTCTATTTAGAGTTAATGCTGGTGCTGGTGCTGTTGCTAATGATGCTAATATAAAAATTAGAGATTTATCATGGTGGGTGCCCAGTATTGATCCTAGTAATGACAATAGAATTATTGTGCAAAAGGGTTTGAGTAAAAAGAATAGTGTACACCTTAGCTATTATGATAGGAAGACGTTTTATAAGATTGTACCCAATGCTACTAACTTCTTGTTTGATCTTGGTAGGGAAAGTGGTATGGAAAGACCACAATATATAATAGTTGGTTTTGAAAATAATAATGTTAATGAACAAACTCATGATGCAAGTACATTCTTATAATGAATGTTACTGAATGTTATTGTAAGTTTGGTAGCGAGTTGTATCCTGAGGATAGAATGAATATTGTTTATGGTGCTAATAATTACAATGAGGCTTTTAAAAAGACTGTTAATTTTAACAAAGATTATAATGGGCTACCACATAATATAAAACCATATATAAATCATAGACCATTCAAAAGTAGTTATAGAATATATGTATTCGATACTAGATACCAAAGTGATCATATAGGTCCACAACCAAAACAACTGAATTTTAAATTTAGTGCTGCAGTTGCAGATATTATATGTCATGGATTAGTATTAACTAGAAAAGTTATTAGTGTGAATAGTGATGGAAATAAGAAGGTTGATATAGTATCATAATTATAATTATAACTATGACCCTAGTTATTATTTTAGATATATCTCTAGCTATAATCATCTGCGAACGGACTTTGTCCGTGGCAGGCCAAGCAGTTCCTGATTAGCAAAGCTACTTCGTAGATAATTATAATTATAACTATTTCAAACTTGGCTTAACAAAACTCCGAGCATAAATAATATCTAGTTTCTTTTTTATTCTCTAGAGATAAGCCTCCAGCTTCAAGCTTAATCTTAGCTTTGGGCCTAAACTTAGGCTTAGACTTAGGCTTATTCATAACAGCAAAGGGATTATACTTTTTAACTTCCATTATTTTTTTATATATAGAAATGAGTCTTTTAAATAAGTTCAAAACTAATTCATATTGTGTTGTTGGTAGACATTATAGTGGTACTATTAATACAAGGGGAGCTATTACTTCAAAAGGTACTAAAATGTTAAAGGTTAATTGTGTTAAGTGTAAGAGAAATAAGTCAATGACTGTATCTGATGCAACAATAGAAGCAGAGGGAATGAAAGATTTCTTTAAAAGTGTTGGCATGGCTACAGTTAACTTTGGAAAGAAGGTTGCCTATAATCCAGTAAGAGCATTAGAAATAGCATGTAAAATAGGAAGTGCAGCTGCATCTAGAAACCCTAGAGCTGTTTTATCGGCCACACCTGATTTAATTAAATTTGCAACTACTGGTGAAGGTATAAAGGTAGTACAAAAAGGAGGAGGGTTATATTTAGTTACTAAGAAAAGATAATTTAGTTATCGCTAAAGCAAAGGTTAAGACTAAGACTATAGCTTTAATC
Organism: Convolutriloba macropyga; assembly: GCF_964194025.1. Taxonomy (NCBI): domain Eukaryota; kingdom Metazoa; phylum Xenacoelomorpha; order Acoela; family Convolutidae; genus Convolutriloba; species Convolutriloba macropyga. The sequence goes on from NC_134469.1 coordinate 55,900,449, forward strand.
TTACTGATAAATATTAATACTAATATTATTATTACTAAATACATTATTATAACTAAACACTAACAACTTTAGTTTAAAAAAACACTTAAATTATTTTTCTTATCAACGGAGTTGCGGCTTCGCCGATTCTTCTTATATTCCTCATTTACCTTGACTAATTCATTATATTCATCATTATCTATTTTATTATCATTCAATGATTTAGTATATAGTTTATTAAACTTGTCGCTAAACTGTTTACTTAAAATATAACTTTGTGAATACTTTATTATTTTATTTCTTATTTTAGTATGAATTGTTTTTGATAATGAACCACAAACAGTTGCTGTAGCAAAAGCTGTTGTTATGGAATAAGGTAATCCTATACCTGTTAATGCAACTGATGTTTTTGTTGCCGTTGTTGCAACTGATGATAATAGTATTTCTGTTATCTCAGGAACGTTAATATAATTTTTATATCTACTTAACTTCTTATTATAGTTATTAGTTTCAGTTTCATAATAATTTCTAATATCTTTTATAATGTTAATATTGTTGTTAAATTTATTATTGGCTTGAATCTTTAGATTTATTAATCGTTCCGATACTGATGACAAATCTGGATATAGTAATCTCTCACTCGGTGCTGTTGGATTGGTCATGAACTCCGTCACAGCTTTGCTTATTTTCAGTGGTAAAATAACCCTCAATATCCTTCATTATATCTTCTTGTTTAAAACCATAATGCATCTCAAGTCTTGCTTGCTCTTCATTATCAACTAACGTACATCGTAAAAGTATAGCTATTATATATTGTACTATTGTCCTTTTATTCTTTAAGTGCTTCATCAACGGCAGAATTAGTCTTTTTATTAATTTCTTCAAATTCTTTTAGACCCATAGTAAACATATCATCTAGTTGTATGTTAGTGATAATCTGATTAAACTTACTATTATCAAATTCTTGTTTTAATTGATTATATTTAGAGATAGTAACAGCGGCAACTTTATTACAAAACCTAACAGTATTTGTGACTGCATTTGCTGATTCAATAAACGCAATTATTAGTTCACCATTAACTTGTATTTCATTTAGTTGCTCAGTAGCTCAATTATGATTCTACTTAAAATGTCTATTTTATTAGAAGAGGATAATAAGTTATTGTCACAGTACTCTTTATTAACAACATCTTTTTCATCTATTGGAGGGTGTACATTTGTAATTTTATAGGTATCTTTCAGGTCAATATTATCATTATCTTCTAAGAATAAAGGACGGCCCTTACTTGGTGATAGACTAATATTTGATGATGCTTGCTTAGCCTGATTGAATCTATTTCCTGTCATCTTTGTATTTATTTAAAGAAAGATTTGAATTTACCAAGTAGCTGACCGTAGGTCTTTTGGGTACCCGCAACTATGTTGATCCAGCTTATTGGCTTATCAGGGAACCTGCTTCGCAGATGACCGTAGGTCTATATGTAATGATTCTAAAACTTTATTATTAGATTCAAAATCAAACTCCGTCACAGCTTTGCTTATTTTCAGTAGTAAAATAACTCTCAATATCCTTCATTATATCTTCTTGTTTAAAACCATAATGCATCTCAAGTCTTGCTTGCTCTTCATTATCAACTAACGTACATCGTAAAAGTATAGCTATTATATATTGTACTATTGTCCTTTTATTCTTTATAAGTGCTTCATCAACGGCAGAATTAGTCTTTTTATTAATTTCTTTAAATTCTTTTAGACCCATAGTAAACATATCATCTAGTTGTATGTTAGTGATATTCTGATTAAACCTACTATTATCAAAGTCTTGTTTTAATTGATTATATTTAGAGATAGTAACAGCGGCAACTTTATTACAAAACCTAACAGTGTTTGTGACTTCATTTGCTGATTCAATAAACGCATTAATTAGTTCACCATTAACTTGTGTTTCATTTAGTTGCTCAGTAGCTCAATTATTATTCTACTTAAAATGTCTATTTTGTTAGAAGAGGATAATAAGTTATTGTCACAGTACTCTTTATTAACAACATCTTTTTCATCTATTGGAGGTTGTACATTTGTAATTTTATAGGTATCTTTCAGGTCAATATTATCATTATCTTCTAAGAATAAAGGACGGGCCTTACTTGGTGATAGACTAATATTTGATGATGCTTGTTTAGCCTGGTTGAATCTATTTCCTGTCATCTTTGTATTTATTTAAAGAAAGATTTGAATCTACCAAGTAGCTGAAAGTAGGTCTTTTGGGAAACCGCAAATATGTTGATCCAGCTTGCTGGCTTATCAGGGAACCTGCTTCGCAGATGACCGTAGGTCTCTATGCAATGATTCTAAAACTTTATTATTAGATTCAAAATCAAACTCGGATTTTAAAAATTCCTGTTCGAATTATTTACCTTCTATTATCTCTCCATTCATATCTTCTATCTTATATGTTGGTGGTTGTGTGTTCAAAACTTCATTAATTTTAAATAGTTCTCTATTCCAATTAGAAGTGTATCCCTTAGAGAAAACATTACGTTTATCTGCATTTCTAACATAATCACCAACTTTAAATTTTGGTGTTGCTTTGGTAGATTTAAAAAAGTATCTTATTTTATCAGGATTATTAGAAGCATCAACTGGTGTCATATTAATTGTTGAATGAGTGTTATTGTTATATGTTATGACTGCATCATTTAGTATGTTTACCCAATTACCATCACCATTGATGAACATTGGTTTATTAATTATGTGTAATAATGTTCTATTGAATCTCTCTATAAAAACAGCCTTTAAATCACTATAAGTAGAATATAGTTTCGTTTCATATTCTTTATGTAAAGATTTAAATGTTTTATTGTAAAACTCACTACCTCTATCTACTCATAACTTTTCTGGTTTTCGAACTTCGAAGCCACCGTGTGGACTTTCAGAGCCACCCTGTGGATGTTCACTTAATACTATTTTAAAACAATTAGTTATAGATAAACCAGATTTATTCTTTAATGGAGAAGCCCAAGCATATTTTGTGAATATATCTATAACACTTAAAATAAACTTTTAATTAAAATTGTAATTACTTATGAGAGATGACTTATCAATTAAATCAGCTGACCATGTTTCATCTTTATATAATGGTGTTATTCTTTCTCTTCTAAACTTTGTTATTTGAGGACTGAATACTTCTTTAGCTAATAATTGTTGTTGTTTTTCCATCATTATTTATTTACCATAGTTAAAAACAAAATTATCTAGTTGCTCTTGATTAATAATATTCATAGATAATAGTTGCTTGTATATATCTAACATTTCATCATATAATCCATCATGACCAACTTTTGTTTCTAGTAGTAATAATTCTAGTCCTTCTTCTTGATTGTTTGGGTCCACGTAATGGTGGCAACTTCGTTGGTCGGCTTTGCTAAGACCACTCGCTTCTATTTGTTTATCAGTCTCATAATCAGTCTCATAATCAGTTTCTTCTTCTTCTTCTACTATCCCTTGTTCATAATCACTAGAATCACGACGATATATTTCATCTTCACTGGAAGTTGGTATTGATATAACACGAGAAGTGGGTTCACCGATGCCAGAAAACATTCTTCTTATAAGTTTTGATCTATTACTTTTAGTATCCCTCTTTGTTTATAACCAATATCCCTTAGAAATTGTTTTATTTTGATTTCATCACCTTTTATATCTCTTTTGGTTACATCTTTATTAATAATAATTATAGAAAAACCCTTAGAAAAATCATAGACTTTACCTTTCATTTTTATACCATCAGGGACTAGAGATATATCTACATCATTTATTTTAAATTTGTTTGAATTTGGATCAACTGATTTTAATTGGAATTGTTTATATGTTTGTTTACCCATTAGTAATAAAATATCAATCATATCATTGTCTGCGGCAAAAGTTTGCCCTCTATCATATTTTAATGTTGTGTGTGGATCGGGTGTGAGTGTTAAGAGGGCGGCCCGTTCATCAAGAAAGCTGCTTTGTTGATGGTGTCCTAGACACTTTAAAGTATTAGTGTTACTGTCTAGCACAGCCAAAGTTTTGTTTTGAAGAGCTTGCATTGTTTCTGCGTTTGTATTTAAAGTTTTAGTTAAAGGATCAAATAACTCTTCTATTTTACCATAATATTCTTTTTGTTTTAGTTTATCTTCTAATCTATTTCTTCTGTTTACTTTTTGTAGTTTATATAATTCTATGAGTCTATCTAGATTAGTCATTTTTATAAGGTCATTATATAATCTAATAGCGGCTTCAATTAACTTTCTATCATCATTAATGGTTAGTTCTAGAACATTATTAACCAATAGGTCTTTGTCTCCATCTAATGATACATCCTTAATAAGGGAACCTGCTCCGCAGATTTTATTTACCAGATCTCTTTTGAATAGATATAGATTCTCATCATGAAGATAGCTTTTAATGTTATTTACATAAAATCTTTTATCATCAAATGTGTTTAGACTAATCTTACTTGTTTTTGTTGTTGTTATGTTATCACCAATTATTTGTATTCTACATTCATCTACACTTCTCTCTGTGTTATACATAAGTGCATTATAATACTCCTTGTGTTTAGCATTGTTACGATTCTTTATTCCTTTCTCTTTAGTACTCTTAGGATAGTCTTTGAAACTATGTGTCTTTGGTGACAGGGCTGTAAAATCTTCTATAACTTTTTTACCTAATTCATGTTTGAATTTGCCTTGAACTTTATTATAAGTTTTAATTGGGCAATCTAGATTGGACAGATCCATGTGCTCGTCAATAACTTTACCTTCACTATAACTTAATGCAAAACTATCAGTATCCATATAGTGGAGTTGTAGATCTTTGAGATATGGTTGAAGAATATTATAGAATACATCATACATGTCTAATTTACTTAATTCTAAGATAGCAACACCTACAAATAATTTAGAATCATATTATATTTTTTTCTTTATATATTTGATTTGGCTATAATCTCTATATCTAGTTATATTCTTAAATGTTGGATTACTTATACTTTTCATTATCTTTTCTTCATCGTGAAAGAACTTACTCTGAAGGAAGTGTAGGGGATTCATGCTCATTCTTCCATATAGGGAGTTGTTCATTAATTTCCTTACATCCTTCTTTGCTTCAGTTTTAGCTGTTGCTCTTTTATTTGTATTATTTTGTATATAATCTCTACATATACAATCTTGTTTAAAATTATTTACTCTATGTAATTTATTTATTTTTACACCCATCTTAACATAGAACTTTAACATCCTATAATGAACCATGTATTCTGTTTTGTTGTTTTGGTCTAAGGTTAATTTCTCTGTTTCTTTTTTTGCATTTCTCTCTTTCTCGGTATCCCAATTCATTATCATTTATCTTTCTCTTATCGGGCAATAATGCTAGTTGCTCTGCTCTATCTTTACATGTATCAGTATAATCAATATTATACCGAGGAACCCGCTTCGCGGATCAAGAGTAGTAGTAGTAGTAATAATAAACTCGAAGTCCTTATAAGGTAGCTTTTGCATCATTGCATAGCCGTATAGGTTGTTTGCGTCTAGGTACAATATGGACTTACCATCACTGTTATTTATATATCTATCACCCATTATTCCACATATACCACCTCTCTTTGCTCCAACAAAATCATCTAACATTTGTTTATCTTGTAATGTATCTAATGTAACACCGCTTGACATTAACCAACAATCAAAACTATAACCTGGTAGACTAACGTATTGAAATGGATTCAGCTTGAATTCTTTCATGCTTAATTTGACCTATTCATTCATGCAATAGTCTAATATTTCGACAATGTTCTGTAAATACTCAATAGTTAGATCTCTACCGGTTTTATGACTGTTTTCATTATGAAAGTTATCTACTTCTTCTTGTGTTGGTAATTTATTATGTAGCCAGAATTTGAAGTCCTCTATTCTTAGATTACCTATAACTTCTTGGTAGTCATCTAAACCAAAGTATTCATATGGATATAATGTTTTAGTTTTACACCCGTATGTCTTTGCCATTTGATCTAGAGGCATAGCTAAGAAGTTATAACTATCTAAGAATTCAAGACAACCAATGCTAAACATCTTAGACTTACCAGCAGATAGTGGTATGTTATCTACTTTTCTTTTATCATTATTCTGTTTAAAGAGTTCGCTGTATAGTAGGTTGCAGTCATAGCCAGAGCCATTGTGGACTATTACAGGAATGAAGTTTTGTTGTTTATACCTCAGATTACATATTTTACATGCTGGTCCTCTATATTTATGAGTTTCATGACAATGATCTCTTACTATATTAATACATGTTTTACTGCAGATATGACAAGTGTTATTAATTTCATGATATAATTTATCTTTTTCATTGAATATCATTTCTTTGTTGCGCTTGAAGTTATTCTCAGTTTCTATTTCTAATAGATCAATAGCAAATCTTTTGATACAATCAAGACCGAGGTAGTATTTGAAATTACCCTGCCAGATGCAACCCACACTTATTGGTATGTATTCAGCTATTACAAATTTACAGTCATTAGTTGCGACTTCAACAATGCAACATTCTATATCAGCAGTTATAATATTTTTTATATTCTGACGTTTGTGTTCATTTATAAAAGTAATTTTCTTCTTCTTGGGACAAACAACCTCGGGTTTGAACGAGTTGTTACGTTCATGTTTGTCGTATTTTATTTGTGAATCAAAACAATATGTACATCAATCACAAAAATAATATTTTATGTTATCTTTATTTGGTCGTTCTAACAAGGTTTCTATGTTTTTAAATAGAGCACAGTGTTCTGTAGTACCGTCTCCCCAAACCAATATTCTGACATCTTTTTTATCTTTATCAAAATCATCCACTGGTTTAAACAATTCTACTTTACCCCCACCACAAGGGGTGTATACCCAAATATTAATATTGTAGAATTTCTGTATTCTTAATATATATCCGAAGTCATCTTCATGTTGTTGTCTCGGTTCAATTAGTTTATTCTGGTATTTACTTTCACGTGTTGCGTGGTGCATGGCAGGATATAGCCAAGCAGTAATAGTCAGTTGCAAGCGGTTGTATTTATAACCACGTATATTCAAAATTGACTGAGAGTTTTTGAGATCGGGAGGTAAATCTATATAACTAGCAATAGATGCTTTAGTTGGTTCAACATTTATCTGAATACTTCTTAAACCGAGAAGCTCAAAGTCATAACCATAGCCCTCATATATTTCCTTTTCAAAGTTTAACCATTTTATGAAGTCTCCATTTTCATATATTGCGTTATTAATAATATAGTCAGTGTTGAAAAATATTTTTGTAATTTTAAATTCTTCTTTGGTTCTGTTTTTGTACTCACACTCAGCTGTGATCTTATATTTAAAACTCTTAACTTTTCTATACTGGTAACAGTTTTTATTTTCTTCTAAAGAGTTATTAATGGCTTCGTCTATGTCTTCAATGTTATTTCCAGCTTTATCAGTAATATAAAATTCTCTCATGTTCTGGCTAGAGTTTATATCAAAGTATTCTGTGTTTTCTAGATACTTACGATTATGACTATACGAATGAGTAGTTAGCGCTATTTTATTCCTAAATTCTTCATGACATTCTTTACACTCATACCTAATTCTGGTGTAGATAGTATCATCACATTTAATTTTAGTTTCAGTTTTAGTTTTAATAATATCCTTAGTATTATCGTTAGGTCTGAGAACGTAGTCATCTTCATCTGAATTATACACCCATTCCCTAGCTTCAGCGGTGAAGCCGCTTTGCGGATCTTCCACTTCATCCTCATACTCCTTTCTCGCCCTGTTTAAGTGTTCATCACTTAAATTACGTTTGATAAATTGTTTCCTTGTTTCAAAGACCAAATCACAAATTTGACAAAAGTTTACGTTTTCTACTTTAGACATCTTTATTTTTATAGACAAAAAATTCATTTTTGAAAAAATACAATCTAAAAAAATGTCTAAATCAGTAAAATGTGGTGGTTGTAAAGATAAATCATGGAGAAAATGTTGTGATAAATGTTTAGATAGTTTATTTGAATGTTATATCTGTAAGGGTTACTTTAAGAACAGATATTATATTAATCATATGAATATACATTATAATGATCCTAGTCTATTTATAACTTGTATTATGTGTAATGAAACTCAACACATCAGCGGATTTTGATTTAAAAAATTTTAGTGTAGATTATGTATTTATTTACATAGATATAGATATACACATACCAAAGATAGTTTCGAGGAATATTCTGAAAGATTTAACATAAAAGTGTGAAAAAAAGAAAAAAGTGGTGAATTTGTAAGCGAGCTTATTATTATTTTCTAGAATTAAGCCATTTCATAATTTAATGTTAGACTTAGAGTGAATATGTAGTAGTGGATAAAACAAGGAAACCAACAATCAGTAAAATTTGGCCCGATTCGACATGCGCGATTAGCGTTAGGAGAAAGGGTCAAGTTTTACTGGTGGTTGGTTTCCTTGTTTTATCCACTACTCAGTTTAAAGGTGTTTACTTCCGGGAAATTTAAAGCAAGTGTGCTAATAAGTCATTTTTTCGGCGAAAAAATTCTGAACTTTGACAAATTTAGCATAAGTTCTAGCCAAAAACTCGGATCGAACAGTTCAGCAGCCCTCCTCTATCTTTAGAGATAAAATCAATAATACTACAGTTATAAATTTTAACATTTTTTAGCAGAATGGACGGAAATTTGGTCAAAATTGACGAAATTTTGTTCAAAAAAAGTGAATAAAAACATCTGAATTAGGACTAATATTCACAAAACTTTAAAACCTCGATAACTCCCAAAATAAAGAAAAAATTTAAAAAATATTTTTCATCCCACATTCTACGCTGGACGGGCTTTCTAATGATAACACTCACAACTTTCTACGATTATTATATCGATCGGCCAAAATTGTCTGAACAAAAAAACACATTTGATTATATAGTTCCCCCCCCAAGAGGGGTCGGAACAAATGGAAGTATGTGTCGTAATGAATGACTGATTCTGCGCAGGCGCTGATTAGTATGAGCAGTCTTCGTGGCAAAAATCACCGCGTTTTGTAAACCATTCCAACAAAATCGAGACAATTTCTACCGTAATACATTTGATACGCTCTGAATTTCGCTTGTTTAACCAAATTGATTCCCAGATACAAAAATGAGTCAGGTTCTCTGAAAATGTTGACTGCTTCTTGTTTATTGTTGCCAGCCACCAAAAATGAACAGTTTTACACTTTATTTCATTTCGGGAAGGTTTAACAAAAAAGTGTTTTCATGTTTTTCAATACAATTTTTCCACAATTTGCCCCGAAAAAGATTTGTGTGATCTTGATAAAGAAAATCTTTGCAATATTGCACAGCATATGAGAAATCACTGCGGTACTTCTGTGTTATTGATTTGTTCATTGATACATCGTTATCCTGGAGCATATATCTTTTCAGTCAGATCATTTAGATAGATTCTAGACAAAGCAACGATTTCAACAAGAAAGCAAATTATCTCGAGTTCCTTAAGCAATTAACAGGTATCAACAGTGTCTAAAGATTTTTTCAAATCCAGAAGGCACAAATCAGCTGATTACTTGCTCTTCATTATAACTCAATAAATTTTCTCAGTAAGCACCCCTATTGAGTCAACGGGATTTTTATTTGAAGGAAACCAATTTTGATTTTCATTGTATGTGTTCTGAAGTAAGTTTGAGCGATTTTGCGCACAAATTATTGAAGCAATTTGTTTTGTGAACATTTAGCTGCCTTGGAATCAATCAGACTGTCGGTTTTCTCATCTCTGTTATCTAAGTTTTGTATATCAGAGCACAATTCATTGACAAATTCTTTTCACTGTTGGCATTTTTCCTGATTTTGAACTATAAAAATTTTCATCTGCCTCCGGAAGCACGAATGATGCCACGTTTCTCATTCTATAGGCTTTGCAATTTTGATAGCTTGTGCTATCGGGCAAAAGTTGATATGTTTGTTACAATTTTGAAAAGCTCTCCTGATTATTTTTATCAAAACATTGACCCTTTTTTACGTTTTTCAGAGGCCTTAGAGCTGCGTTTTTATCAACGCATCACATGTATGGTTGGAGAAGGTTCTTTATTTTGCGGTCAACTTTGAAATTTCGTGATTCATTTGTAATTAGAATCTAAATGCCACATTATTATTTTCTGGAACTTCTAAGCGGCTAATTTATCTTAGAATTATATTGTGGTCTACCCTGATTCTAATTGGGAGGTCAGTCAAACTTGGATATTGATGACTTAGAAAAGATGATTGTCAAATGCTACTAAACATTATCTCACCAAAAATAATCGAAACACTTTAAGGTCTGATTTTTTCCATGAGACTATGAGATCAAGGTTATGTTTTCCGATGTAAATTTTATTGTACCGAGATTGTTAATTCCGGGAACAATTGACCTTTTGAAAATATAGTTCTTTGAATTTTTTTCTGGTTCTTATAAAACCGTTGAAAAGACTTTGTTTTGTCCTTGACAAAAATAACAAATAAAAGAAAACTCGGTGATTGATTGTCAATTTTCCCTGTCGTATTGATTTTTCCCACGATTTACGTTGTGTACCAAAAGGAATTCATTTCCATTGACAAATGGGTCGTCCCTATTGGCCAAGTTTTCAATCATCTAAGAAAGAGAGTATAAAAACTTGTATGCATTTGATTCTTGCTTTTTACGTTCATTACAGTCACAGGTCTAACGCTTGTCGTTCAGTCGTTTATCGATGCTTGTTTTCTTTTCAAAGAAAATTTGTTTATCAATTCTTTTGTTAATCAAAGCAATTTAATTTTGTGTTCAATCAAAAAATCCTTTGGTGTTTCCGAACAGTAACTCATCTTCAGTTGACAACGAAGCTCGCGTTGGCTACGTTCTATTAACGTTTTCACAAGTTAAAGTACGTTGAAAATTGCAATTTTTATTAAAGCTGTGTAGTCGCATAAATTTAATAGGTTGTTTTGGCTTTTGTTTCTTCACTGAAACTGTATTAATGCCGTCCACCACTCTTGGAGAATTTTCAGCTACTGACAAAAATTGCCCACCATTTTTGGTATGTTATGACAGATTTGAGTAATTGTTATCCACCCACATTCCTGCTTTTTTCTTGATTGCTAACTGATGACGTGGAAACGTTTGTTCAAATGCAGACAATCCATTAAAGCTAGTCAAAACTGAATTTCTTATTGAACTTTTTATCAAAAATTTTATTTTTTCAGTCAAAGTATATTTTTTACGATAAAATTGGGAGATGAATGTCATCTTTCCAAGTTTTGAGGACATGACTTGGTTTAAGGTTTTGGGATAAGTTGCAAAATCTGAATATTTCCTAAAACAAGAACAATCCTGCTCTAAAAGAGTTGTTACATCTCTGTTACTTGAATTTTGCATTTAAGAGCACAATTCGTATAAAAATGTTCTCATTTTTGGTATTCTTCTTAATTTTGAACTATAAAAATTGCCTTTCGTCTCCAAAAGGGTGAGTGATGCCGCGTTTCTGCTATTATAGGCATTGCGAATTTGATAGCTTGGGTTACCGATCAAGAGTCGGGATATTTTTAACTGTTCCGGAAAACTGTTATCAATCCTTTGACCTTTTTATGTTCTTAGAGCTGATTTTTATCACCGCATTGCATGATTGGCTGAGAAAGGATTTCTTTATTTGCGGTGGAGGTCCGTGGAGAAAAATTTTGAAATCTTGTGTTTTATTTGGGTTAAGAATCTAGTAGCTATATGGCTAATTTCTAGAACTTTGAAGCGGCTGTCTTACTTTAAAGTTATATTGTGGTCTATTCTGATTTTAATTGGGAACTCAGTCAAAATTGGATATCGATCACTGAGAAAAGATGATCGTCAAAGGCTACTGAACTTTATCTCACAAAAAACATGATCGAAACACTTTGAGGTATGATTTGTGACTCGTTTAGGTTTTCGTTGCACTGGAATAATCCATTTGAGACTATGAGATCAAAATTATAAGTTAGATGAGTTTTTTACTGGGTGAAAATTGAAGTTTCGGCGTGAGCAAAATCAGCTTTTTTGTATTAGTGTTTTGAATTTTGTCCATGTCAGTAGTAGTGAAAATGCCGGTATTTTAACGGGGGGGGGGACCTGTCCCCCCGTTACAATATCGACATGGCCTTTTTTAGGTATCCTTTTCGAAAATTTGTAAAATTTTCGAAAATTTGTAAAATTTTCGAAAATTTTCTTTCTCGTTGTTGGCAAAGACTTGTAATTTTTTTGAGAATTTTTTGTTGTGAGAGTGGTGGAACTTGTAAAATTTTTGGAAAAATTTTTGGTGTGGTGAATGAAGGAAACTTATATACTTTTTCGAAAATTTTGTATTTCGTGGTTGGCAAAGACTTGTAATTTTTTGTGAATTTGGTGTTGTGAGAGTGCTGGAGCTTGTAAAACTTTTGGAAAAAAGTTGGTGTGGTGAAACTTGTAAAAGTTTTTAGAATTTTTTGCAATTTTTTTTTAAAATTCTGAATACTTTTTCTAGTCTAATGAGACTAATGAAGGACTGAAAAGCGAAAATGACTAACCTGATGGAATACTGAGGTAAGGGAAGAAAAAGATATTTTAAATTTGATAAATTTTTGTTCCAATGTAAGAAATTTAATAGTTTTGCGAGTCTGAGACCGCACAAATGGTATTAATTTTATGGGTTTTATTGCCCATATGTTTGAATTAACAAGCAGGTGCGAAGTATTGAAATTGGAAGTTTGTTGATTTTCCATCCTGGAGAGAAGTTTCAAGTACAGTTTCGAACTGAACATAGCTCATGAGAATGAATGGGGGACAAAATATCGTGAAAATTGACTGAAAAATTGAAGAAATTGGGGTTTAAAATTTGTCTGAAAATCTGCTAAAAAAGTGATTTTATCGCTTTATTACTGTGTCGGGAAATGCTTGATATGGGGGCCAATTGAATTTTGGTAAAGTTACGGGATGCAAAAAGTTTGAGTGGAGCGTTTAAGGTGTGTTTTTGAATCCATTTTGCGTCAAAAACAGACAAAATTTTGAAAAAAAAAGTGCAAAAATTTCTATTTTTTGGTAGTAAAAAGTTTAAAAGAATTGTTTTTCGCCGCCAATAAGCATTTTTGTACAATTTAAAAACTGTTAAAATATGAGAAATACTGTCAAGGAATCGGGTTCATATTAAATATTATTTAGTGATAACTTGTAACTACATTATTTGTATTTTTTGATGAAAAATGGCCAAAAATGTGCAGAAATTTTTCATTTTTGAGGTAAGAATGTAGAATAAAATGTTCTATGCTTGTTAAAAGGGAGTGGGCAACAAAGTTTTATAATGTGAAAGTTTGCTCGCACAATTAATAATGAGTTATTGGGTGTTGTTTTCATGTTACTTTTTGTTAAATTTTTGTTATTTTTCGGCATTTTTTGACAAAAAAGTGAAAAAAATTGATGTTTCCTGGCCGAAGAATGTAGAATAAAGTAATGTTTTTTAGTTGAAATGCAATTTGCAATGAAATTTTGTCATTTTAACAGCTTGGCGAAACAAATAACAGTGATTAACTGGGTGCTGAATATTTGTTTTTTTGTTATTTTTTATGTTTTTAGTTAAGATTATCACTATTCTGCGAACCAAATGTTCTAAAAGAACAGTCGGCTAAAATCGCTGACGTCCAATTGTACAGTATTCAGTGTACAAGGTCACTTCAATTATTTGTGCCGAAATTGTAGATAAAAAAGAGTGAGAGATTAAGAACAAAAAGGGCATTATTTGGACAACTTTGCCGACGATTAACACAATTATGTATTTATGACGACTTCTTTGAAGTGTTCATGTATGACTTCACTACATGTTAGACAAAACTTGGGTGTGGCGAGCATAAAGCTAGGCTGACTTTGAGTTCTATTTTTAGCTTATCTGTGCAATCGACCTTGTAAAGCCAAAGTGAAGAAAGTTGGTCCTAAATAGTTTTATTGGTATTGCATTTTCTTTAGAATTCAATTCAAAGCAAGCCGAATTTCATAAATTTCTCTTACTACGTGTTGATACCATTTAGAGTGTATTTCTTGGCCACAACAAAAACAAAGTTATGACTACAAAACGTTCCTTTCACGATAACAGTGACTTTTACCACGAAATTTCGTGCTCTAGCAAACGAATTGTTGTTGCTTCAGTGAAAACATACGAAACAACGGAAACATATATTACTCTACGACCCTCAAAAAAGATTCCGAGGAATTTCGTTTTAACCAAAAAATAACTCTCTCAGCTGCTGAATTCGATCTTCACGGCCAGAAACCAAAAACGATTCAAGATCTATAGTCTCGAGGAACTGCAAAGAAAAATAAACGAAGGCAACGATCTGTTTGTGAAAGTGATCTCGAAGAAAGACCTCAGTGCGAAGAGCAAAAAAATCACGACAAAAAATAACAAATAAAGCAAATGAAAATGACAAAGAAAATTAATTAGCAAAGTTGTGGAGGCAATGGTTGAGCGCTCACCGGAAAATTTTCGCCAGTTTGCCAAACAATATCGTTACTTTATATGTCGAAGTGAGCCTATATTTGACCATACAGTAACAAAGTATTTTGCCTACAGCTTGCATATGAATGACGATTTTTGTAAAGTACCTGGATCTCATTAACATGTTATTGCCTCCAATAATCAACTTCCTGATTCTTTCAAGTCTACAGCATCCAAACCATTCATTATACCTTGTCTCTTCAACTGTTTCAAACTACTTATTAAAACTAACTTAACAAATACAGTTTTTCGTGGAGAAATAATGAACAAAATAAACGAAGCGGTGAACTACAACGAACAACACCAATTGCACTTTGCAAACTCTAAGAGAAAACTACCTAACGTTGATTGTGTTTTTACTAATAGTGTTCAAACTCAAACTGACTTTTTGCCTAATTGTACGATTAATAGATTCTATAGTATTTATAATGGTGGTCTTTACGGTGAGCTTTCCAAAATACTTGATATATTAAATAGTGGCTATGGTTGTTTAAATGTTGACGAAACCTTCTAATTAATAATTGTGTTCTTTGTTGTCTTTGAGGAAAGAGTTGAGCAAAAAAACGTTAAATAAAATGTTATAGCATATAATTAGCAAAGCGTAGCAAATCGATGTCGTTCATATTCAACAATAAAGGATATTCGTAACCAAACATCACATGCGCAATATAACTGCAAAAAAGTCCACAGAGTTTTGAGTTTTGATTTTGAACTGGCTTAAGTTTGAGTACTTGAATTACTTCATTCTAAAACTGTACCAGACGGGAATACATTATTTGGTGGTTTTGTATCGGGATTCCAAGCGGGTCAGCCAAATAAACTTTGTTTTCGTGAAACAAAATAACCATCCAATGACTTCCTTCATTTCGCGAAGGTGAGGAATTAACTATAATAAATCCTTCTCTTGTTAGCTTTGGGAAATTGTCCGCAGCAAGAATTCCCTAAAAATAATATTTCAAATGAATACATTTTCCCGACAAATAGCGTATTTCATCACTACTCATTGGTGGGGTAGGTGACAATTGAGTTTTTGTCACCTTTCGTTCCGAATTAATAAAACGCTGAGCTTCTTTCGCCCAGAAATAAAATTTCTACGTTGGTTGCCAATGCTCCGACAAATGTAAGTTGAACTGAAATTGAGCAATTAGTAAGTTCTGGATGAATGAAATCATGAGAAGTTTCCTGTGTTGAAGTTAAGTCAAAAGCCATAATAAAATGATTGGGATAATTGTCCAAAGTTATGCCCTGCACACTTTTGTCAAGAAAATCCAGGGCTTCCAGAGTATTGAAGTAAATGCGGTGGTTAAAAGTTGTTGAGACTAGAGTTCCAACAATAGGTTGACCATTTCTATAAACAACAATTTGGCTCAAATTGAATTTCTGGTAGTGAAAAGGATTAGTGCGATTAGTTCCGAGGTATGCTTGATTTGTTGCCATCGCAATTTTCATACGTTGTACAGGTTCTTTCGAGCAAATATCCTCATGGCTCCAACTTCTTTTTGCAGTTTTGGCTAAAAAAAAGTTCGGGGCAATACTTCTGTATAGCGATATCCTCCAGGTGTTTTTAGTAGAGTTTTCTCAATTTCCGTCAAAACATGATCCAATATTGTCACTTTTCTAACGTAGAGATTAGCTTCAATAATTCTAACTTTGTAATATTTGTTTGACTCTGAAATTAGAGCAAAATTATTTGAAGACCTAAATGAAATTCGCAGATTAACACCACTAACTAAAAGTTTATCACAATTTAAAATATCACTCACCGGCTTTCCATTAAAATAGTTTTCTTGGGAATCAGCAACAAGAGCTTTTCTGGCTTTCTGGCCGCTACGTTGTCCGCACGACCGTCGGTGCCATCAATTTTAGCTGGCTCATGCTAATAATATCCCTGACAGGCTAGCCATGTGTTTTTTGCATTTTTTCCTGAAGAAAATTCCGTTTCAATGAATGCTTTGTGAGCATATTTTCCGTTTCTGTTGGAAATTTTAACACTGCTAGCAGATACAGTGCATTCTGAAAATAAAGAATGTAATGCGTTGTTGCTAAAGTATGGCGCGTCTACATTTGTAGCATCAGTTCCTGTCTTTAAATCGCCGTCATTTTTTCGGGAGATTTTGCATTTAATTTCAAGGAGAAGTTTTTGTAAATCTATGAAATTGTTCCTATCGCCCACAACTTCAAACACAAGCATTGGACCGTCCGGGGAGTAGGAAGGTCCAACTTTTTGAGTAAAAGCATTGTCAAAAGTAACAAGCAGAGGCTCTTTTTCAAACAAATCAAGTGTGGTGTGTGTTGCCTCTGCGGGCAGTAAATTAGTAATCATTTTGAACTTTAGAAAAAAAAATGACCGACTTCTCGTCAAAGGCTTCTTCTAACGAATGCCTTGTTTTGGCTTTTCACCGTTAGTTTTTAATTTACGCATTCTTCCTGTTTTTGATCCACCCACTTGTTTTCTTACAGTTTTTTGCACAGTCAATTTTATTG
The DNA here is from genome assembly GCF_964194025.1 of Convolutriloba macropyga. Lineage (NCBI taxonomy): Eukaryota > Metazoa > Xenacoelomorpha > Acoela > Convolutidae > Convolutriloba > Convolutriloba macropyga. The sequence continues at coordinate 55,917,456 of NC_134469.1, forward strand.
CTTGCTTTGAAGACTTTTTCTTTGTAACAATCTCTACCAGCTCAGGGGCTGCTTGAACAAATAATTAACGTCCAATCTTTTTGGCTACAGGCCAAAGAAACTTTCTTGCAATCGGTAATGCGGCTCAGCCAATACCTGCTGCTAAAGCCCAAAAACCGCTTCATCGTTGGCGATAGTGTCCTGAAAAGTATGGTGATACCGATGGCTGTTGATAGTAGGCTTCCATTTATTCGAATTTTTTAAAATTTAATGTCGCAAAAACTTTTCCTGTTCCAGCAAATGGAACTAATTGTCCAGTTTCTGTCCGAAACTGAATTTCAATTGACTGAAAATTTTTCGATAATAACTTTTTGTATTCCAAGTTGCTGGAAACAATTCTGTGTGTTGGCTCAATTTGCAGGGGCTGCCGTTTTTCAGGCGTTGTTTTGAATCAATGACTCGAATAAGAGGAGCTTTAGTATCACCTACGTATTGATGCTCAATTAGGATAACGTAAATAAAAATCAGTTGCTTCCCTGCAGACAAATCAAAAGGATAATCACCAGCAAAAGTTTTTTCTTCGTCATCTGCCATGGTCAGATTTTCAAAAGTTTCCAACATCTTGTATCCAATATGATAACCAGACCCATCATGAATACCGTTGAAACCTAGTATGCTTAGAATTTCGTTATCCGGAAAAGTAATTCCTTCGTTTTTACCAAAAAAGAGGAATCAAACTCGGTTGATTTTGTTAAATTGATAGTCAAAGAGAGGCAATCCGGTAGCTGTTTTTGAGGATCTCAAAAGATGGTCACGGTTTTCATAGGAACCAGTTCCAATAATAAGTTGTTCTCCTCCGTATGGTCTGGAGACAGCATCAAATGAAATACTTTTCTCATAAAACTTAAGGCCTTCAGAGATCACTTTTGTTCACTTTATTTATTTTTGCCGGGAAGATAATTTCACTTAGTGCAACTCGCCAATCCCCCTCCAAATTAATTTCTTCATTGAAATAATTTTTGAATGAGGACAAGGTGTTTTGAGGAAAAATATTCATCGAGGCTGATGAAACTAAGTGAACCGTGAATTCATTCATGTTTTGTAATTTCACTACTGTTGTCTCTAACACTGACCAACTCTAATTCATGAAATTTTCCTTTGACTGGCTCTTGGGATGCGTCAATGAGACTATAAGCAGGGGAATTTGATGTAGGTATATCGTAAATCTCAAAAACTTCGTTGGTAAATGTTTGCTTGTATCCTTTTCTAAAAGGAAGATCCGCTCTTGATATTCGCACAAAGTCCCCGACGTAAAATTCTGGTCGACGAACTAGTTTTGCTGTCGTATTACAAATTAATGATATCAAGTAAGGAACGCCTTTCTTTGTCACTTTATTGGGCGCCAATTTCGTTACTCTGTTGACTCTAGAGTTAATGGTTTGTACAAAGCTCTGCAATTGATTCATATAGGAGTATGTCTATTTGTCCTCTGAATACTTGTATATCAAATTCTTGAGCGATCGTATATTTCTTTCCGCAAATGCTGATTTTTTTCGCTGAAAGTTTTATCAACTTCAATATCTTTCTTCTGACAAAGAGTGCTGAAGGAGCCCTTAAATTCTGTACCAGCATCTACCCACACTTTTTTAGGTTGATTGTTCTTTATCATTTTGTTAAAGGCATCTGCTGTTGTTGTGGCGTACATTGATTTTAAGGGTTCACCGCGTAGATAACGTGAGAGACATTCCACCGCAACCAATAAAAATTTTACATCTTTGTTGTCTTTTGCTAATTTATCCACATAAGCCAAGTCTAGCGACCAAATCTCGTTTATGTCGTAAGCAACAGCTTTCAGTGTTGGAAATCTTTTTCTATATTTTTTATGCTTTGTGTGGGCATTTTTACCCTCTAGGAACAATTTCACTTTACTTGGTTTCAAATTTGTGACTTTTTGTAGATTTTTTATGCTTCCGTATGCTGCGGGACCTTTCGTATATTTTAACTCAAGCAATTCTTTCTCATTCGTTGAAAGACTCCAAGTCCTTTTCCTCTTGCTGAGTTCCGTCTTCCTTAGAGGTTTCAAACCACTTCCGACGTCTGAGGACTCCTCTGTAAGTATTTGACTGGTTTCTTCGTGCTAGTTTCTTCTTGGCGCAAAAATTTTCTTTTTCTTTTTTTTGGTAACTCTTTGAGTTCTTCTCCGGATCGCAATTTTAGCATTACTGTTGATCACCAAGTCTTCTTTTATGTTTAAGGCCTCTAGAATTTTGAAATAATCTGGATTACTTAGTTTTTTAGTTGGTTGCTGCAAATCAAAGAGAAAAATAGGGACATTTATTCCTGTCGCGGTTCCGTCAACAATGAAATTTTCATTTTTGCCTACAACAACTTTTTTTGATTCTTTAATGAGGTTAACTACTTTTTCCGTCCTGGTAAATTTCGGTGGCGCTAGCATGTTGAGATTTTGAAGAATTTTGTCCGCTTGTATTTTGTCCGCTGACAACCCAGTAGGATCAGTTGTTTTCCTTGTATCCAAAATTTCTTGGTTCTCTCTGTCAGTATTTTCATTTGGTCGCATACGGTTCAGAAACGAAAATGGAGCACCTCTATGCTGAACTCTGGGATCATTTAGAATTTGTGAGGAATATGGTTGCTCCTTCATAAACTGAGTTTTGGGAATCAAAATAAACTCTTCAGCAGTTGACATTGCTTAACTCAAATGAATGAAACAAAATTTAATAATGAGTTGAATCAGTTCAAAACCGGTTATTGTTAGTAAAAGTGCTCGTCATTTATCCGTTAATGAATTTTTCTTGAGAACACCTTCAAATATGTGTCTGTAATTTTCTAAGTCTCTTACTTTCACTCTAACATGGCCAAGTAAATCATTGTGAAGACATTCACATAAAACCAGTATAACATCACTATCACAAATACGCAAATATTACCTCAACTGTTTTGGCTGCAAATGTACCATTTGCCTCAGTATAGATAATTTTTTCGCTTTCATTGTTTAGAGGAGTTGTTTCTGCTTTATCAGATGGAAGATAGAAAACTGTAGGACCTGGCTCAGTAATATTTGAACAGTATCGTAACCAATCAGAAATTTTTGGATCAAGATCGATAAGCAAATGCCCAAACGGGTCTTTCGTTGCCAGTTGATAGCATTGTTTTAAAAATGTAACAAGGTTCAACTTCAACTGTTTGCCTAAAAATTCGACTTGTTGAATATCGTGAGCTGATTTGAACAAAATGATGTGTGTTGTGTTCAAACCTATTGTACGAGACTTGCTCTGTTGATAAAGGTTGTGCTTTATATAAATAACATTAATGTTTTTGTGAAATCCCGCAGTAGCCAATTTAACAAATTCTTTGTCATTGTAAATTTCTTTGCACCAGTCGACTATTATCAGGACACAGTTTGCAAGGCTACTAAAAAAATCTAAATTGTCGTAGGTATCTTCTTCTAAGGACAGAACAGCGTAAAAAAAATATTTTATGTAAAAACTTCAGCTACAAAAATTTAACACACATTGAGAATTTAAGAATTTGTGTTAAATTGATCGCGCCGTTCTCGCGTTGAACAATATTTTCCCCTAGCATCTAGTGTACTGAGTCATTTCAAGTACGTTAAAGGACCTCTACTGATTGAAAATGATGTCTACTATTTTCAGGTTTTGTCTTGGATATCTTCGTAGATTACGTGAACTAGGCATTTTTTTCTTTCGACTGGTAAGTGAGCTGTTATATGTTAAAAGTGTAAAATACTTTTACTGCTTGACTTTGGATCGAACTGCTTGACTTTGGTCATTGAATCGCAGTATTGGGCTGCAACAAGTAATCTTGCTAATGAATTTAGTTTTCTTTGCCATCTGAATAATTCGGTTTTCAATCATCTGCTGGAGATAAAGTATCAAATTTGAAATAGGATTCGAACCGACGCATGTAAAAGTTTCGTGGAAGTATTATCTGCACTAAAACTTATCAGAAGAGCGTCCAGTTTTTATCAATATAAATATTGCAATGATTGGATGTCTTTTCTTAACCAGTATTGCTAATAAAAATGGCGTTAATAGGTGCAAAAAAACAATTTTAAGTATAACATAATAACAAGCATTCTGACGTCTTGAATCGACGCACAATTAGTAGTAAAACTTCATGAAAAAAAAACAAAAAAAATTATTTCCGAGTGAAGCTTGCATGTTTACTTAAGATCAACAGTCTGATACTTTTGTTTTTTGGTCTAATTTTTGCCAATTTTTCCGGTAGATATCGATTTTCCGGAAAATGTTTGTTTATAGAAGGCATTTTATACTTTTTCCTCCCAAGGATTGATTAAATGTCCTTCACCGCAAAATACTTGACGCCGATCGTTTTAGGATTTTGTAGCTTAAAAAAACGGTACAGAACGGTTAAAAAATTAACACAAACGATTTTGCGACACTGGTTCGCACTAATTAACATGAAAAGCTCTTTTTTGACGGACAAAAATCGGACAGCAACCGACAAATAGAAAACAGCAAAAACGAAACATGTCAAAATTGTTTTAAAAAAACTATTTCTATTTCTGAAATTTATTTAAATTGCTATTTCCCAAGTAGTTTCCAAGTACCTACAATTTTGTTTATAGTTACAAAATGATAATTTATTGCAAACAAAATTAAAATTTTGAGACAATTAAGTAATATAATAAACGAATAAGATGGATAAGTCTAGTCAATGTTTCAGCTTAAATATGGCTGACAATTAACACTTTTGCATAAAAAATAGCAAAAATTCTCAACATGAGAAAATGTACTGATCAAAGTTGAAATTAATAAAAATTTCAATTACTCTCAGCACAACTTTTCTTGCATTAAAAACCGAGATTACCCAGCGTTAATCCAAGAACGGATTAGTGTTAACTTTCCCTAATGATTACCATTGTTTGTTTGATTACTCTTCACTTAACATTTTTAACAGTAATAAGCTGTTATATGTTAAATGTGTAAAATACTTAAAAAAGCAATGAGATATTAAGTGAATATATATTTGTGCGCGGGGCTCAAACTACTTGACTTTAGTCACTGAATCGTAGTAGTGGGCTCAATCAAGTAATCCTGCTAATGAAATTAGTTTTCTTTAACATCTGAATCATTCGGTTTTCAACCATCTGCTGGAGAAAAATTATCAAATTTGAAATGGGATTCAAACCGACACATGTAAAATCTTCGTTGCGTTATTATCTGTACTAAAATTCATCAGAACAGCTTCCAGTATTTATCGATATAAATATTGCAATGATTGGATGTCTTTTCTTAACCAGTATTGCTAATAAAAATGGCGTTAATAGGTGCAAAAAGAACAATTTTAAGTATAACATAACAAGAATTCTGATGTCTTTGAATCGACACACAATTAGTAGTAAAACTTCAAGCAAAAAAACAAAAAAATTTATTTCCAAGTGAAGCTTGCATGTTTACTTAAGATCAACAGTCTGACACTTTTGATTTTTTTGTCTAATTGTTGCCAATTTTTCCGGTAAATATCGATTTTCTGGGAAAAGTTTGTTTATAGAAGGCATTTTTTACTTTTTCCTCCAAATTATTGATTAAATGTCCTTCAAAGCAAAATACTTGACGCCAATTGTTTTATGATATTGTAGCTTAAAAGAAAAATGGTACTGAACGATCAAAAAAATTAACACAAAAGATTTTGCGACGCTGCTTCGCACTAATTAACATGAAAATCTCTGTTTTGGCGGACAAAAACTGCAGAAACAAAATGAACCAAGTCAAAATTGCTTTAAAAAAGTTTTGTAACGATTATTTTCTTTAGCGGAAATTTTTTTGCGAAAGTGACAAAAACTAAACTTAGTGTACAGCTGGAGCATTATAATCAACCTTTCTCAAATACTGGTATTTGGATGTTTATCTTCGCCTTCAACATAAAACTCAAAATTAAATGTCTCAACATTCCGCAAAACCATTTCTTCCTAGAAACCTCAGCATTTTCGTTGTGCTCCATCGTTAGTTCCAATTAGCTGCAGTGGTTTAGAGAGATTTATTATTCACACTTTTTAAAAGCTAAAATAAACATTGAAATTGTTTTGGTTCATTTTTTGCTCCTAGGACAATTGATCCTGAAAATCTTACTTCAAATTATATCAATTTCAAGTCTGTAATTGGGATATGTCAAGCAAGCAGTCCGATATACCCAAACTGAAGGTTTTCGTACCTGAAATTAGGTTCTCTTAAATTGGACAAAATGTGTCTGTGCTCCGTTGTTTATTCAAGCAGAACACTAAGTGTGATGCAGCCGTTTTAACTAGAATAATAAAACTTTGTTCTTTTTAAAAAGCAAAAATATTATTTTGGTTATATTCACTTAACGCTGAGCATTGATGCAGGGAAGATTCATCCAAAATTGTTTTTGCCATTTTTCATGTCTCCAAGGTGATTGAAATCTTGATAAGCAAGTAAAAGCGAATTGAAGAAACTCTTTGCATTGAGCTGTTATCTTTTAATAAATGATTTTTTAATCAGTTTCTAGCTCAAAGTACCTATAGGATGTCTCTACTCGAAGTCCCAGTTTCCAGCTCGAAGTCCCAGTTTCCAATTCAGCAGGATGGAAAATTTCGTGTCCGGACAAAACAGTCCCAAATTGCAAAACATTTCCAGACAAAAGTCCCAAGAAAACAGACAAAAAAATTCCCAGACAAAATAGTCCCAATTTAAACATCGAAACAATTGTAAATATAATCTACAAACAATTGAAAAATATAATCTGTGAGTTTAGCTTCTGAATCTGGGACTGTTTTGTCTGGGACTGTTTTGTCTGTTCACCGAAAATTTTGTGTTGTCTTAAAAACAATTTTGACTTTTATTGCTCAAATTAGAACGCTGGAAAATTTTGTGCCACTAAAAGTAGCTACAATTTTGGTTTTAGTTACAAAATGATAAATTTTTTCAAATAATTTTTTTGAGAAAATTAAGTAATATAATAAACGAATAAGATTGATAGGTCTAGTCAAAGTTTCTGCTTAAATATGGCTGATAATTAACACGTTTGCATCAAAAATAGCAAAAAATATCACCATGAGAAAATGTACTAATCAAAGTTGAAATTAGAAAATTTCAATTACTTTAAGCACAACTATTCTTGCATAAACCCAAGATTACCCAGTTTTAATCTGCGAACGGATTACAGTATTAACTTTCACTCGTGATTACCCTTGTTTGCTTGATTACTCTTCAAATTCCAATCTTATATTAATAATAGGTTTTTGGTTGTAGGCAAGACAGTTAAGCTGGGGATCAAAATTACCCAAATACTCACTTGGTGTTGAAACTGCGTTAAATTTTTGAACAGCTTTGCAAGGCTCAACACTAATAAGAGCGTCGCTCGTAAGTTGCAAAAATTATTCCAGATGGAGTCGAAACAATTTGCAGCGCTGATAATGGCGGGTTCTTAAGAATAATTGAAATCGGATATTTGGGGAAATGTTCGTGTATTTCATTGATCTTGAAATCAGAAATAATTTTGGCAATAAATATTTTCTTTTCCTGACATTATTTTACAACTTCACAGATAGTCAGAAATCTATTATGAATTTGTTTTTTTCCAGATCTAGTTCGGATAGCCCAAAAACATCTGCAAGGGTATTTTTGAATTTTGAGGGAACACGAATAAGAAATAACTGAAATCTGCAGTACCGAATAATTTCAATATATTATCGTAAGTAAACTTCAACAATAAGAAACATCAACGGCACTACCTTCTCAATCTGCAACTTGAGTTCATTGGCAATCTGGTCTTGAAGTCTATTCCAAAAAGTAAATATCCTCCAAAAAGTATTTTCAGTTTGATGAGGTTCAAAAATCTGGATCTACAACAGCAGCCGCAGCTTTCGAACCTTTGCTCCGCTTCACCTTGTAATGATCAACATACGCATTCACAAGTTTCCCTATTTTCTCTTCCTTCAACTGACTGCTACCAGTGCTTCCCCGCTTCACAACTTTATTAACTGACTTGCGCATAATATCTTTGTACTCGTCTTTCGTTATTGTTTTCTTTTTGAAGTGTGGCATCAAAAGCCCCTTCACCAAATCCGCGACCTTCGTTTGCAACTCCGAGCGATCTGTCATCTTTTTCTTCAGTTGCATTTCATTAGCAGACGCCTCGATGTCTGAATTCTTCTCGTCATCTGAGTCTAACTTAGGAATCACTGGTTTCACCAGTGGCTTACTTGGTGCATTTTCAGACTTGACAGAGTCATCGGCTCCAGACATGAAAGGGATAGTTGGCGATGTCACATTACGCACCAATTGATCCAAAAATGGCACCGATTCTTTCTCTGGCTTCGAATCAGCTCGCGGAGAAACAACTGAGTCTTCCATTTCGACCAATTCTGGCGACGAGTTCTGACTGGGAAAAGACGTATTTCCACCAAATATCTGTTGCAAAGGGTTAGGAGTTACACCTGGAGGCTGCTGTTGATTTTGAAAATGGGTCTCCAAAATGCTGTTTATCATGGGCATATTTGACTGTACCTTGGCGAGGGATATAGAAATCGGCGAGATGCTTGTGCCCACTACTGTATTCTGCTGTGCAATAGGAGGCTCCGGAGTCGAGTCCTGCACAGGCGGTGGATTCAACTGTTTAGGAGAGGTGGGGAAAAGTTGAGCTGAATTATCGGGAGTGTTAAGTGACGTGACAGACTGGAGCAGCTTATTTGATTCAATTTGTCGCAACAATGCTGCTACGTTCGTTTGTGCGGTTGAGTTAGCAGCTGCCGTTACTGCATCCTGAGAAGACTGCTGTTGTTGTTGTTGTTGCACCTGTAAGATGTTCGCCTGGCTGTTTATTAGTTTCTGTACATCATCAATTGGTTGAACACTTTGTGTAGAAGCAGTAGCATTGTTCGCTAAAGTGTTTGCAAACTGTTGCAGGACGTTAGGATCAATTGTACCTGGAGGACCTAGAGGATTAACATTGTTTGCAGCTGCGTTGTTGAATGGGAAGGGCAAACGAGTATTTAATAAATTTTGAGGAGAGTTGATTGCTGCTCCTGGAAATCGATTTGGAAAAGCCAGGTTGCCATTTAGTGCATTTGGCAAAGCACCCCTCATTAAGTCAGGTGACATGAACCTTGCGTTTAATCCTTGACCCAGTAAAGAGTTGAACTGTTGATCAGGCAAGGGCGCATTATGCATTGCGTTGAAAGGTGGCATCGCATCTGGGAAGCGAGGATTGAAGCCTTGCCTCGGAGGACGCTGAAAACGGTTCTGAATAGGTGTAAAACTGGATCGAAAACGTGGACGCTCTCCTTCAAATCGATGTGAAAACCCACCAAATGGCCGTTGAAAGCCTCCAAAATCTGGAGGAGCTACCATCTGCGGGACCTCCGGCGGGGCATCCATTTGCAAGACCGGTTCCGGCTGCTGCTCGTCCTTCGTAGGTGTAACCTGTGGATTAGGAGTTTGATCGTTTGCGCCGATATTTAGGTCTCCCGGAGTTTGCACAGAAGATCCTGGCTGATCGTAAGTACTTATTTCCGACCTCGATGGTTCGTTACTACGACTATAGTCACTTCGTCGTCTGTCGTCGTCATAACGACTCGATCGTCTATCGTCATTTCGGTCGTGCCGAGAATCGCGACTCCGATGATCACGCGATGATCGTCTGTCATCGTGCCGACTGTGTCTGTCCGAGTCATATCGTTTTTTAGATCTACTTCGGCTTCTCCGCGAGCGGTGACGATCATGATCTCGACTCTTCCGACGATCCCTGCGCCTGTCACCTTCGTCTGAGCGCTTCCGGGAAGAGCTCCGATCGCGTTTGCGTTTCCTACTTTCTGAGCTTTTACTTCGTGATCTGCGCCGTGATTCCTTGATTGTTTTCTCTTTATTGTCCTCCTTGTCTTTCGGTTTATCATTTGAAAGTTCCCTTTTCCGAGACGGACCTGCTACTACTGTTGTTTCTTCAATGTCAGCCCTCTGAGCTGGAGGACAGTCTAACTCAGCTGGGGTATCGGTTGTCTTTGTGTCCTCTTCTTGCTCGGTGACGGGTTTTTCTTGAGGTGGAAAAATAGGGTCTTCACCCGCTTTCTCAATGTTCTGCTCAGGTATAGTTATTTGCTCTTGTTGCTCAGTGGAATTAGGCACCAATTCTAACGGCGGTTCCCTGTGTTGCGGTTGGTGAAATGGCGGTGCCGTAGTATTTGTAAACGGAAATTCATTTTTCTGCTCATTACCCCATCTGGAATTACGAAAACCATCTCGATTCCTGAAATCGCCCTTATCTCTATCGCCAGGAAAGCGACCACCAAAACCTCCACCACCCCTATTACGATCAAATGGAGGACCACGATTACCCCTATCCATTTCCCAGCGGCCTCCACGCCCTCCTCCCAGCGGTGGTCTTCCAAAATTCCAACCTCTACTGTGGTAGTCGAAACGACCCTCGTAAACGGCTCGATCATTCCGACCCTCGGGATCCCGACCAAATGGACCATCTTCGTTCTCTTGACTCTTTAACAGATTGTTCATATTGAATTGAACAGGCAATCCTAACTTCTCTAACTCTTCAGCTGACGGCTCTTCGGAGGTCAAATCAGAAAATGAAAGCCTCGAATCCGAATTTTTGGATTTCTTCGGTATCTCATAGCCTCTAAATGGAGCTTGTGCAACCGAGTTTGCAGATGATCTAACTTCACCAGAGTTCCGACTTTTGAATGGAGGCGGCTGAAATTTTATAGCTTCTTCCTTACTTTTTCTGCAAGTAGGACACACCCATTCGCCATCCGGTACGTCAAACAAAGGTGGGTTCAAACAAGCCATGTGAAAGCCCCTGTTACAGCTTCGCTCATCGCATAGCAACATGGTTGCTTCATCGTGGTTGCATTCACAAATTTCACAACTCGTATCTTCAAATTTTTTTGGAGGTGCTATTTTGTCAGGTTCCTCATAATTTCCGCGTGGACTGTGTGAATCCAAAGAAGGTTGCAAGTTCGAACTTTGCGAATTATCTTGCTCATACTTGTTCAGATCATCGCTTCCAAATCCAGAGAAATTTGATTCGGCATCACTTTGCTCGCCATTTTCAGTTTCACGGCTCATTTTATCTGCTGATTCTTTGTTTGCTGCTTCCCTGATGCTCGCTTCTTGTTGAAAGTCGAAATTGCTAATCAACTCAGTCGAGCCGTGAGAAGCCTGATGTTCGCTTTCAACGTCAGTAGGTCGCAAATCTTCATTATTCTCAATGTTTTCACAACCCTCGTCAACTTCAGGGATAGGTTTCTCCAAAATTTCTTGATGGTTGCTTCCTCTGTGAAATTCTTGACTTTCGGTAAATTCGCCGGCCTGATTACTGGGTGGTGACTTCAGTGGTTCTTCTGTTTCTGATTGGGGCGTGATAGTGTGAAAAGGATCGTAAATTTGATCATTTCTGTTTGAAATTAATTCATCATCCTGACCATCTGGAGCATCTGCATCTAACAACGCTTGATTCATTGCTTTTTTGGAAGACTGTGTCTCGTCAATTACTTGATTTTGATTTACAGCTGTCAATTCTAGCTCTTCATCATTTCCACAACTATGGATTATATTTCCGTCCTGGTGTACATCTTGTTCGCTCTGATTGACAGTTGGGTTACTGCTTTCTATTGCTTCCCCTGTTCTCTGCTCAACCGACTCACTATCAAATGCGGACACAGTTTCAGCATTCGACCTCTTGTCTGCCTCCGAAGCTGAACTTTCTGTAACGCCTTCTCCGGGTAGCTCCTCCTCAGGACTGCCACATTCGGGATGAGCGGAGTCGAAAACGGGCTCTGTCATGAATGACTCTGAAAAACATGCAATTGAAGACACATGATCCCGTGTTTTATCGGTAGCTCTAAATAAGGGCAATGTCAAACCCTGATGCAAAAGCTCGGGCGTCTTGACATTTGTAGAACGATTTTGAGGTCTTATGGGTTGTACGAATTTCAAAGATTCGTCGTCTTTTTCCTTACGAGCCAAGAAACCATCAACGTTTACTTTTAGTTGATATCCAGGTAAATTATTAAACTCTTGTTCTTTAAGCAATGAACCAAGGAAATCGTTTGTGTCTTCTGGTTTTATCATAGCCACTTTGCGTTTAGTTGGAGTTAAATTTAGATCATCGTCAGACGCAACTGGCGCGCATCGACTACCAGTTAGGTCCAATTTATTGAATGATTTCATTGATGATCCTGTAGATCCTTTAACAATGTCAAACTGACTGAGTCCAGGGCAATCTCGCGTTTTCCGCAAACCTAAATTATCCACAATACCTCGCCTGATTTCAGCGTTTTTCCTGGCATCACTCTCTGAACCAGGACCAGCTAAAATCATTGATCCTCCAGCTCGGGACCGCGTCTTCTTGCGTCCCTTTGACGATCTGGAACCTCCCTGGTCGTCGTCCGAATCAAAAGCAAACTCCCTTGAAACCTGAATATATTGACGGATTCGCTCAACGAAACGCGTACGAGGTACATCACGACGCTTACGAAGCCTTTGAGACCTTCTAGTGTGCGGAGAGCTAAGAGAAGGTGGGGGCGCAGATGATGGCCCTGGCTCCGAGGACATTAACATTATTACCATCTCTTGACTTTCACTTTCATTGCAAGATTCGCAGAACCATTCACGCAACGGCACTTCGTACAATGGTGGATCGAGGCAATAACAGTGGAAACCCTTGTTACAGCCATCGCATAACAATAAAACATTCTCATTAGAAGAATCGCGACAGATCTCACATACGATGTTATCAACAAACGAAGAACCAATATCATTGTCTTTTTGAAGATCGCTGACATTCAGAATTTCTCGTACATGGCCGTCCAGCTCTTTGACAGATATCTGAACGAAATCCAGTCGGTCGATTGGACAGCTGGATGAACATTTAGACCAGGCAATAATACATTCTGAGCAAAAAGCGTGTGCACAAGAGTCCGGAAGACCTATGCTATCAGCCTCCGTAAGGGATTCTAGACAAATTGGGCAAAATAGATCTAAGTCCATGGTCACCAAGGAAACATTAGTCTTCTGAAGCCAGTACTACAGTTAGTGTGCGACTGTCAGAACTGCAGGTCAATACGACCATTTGGGAAAGATCCCCTCGACCATGGATAAAATCCAAACAACAACTACAAACGTAGAGCTGCCTAGTTATAATCATTTACTTTAAACAAATTCCTTCGCAGATGAAAAGTTGACTTCCATTTTAGCAGCTTTGATATTTAGGATCTTTTCCGTTTGTGCCTCCCCAGCTTAGTGGGCGCATATAATTTGCTCCTCCCAGACGCACTTGCCATATTTTTTACATAGATTTACTATGTAATAGCACATGCTCTGTATCTGGGGGCGCATAACGAACTGGAGGGCACAAACGGAAAAGATTCGCTATTTAATACGAGCACAAGTTATAATCAGAAACGATTAGTTTACACTATTGTGACTTATTTTAATACCGTTGTTGATCAGTTCTTAAAAGGTGTCAATTGCTCTTCATAGTGCTGACCAGCTCTATCCTTAAATGAAGTAGGTAGATATAGCTGGCAAAAACCGATTGATCTATTATTACCAGTCGATTTCATTTTTCTGTGTCTAATAGTTTCCCACCTGGCTCCCACTAAAGTGGCATTTAACACTTCAGCGACAGTTGCGCTCGGTAAATTCACGTAACAGGCTATATTACAGCAGACAAAAACTAGATCCATTCATTAATTCAATTATCCAAAGGCTAGGGATCCAAAGATTTTTCAAAACGCATTGTATTTCAAACTTACACCAATTTTCAAACTTACACCAATTTTCAAACTTACACCATGTATTTCACCGCTAGGCTCTATGAGCCGCGTCAAAATAGTAATATGCTATCTATGAGCCTAGTCTCCCTTCCCGCACAACAACACTAAGTATTATCAACATCGGTTACAACACTAAGTATTGCAACCTCTGAGACAATTGCGCTGCGTAAGAGTGCGAAACTTATCGTCCGAAAGTATGTTATTGATTTTCAGTGTGTCACCTTTTCCTTTCAGAGCTTTCTGTCGCTGGTTGCTTTATTGTGCGTGTTGCAGACAGCCTTGCTCCTCTCATGCAAGCAAGCACGAGCGGAACAAAACTACTTTTTTCAATTTCCAAAACTCGTTCCGCGTATTTTAGATCTTAATTTTAAAATTTTCAGAAGAGCTAAGGAAGCATTTCCAGATTTTCATGAATGGGCTTCTCCAAGACCGATAAAGGGTATGAGTGGCATTTAGTAAAGAATGGTGCATCAGGCCGACATTCGATAAATACAAAATCGAAATTGCAGAGAAATAAAAATTTTCAGTGGAAAAATAATTTGATTTAAAGAAACGAACGTCTTTGCGTTCAACGTCATGTTTATTTGAAATTAATTTTGCAACCAAATAAACTGGTTTACAAAGCATATACATTTGCCAATAACTTCATCCATCCGATTTTTGGAATGAAAAAAAAACAAAATGAGTTGAAATAACGAAAATATTTACAGTTAGACAGTGGGGCATGATCATTGCAGCAATCAACAGACAGTGGGGCATGATAAGATGAACTTGTTTAAAAGGTATGTGAATGATATTATCTTTAAAATTTGCAAACTCATTACACAACAACCTGCATTTTACCTTAGAAAAAGTGAACATGGATGGGGATTTGGCTTTTCTTGACATTAACGTAAATGTGAGCAGCAAAAATAATATCACCTGTCATTGGTATCAAAAATCAACTGACACTGGAATAATACTGAATTTTTGCAGCTGTGCACCGCTTCAGCATAAGAAAAATGTGATTCAAGGGCCGGGTCACAGGGTTTTTAATGCAACCTCTAATTGGTTGGCCTTCGATCAGGCTCTTGAACAGAACAAAACTTGCTGGACCAAAAATCAATATCCAGAGGGATGGTCTTCAAAAATAGTGAATCAGACTCTAGAAAAGATAATAAGTGGCAGGAAAGACCAATTAAGAACAACACCAAAAGAGCATCAAAAAAGCAAGACTAAATCTATTGATGAGCCAACTATTTTTATACAATACAGAGGCAACCTTACACAAAACTTTGCAAGCAAACTTAATAAACTATGCGAATTGCGAGTAGTTTTTACAACGCGGAAATTAAGATCGTTTCTCCCCACCCTGAAATCATCTTTCGATAGAGACCTGAAATCCCACGTGTTATATGAGATTAAATGTAATGGAAGCGGATCCATCTATGTTGGGCAAACAAGCCTGCATGTTACCACAAGGATAACAGAACATCAAAAGAAGGATTCACAGGTGGGTCAACATCTGGTTGAATGTCGTGACGCACGAATGACATTGAAAGAAGAATTCTCGACGCCTGTCGGACAGTAGAAAAACTAATGATTATCGAAGCTATATATATCAGCAAGCTGAAGCCGGCAATAAACACACGCGATGAATATAGGGGGAGGGAACTCACGCTAAAATATTAATTCAAATCATAATTTTGACTAGATGAGAATACATAGGGCAAAAAAAATTTTGTGCATGACAAAACGAAATTTGCAAAACCTCCACAAGAGGGATATTTATGGTTAGGGCAAATTCGGAATAACCCTAAAAATACAAGAACATGGCCAAAATCAAAAAATCCGGAATAGGAATGTTTTTAAATAAATTGACAACAGATGTAGATATGAAATGTTAATAGGCTAAATTTTGTATAGAGAGAAAAATTTTTGATTTATTTTGTAGAATAGTTCCTAGAATTATTTTAATTGTCGTCTCAGACAAATGTAAATACATATTCATTTTTATCCTTTAACAATTTGTAAAACAGTTTTAACTTGACGATGAACGTAAAGTTCGAAAAAGTTTGTTTTAAATATTGGAAGTAATTTTAATTTGACAAATTGGTTTCCTTTACATTATTTTGCAGTTCGAGTTGCATTTAGCACATTTTATTTACAAAAAAATTGCAAATCTAATGTGTTCAATTAGCAGTGAACCGCTAATTGCCATTTCTCAGGTGGTAGTTTACACCACCTTTTAAACCGCGGTTTCACTTTGGTTTGCATTTGGTTTTCGTATTTTCCTTGTTTTCTTGTGGTTTATATTGGGTACTTGTCTGAAGGAAGGAGGCAGGGAGGTTGGTTTGGAAGGAATACTTGGTTTTGGAGTTTCGTCGGTCTTTGTTATGCTTTGTGGAAGAACGGAGGGGCGTGGGGTGTCAGGAAGTGAGTCTTAGAGGGAGTTTGGGAGAGAGGGAGTGGGGGAGACGGTGAATGAGTAGGGTCTTTAGAGAAGAACGAAGGAAAAGACAAAGAGAAAAGAAAAAGAAGAAGGAAAGAAGAGAGGCACCCCCAGTGCACCACCAACAGCCCGCCCTCCCTTTGAGAGGACGAGCAGCCGGCTTGTGCTCTGAGAGTACAAAGGTTTGTAGTTTATACTTCTTATTGAGGCGGTTATTTTCGCCCTTGCGGGGATGAGTGGTTGTTGCCAAGCGGGAACAGAGTGTGGGACCAGTATCAAGGCCTCAGCATTATTCCCGCGATCATGCTGCCCTCCCTAACTGGTGCCCTGGAGTTAGAGTATGGGGCCAGTATCAAGGCCTCAGCATGATTCCCACGATCATGCGGCCCTCCCTTACTGGTACCCTGGAGTTAGATCAGCTTCAAGACCTAGACTGATTCCCGTGATCAGTCTAGTCTCCCAGACTGATCAGTCATCAGCAGTTTCGGTCCTTTCTTTCTGCGATCTGTGGGTGCGCGCTAAAAAAAAAACAAAAATTCAAGTTAGAACTCAATTTTCCCCTCTTGGGTGGTGTGGTTAGTGGTGTGTATTCTACGTAGATATTGCATTGTTTGAAAGCTGTACTTTCGTTTATTCTATATTTTTGTTGTGGTGTCATTTATTTCTAAAAAAGGAGAAAACCATGTTGAGTGCAATGTGTTGTTAGAGTTTGGGTCAGCATCGAGGCCAAAGAATGGTTCCCTCGATCATGCTGCCCTCCATTACTGGTACTCTGGGGTTAGATCAGCTTCAAGACCTAGATTGATTCCCATGATCAGTCTAGTCTCCCACACCGATCTTTCTTGATGCGAGGTCTATCCATTCGTTACATATTAGGCATCCAGGCACACATACATATATGTAAGCACAAAAAAAAGGAAAAAAGAAAAACCTAACCAGAGTTTAGCTCCGGCAGTGTGTTTTTTGAATTTTGCCCTAGGTTTGTTTTTATTCTTTTTCATTTTGAATGGCTTCAGCTAACGCCTCGAGTCATACACCAAGACATCCGCACCAACCTTTGACTTGAATTTTGTCCTAATTTTGTTCGTTTTTATTCTTTTTCACTTTGAATGGCTTCAGCTAACGCCTCAAGTCATACCCCAAGACATCCGCATCCACCTCTGTTTTGAATTTTGTTCGAATTTTGTTTGATTTTATTCTTTTTCACTTTTAGTGGCTTCAGCTAACGCCTCGAGTCATACCCCAAGACATCCGCATCCATCCTTGTTTTGAATTTTGTCCAAATCTTGTTTGTTTTGAATTTTGCCCTAATTTTGTTTGTTTTTATTCTTTTTCCCATTTAGTGGCTTCAACTAACGCCTCGAGTCATACCCCAAGACATCCGCATCCACCTTTGTTTTGAATTTTGTCCAAATCTTGTTTGTTTATATTCTTTTTCACTCTGTTTTTATTCTTTTTCACTTTTAGTGGCTTCAGCTAACGCCTCGAGTCATACCCCAAGACATCCGCATCCACCCTTGTTTTGAATTTTGTCCAAATTTTGTTTGTTTTTTATTCTTTTTCACTTTCAATGGCTTCAGCAAACGCGTCGAGTCATAACCCAAGACATCCGCATCCACCTCTGTTTTGAATTTTGTTCGAATTTTGTTTGTTTTTATTCTTTTTCCCTTTTAGTGGCTTCAACTAACGCCTCGAGTCATAACCCAAGACATCCGCATCCACCCTTGTTTTGAATTTTGTCCAAATCTTGTTTGTTTATATTCTTTTTCACTTTGTTTTTATTCTTTATCACTTTTAGTGGCTCCAGCTAACGCCTCGAGTCATAACCCAAGACATCCGCATCCACCTGTGTTTTAAATTTTACCCTAATTTTGTTTGTTTTTATTCTTTTTCCTTTTTAGTGGCTTCAACTAACGCCTCCAGTCATACCCGAAGACATCCGCATCCATCTTTGTTTTGAATTTTGTTTTTATCCTTTGTTTTACAGTTTTGCGTAAGTTTTTGGTTTTCCCTATCTGCCCTTTACTTTTTATTCCTTTCTTTTTTCCTTTATAGAATGTTTTGCAAAGTAGTTTGAAACATTTTGATCTGGCTCCAAGTTATTAAATGTTTTTCTATTATGTTTTTAATTTCTTTTTTCGTTTTATAGCCCTTGCAAGGTATTCCGAGCTTAATTTTTGGATTGTTGTGCTTACTATTTCTGAATTTCCTATTTGGTGTAGTTCATCTACACTTGTCCACATTGGTAAGTTATATGCAAGTCTTATGGCTTTATTTTGTTCTCTTTGTATCTTGTTGAGATCATTTTTCGATACATTTGCCCAAGCTGCATTTTCATACATGTGTAGGGGTCTTACCATTGTTTTATAAAGGTACATAATAATATTAGATTTTATGTTTTTTGATTTTAGGTGTCTTAGCATGTTGATTCTTTGTTGCGTTTTTTGACTATTTTGTTTACTTGTCTTGTCCACGTCAATTTATAATTGAGATCAAGTCCAAGAAATTTTACTTCTTTGCTGACGTTGATGTCTTTTGACCCTACAGTTAGTCTTAGGTTTATGTTCAGTATTTGTCTAGTGAAGATGATGTATACGGTTTTTCCCGCGTGGAGGAGTATTTTCCATTTGTTGCACCATTTTTCTAAGTGTTTAATTCCGATTTGTAAATGTTTAGTAGCTAATTCTTGTTTTTCTTGTGTGTGGTATATTGCGATGTCATCTGCATATTGTGAAATTGATGTATCTTTACATTTTGGTTCGCTTACATACAAATTGGACAAGATTGGGCTGATTATGCTCCCATGCTTCGGGTGTAAAGTTTTTGGAAATTGCTCGGTTGTATTTTTCTTTGATTGTTCTGTTACTTAGAAAGCTGCTAGTCCATTTTTTTGATCCCCCATGGTGTGTTAACCTCAATTGGCTTTTATAAGATACCTTCGTAGCATACTGAGTCAAAAGCTTGTTCTAAAATCCAAGAATGCAGCAGCTGTGGCACATTTCCATTTAAAGCTTGTTGTTGCCTTTTCCGTTAGGGTTAGAAGATTATCTGTTGTGCATCTGCCAGATCTGTAGGCACTTTGTTGATCACCGAACAAGTTTAATTTTTCACAGTGGCTTACCAAGAGGCAAGATGTTAATGATAATTGTCTGTATCCTTTTAAAGTTTTGTGATCTTTTTCTCCTTTTGTTACGGTTGAAATTTTCCATTGGGCTGGTACATGTCCTAATTGTAAGGTTGTTTCAATTGTTTGTGAAAGGTTTTCCAATGTTTCTAATGGTAGTTGTTTTATCATTTGATAGCTTATTCCGTCATGTCCTGGTGCAGTATTTTTACGATTTTCTATTAAATTTTTGAGAGTTGAAGGTTTTACTTCTGTGTGGATCCATTCATATTCACTTAGTTTGATTGCCTTAAAGCTGATTTCTCCTAATTTCAGTGAAACAATTTTCTCGCGATCTTTTCCCTTATGTGTTTTTGATTCGTTTGTTTTCATTGTTGTTTTTAGTTTTTCAGCGAATGCAACTGCAGCTTCCTGATTATTCATTGGTAATTGTTCGTTGTGTTTCTGATTTTGGTTGACTAATAATTTTGCAGCTTTCCAGAAGTTATTACCTTTCTTTGCTTGGTTTAGTTTGTCAATTAGTTTCATTTGTTGTCTTGTTGTGTTTTCTTTACTTATTTTTTTAATTTCTTTTGTCAGTACATTGATCTTATTGCATATTGTTTGGTGTTGGGTTGTGTTTCTTTCGTCGTTTCTTCTCAATTTGTTCCTTTTTTCTCACTTATGTTTTTCTCTTGTCAGTTTTTTGAATTGGTGATTTGTGGCTATGATTTTGTTGACATATATGCTCTTTCTGTATGCAGCTTGAATTTTTTGTGTAATTTTGTCTATGTTTTCTTCTAAGTCTATTTTGTTTGTTATGTTTCTATCTAGGTCATTAGAATTGTGCAAGATGTTATTTTTGTACTTTTGCCAGTTAACTTTTGTGTGACTCGATTGGTTTGTCTATGTTATAGGTGCTAACAGTTGGGTAGTGATCACGAGGAATTTCGTTGAAGACATAAATATTATCGAATAAGCTTGTGAATTTAGTGTTAGCTAGGTGTACATCTAGTGTTCCACCATCTTTGTGTGTGCAATCATAATTATTTAGTATTATATAGTTTTCCTCATCAAACAATTGTTCAATTAATTTTCCCGTTCTTTTAGTGGTTAGGTCATTGGCTCCAAACATTGGGTGTTTTATAATAATATCACCAGTGATTAAGTGGCCTTCGTTGTTTGCTATTTTTGTGATTAGATCCGTTCTTTTTTCTGAATGTGGTGATACATAGATGTTTGTTACGCAGAGTCCAAGTACTTTTATTGTAATACATTCTTGTGTTAGTTTGGTCTCTGATTTATAAGTTTTTTTTTCTTTAAATTGGTAATTTAATCGGTGTTTGATGTAGATTGCAGATCCTAAGCGGCTGTGTTGTGTTTCCTGCTAGGATATATCCCTCTAGCTTTGGGTGGTTTTTCTTACCTAAGTTAGTTTCGTTCAGGCAAGCTATGTCAGCTTGGGTTTTTTCCAATATATTTAACATTTCTATTTTGTTTTTATTTTGTCCGCGACAGTTTAGTTGCGTGACTATAAGTGTTTTTTGTGATTTTTCTTTTTTTTAATCATTTTGTTTTTTGTTTTAAACGGTTTTGATTTTGAAGTTGTTTTAAGGCGTTGTTTCTCTTATTGCTGGGAGTTCTGGTTTTTAGTTATGTTCTCACTGAGTTTATTTAGTTTGTGTCTCACTTTCAACTCATCTACTGTTATTTTGTTGTCTTTTAATATTTCACATAACACTTTTATGACGTCCTCCATGATGTTTTTCCTGATATTTTCTCTCGTTTTTTCATTTATTTTCATTGTATTTTGTAGGTTTTTATTTAATTGATCGATTTGACTCTGGAGGTCGATTCTAAGTCACTCATTTGCAACTTTTGTTATTTGTTCAATTTTGTTTTCTAGTTTGGTAAAGTGACTCGATAGCGTGCTCTCGAGATAGTTTTTGATTTGTGTTTGAGCTTCATTTGCTATTTTTTGCGCTCTTTCTTTGTCCTTGTTCTCTGGTTTATTTTTGAGAGCCTCTGCTTATGATGCAGCGCGTGCTTTTACTTTTGCTTCTTTATACTTTTGGCGACCTTTATAGGCAGCGCTGTACTTTTCATTGCAATTTGCGCAGCAAGGTTCATTTTGGTTGCAATCTTTGACGTGGTGGTGTCCACCACATTTCGAGCATCCTTGCATGTTATCGCAGTTTGCTGCTATGTGACCATGTGCTTGGCATTTGAAGCATTGCACTACTTTTGTTTGTTGTTTTGTTAGTTCACATTTGAATTTTTGTAGACACAGAACTACCCATTTGTTATTGCTTTTTTGCTTGGTTTTCGACTTTAGTAAGGACTCTAACTAGTCTTGTTTCTTGGTTTGTAACGCTGATTTTGACCCTAAATACTTTTTAAGATTTGATTCCTTGTTCATTTAGTGGTTCTTTAATTGCGTTTAGGCTTACATCTAGCGAAACTTTTGTGATCACAAAGCACGGAGTTACTTTTTCTCGGCTTTTGTTGTTGTTTGAGTTAATTTTAACTTTGTACTTTTGAAAAACTTGTATGATGTTCTGTGGTGTAAGCAATTTCGATGCTTCTTTATTTTTGGGTTTCATGGAGATGCAATTTCCCATTGGCATTTCTCTTACACTGCCCGGTCTCGTTGGTTAGTAAGTTTGATCATGGCGTTGGCAAAAGTATCTAGTCGAGGTCTCTCTCCCTCAAAATTAATCTAAACAATTCGTTGGTTATTAGTGTTCACTTTTTGTTGCTCTACATCAGGGCGTTTACTAGCGGCTTCAGTTTTTTCGCCAGCGTCAGGGGCGCGATTTCGGGTTTTAGAAAAAGTGGTACCATTTTTCATTTTGTGGATTTGGGTCCATATCTATCTCTATACCCAATTCTATGCTATCATCGGAAATGGTCGGTTCATATGGGTCGTTTGAGGGAGGACGGAATGGGGTGCTTGTTTGCGGCTGCACGCATTCGCGGTCTAACTGATTTTTCATGTTTTGGGCTTGGGGGCACTTTTTTGGAGGTTTTAGGGAGGGTCAAATTTTTGTTCGCATTAACCGGCGTCTCGGTAGTCAGAATATGTCTAAACAATTCAATTTAGTTTTTAATGCTCTGAAAATGGCAAAAGCCAAAAGCTGCAACAACGTTTATTCTATAAAGTTAAAAGTTGCAAAAACACTTATTCTATGAAAATTAAAAAGTTTCAAAAGTTGCAATAACCTTAATTCTATATTGAAAGTTGCAAAAACACTTATCCTATATTTTTGAAAAAAGTCTTATGGGGAGTTGTGCAAAAATGATCGAGTTAATCTAGCTTATGGGGAGCATTTAGAACATTTTATTTACATTCAATACACCCAATAAAACATAATTATTATCTCAGTTTTCAAAATTGCTGGATACTTTGTTTTAATTTCTTGAAAGGGAATTTTTAACCTCAGTCCTATCTTGTGTTGCGAATTAACATGTACCAAAATACATGCCCGACAACGAATGGTTGTAGGGACCTGGCATTCGTTGATCTAAACATAACCCTAAAGTTAGGCCGAAAATGTATTTTTACTCAGATGTAAAAGTTTTGTAGATACAATTTTATAAATGTAAAAATTCGTTTTAAATTTCAATGAATGATTAATTTTAGTGATTTGCATTTTTTTTCAGGCTTTTCATTTTTAGCATTTTGTATTGTTTATAATCTGACCATGAACTAAGCGTTTTGAAACGTTCGTAAGGAAGTTTTAAATTGACAACCCTTTTTTAAATCATAACCATAAACAAATATAGAAATATTAGCTGTCATTGGCATCAAAAGTCGACTTATACCGGCATAATCTTATAATTACGTCGCTGTGAACAGTTACAACAGAAAAAATGTGATCTAAGGACATGCACATAGGATTTTCAAAGCAACCAGTGCCGGGCAATCCTTTGCAATCCTGTAGCTTTGAAGAAAAAGTAGATCTAGACATAAAATCAGGTAGCAACTGAATGGTTTTACAGTATTGTTAATGAGACGTTGGAAAAAATAGTTACGAAGGAAAAAATACAGCGAAAATTCCCAAAAATGAACAGCATCGCACACCAATGAGAAGTCTCATTAAAAATTTTGGGGTAAAAAATTCAGATAAAATGTAGCAAATGGGATTTTAATTGTAATTAGTTTCAAGAACTGCTGTTATTTTGACTCATTGCTTAGAAGTACAGTCGAAGACAAGTTAATATACTCCGTGAAAGATTTTATTTGATTTTTACACCTGACGATGAACGCAATGTTCGAAAACGTTCGTTTCTGTAAGTCATTTTATTTTTAATTGACATTTTTTTCTTCTTTGTGCCAAAATAATTTTTGAAATTCGGAAGTCAAATTAATTACGTTTTGACTAATACTTTGTATTTAACTCTCGTCCCTGGCAATCACCGCGCGTGTTTGTAGGCAATTTTATTGTTTTCCTAAAAATCAATTCAATTGTCATCAGTTTTTCAAGCCCGCGACGTGCATCGAAAATGTTGCATTCAAAAATGGGCACCGTGTCAAAATATTCAACGGGGTGCTATTCCATTTTTTCCAAAAAGAATTTTTTTGGATGTTTTGAATTTCTAGTGTTAACAAACCGGCTGGCTTGGCCGACACAGATGGATCTGCATCCCTTACATGCAATCTTAAAGCCATGACAAATTTCCGTTAAAAGATGGTTTCAGCGTTGGCAAGCATGGTTGTTCAATTTTTCATTTCCAAAATGATTCGAAAATCACAAAGTTTCTGAGTCTACTGGCATGTTTTGAGTGATATTTCCTCTCGATTGAACGTTGGCACAACAAATTGTGTCGGGACTCTTGTTTGTGTTTAGATATTTTTCTATCTCGGGATAATGACACTTTGCCTGGTGTGATTATTTTGTCCAACTTTTCATCAATCAATATCTGTGATCACTCAGTTAGATACTGTTTGTCTGACAAGATCTCTTGTTCCATTTGGAGCTGTATCAAAAAGATTTCAATCACTGTTTGCGTTGAAAATTCTATGTATAGTCATTTCAATCTCATTTTTCTGATGTTGTCAATATAGAAAGCTAAGCGGCTGGGAGTCTTGTCACCTGTATTTTCAAGGGACGTGGCATACCAAAATATTCAGCAGGGTCCTGTCCCACTGTCCCACAAAGAATCTTTTTTGATGTTTTGAATTTCTAATGTTAACATGTTAGCTGGCTCGGCCGACACAGATGGATCTGCATCCCTTACATGCAATCTTAAAGCCATGTCAAATTTCTGTTAAAAGATGGTTTCAGCGTTGGGAAGCATGATTGTTCGGTTTTTCATTTCCAAAATGATTCGAATATCACAAAATTTCTCAGTGTACTTGCAAAGTTTTGAGTGATATTTCCTCTCGATTGAACGCTGGCATAAAAAATTTTGTCAAGACTCCTGTTTGTGCTAAGATATTGTTCCATCTCGGGATAATGACACCTAGCCTGGTGTTTTATTTAAGCCAACGTCTCATCAATCATACTCTCTGATCACCCAATTGGATATTGTATGTCTCACAAGATCTCTTGATTCCCATTTGAAGCTGTATCAAAAAGTTTTCAATCACTGGTTGCGTTGGAAATTCTATGTATAGTCACTTCAATCTCATTTTTCTGATGTTGTCAAGATAGAAAACTAGGCGGTTGGGTGTCTTGTCGCACTTTCTTTCAATAGACGTGGCGTGCACCTGCCGCAATGCGAGCTTCGAACGGTCGATGCTATTTGATTGAGTTTTGTTTAATTTATATATGAGTAATAGTATAATCCTTTGTTAATCGTTTTTGATTTCTAAAAATGAATTAAGCAGGCTGTTTCTTTTTTAATACCTTCTACAAAAAAATCATTAGTCCACATTTGCTTGCGGTAAAAATTTGTTTCTATTGTAATGTAAAAAGAACCATTCTTGGTAGTTTCTGTTTACTTTTGAGTCCAAATGATATTATATCGTAAAGTTAAATGTTGAGATCTGCAACACTTCCGGATGTTTTGTTTTAATTTCCGTGAAGGATCAATTGGACCCTCAGTCGTATCCTGTATTTCGAATTGACAAAATATTTTTTGATCAAATTTTTGGCATTTGCGCCAATACTTTAAAGTTAGCTCTTGTCCCCGGTACTCATCGCGCGTATTTAGGGGCAGTTTTAACGTTTTTTTTTCCAAAATTGCTTCAATTCTCATCAGTTTTTATGCCACCGACATGAATAAGGTATGTGTCATTCAAAATTGGGCGCTACGCCTCAACATTCGAAGACGTGTAGTCCCACAGGAGAATCTTTCTTCTGATTGTTTGCTCTTCTAGTATTTGATTTTTTGTCTGATCTTCTGGTGTTTAATTTTTGGCCTTTTGGACAAACGCGGTTGGAATAGCTTCCATTACATGAAAATTTAAATACAGGAAATGATTTCAGATTTTTTGCGAGAGATAATTTCAGCGTTGGCAAGCATGGTTGTTCATTTTTCATTTCCAAAATGATTCGAATATCACATAGTTATCTCATTCTACGCACAACAATTTGACTGATAATTCCTTTTGCACGGGCCTTGTGATATATTGATATTTGTTGAGATTCTTGTTTGTGTTGAAAGGTTGTTCCCTGTCGAGAAGTTGTCATTTTGTTTTTGTGCTTATTTTATCCACGGTCTTAGTAAACATAATGGGTGATCAATCAATTGAATACTGGTCGTTTGACAGGATTGCTTGATTTCTATTAGAAGCTATCTAAAAGGATTTCCAATCACTGATTCCAATGAAAATCCAATGTATATTTAATCCTTGAATCACAGTTTGCTGAGGTTGTCTAGATAGAAAGCTAGGCGGGTAGACGTCCTGT
Organism: Convolutriloba macropyga; assembly: GCF_964194025.1. Taxonomy (NCBI): domain Eukaryota; kingdom Metazoa; phylum Xenacoelomorpha; order Acoela; family Convolutidae; genus Convolutriloba; species Convolutriloba macropyga. Next base: position 55,943,636 of record NC_134469.1, read on the forward strand.
TATTTTTGCTTTCAATCGCCAAGAAGTGCCCCTCCCGAAATAAAAATGTCGAACAGTTGACAAAAAATGAGTTTTTTAAATATTATATAATTTTTGAAATAATCTTTTTTGAATTGTTTTAATTCTGAAGGTGACTTAGGTAGATTTTTCCATTTTCTATATTTAGTAGGAATAAATATTACATCAATATATACTCGACCAATAAATATCAGTCAAAATACACTCCCAAAAAATAGTTTGATTGGTTCAATCGGAATGTGATAATGCAATTGTGGTAGTTTCAGTTTTATTTAGAGCGCAAATGAGATTGAATTAGTGAACTTAAACGTTGGGATCTTCGAAAATTAAATACGTGATTAATAATTGAGTCCCCCAGATGCTCGTGCCATAATTTTAAATAGAGCATTACAGTGTAATGACACGTGCGCTGCAAATTGAAATCGTATGACTTACTTGGGGCACAAAATGAAAAGATCCAAATTTTGTTTACCAGGTTGTAGTTTAGCGTTAATTACAAGAATTTTTCTCTTTTGAAATTATTTCTCACTACAAAATTCATAGGACTGTTCAGATTTTTTAACTGTTTACCGAAGTTTTTGATTTTCGATATTTCATTTAATAGCCGATAGTACTGTATTCTATCCCCTTTCTATTGCACTGTTTCCATAAAACCTCAAGTTTTTTGCGTCAGAAAATATCTTGCGTCTATCTATATGAGTTGTCATTATTACGACTTTAGTTTCTAAAAAAAATCCTCATCTAACAACAGAAGAGCAGACCAGTCAGTTATTGACTTTCTACGTAATTTTGAGAATAGGATTCAAAATTTTGCAAATGTTTTTGCAAAAAAATCAGAATCCAGATAACCAAATATGAATGTAACAGCGTAAACCGAGAAATTGTCGCACTCTTAAAAAATTTATTGCATCAGGCGTTATTTGGGCATGTAATGTTTGGAGGTTTGGATCTGCAAATTGTGAATGCAATCACCAGTTAAATTGGCAATACAACACTGAATTCAGATTCTGTTTTAATTTTTAAGAATGGATATATCTAAATGAGACTGCAAAAAGTTGGGACGTTCTCCCTCTTTGCCCCCGATTAGCGGGTGTATATTACGTGCACTCCCCAGATGTACGTGCGGCGTCTTTACATAATAAGAGTTTGCGGGTAATTTGATTTGAGGGGGTAAAATCATGTAAGAGTGAGGGGGCAATTTGTTGAGAGGGGGCATTTCTAAATGTTATTCATATATATTGACCATCAAGAGTTGGACAAGCTTCGATGGTTGGGCAGTAAACGAGAACAAGCGGAGGGTACAGAGGTTGTGGGTTCAAGAAGGGCAGTGTTCAAGTATGGGGGCTAAAACAATGTAGGAATGATGTGGTAAAATGCTGCCAAGGGGGGTAAAATGGTATAACAGTTAGGGGGCAATTTCTTCAGAGGAGGGTATCATGATGTAAGAGTGGGGCTGCGTTGGGAAGATTTTTTAGGAAAATGCAGCTCAAAACTCTTACATCTTTTTCGGCTGCATTCGGCTTCCAACGGGGATAAAATGGTGTAAGAGTGGGGGGTAAAAAACAAGTTGACCTCCACTCTTACTCTAACGTCTTTTTGGGCTGTCAAGGGAAGTAAAATGATGTAAGAGTACGGGGGTAATGGAGAAATTACGCCCGGACTCTACATCATTTTACCTCACTTGAGAGACCAAAAAAACATAAGAGTAGGGAGCATATTTGTTTTTTACCCCCTCACTCTTACTCCATTTTGTCCCCATTAGAAGCCGAATGCAGCCCAAAAATACGTAAGAGTTTTGAGTTGCATTTTCTTAAAAACTCTTCTCATTGCAACCCCAATCTTACATCATTTTGGTCGGAAAAATTCGATCAGGCTAGTCGTTTTGATTATTTTTTTCATTTATCTTTTTCTGACTGTTGTTTATTGTACAATACTTTCTAAGTCTACAATCTTTTCGAACAAATTTTCTCAGCTCAGGAGCAGAAGAAGTGAACAAGACGTATTCATAGTGATTTTGCTAATAAGATTCAATTGTTTTTGATATTTTTAAAAAAGAAATTGAAAATTAGTAGCCCGAGTACGAAAGCAACGCAATGGCTTCCCTCATTTTTCTCAATTATTTCGAAATTTTATGTTTGGATCTGTAAATTGTAATTTCGACCACCAATTAAACTGTCAATGAAACGATGAGATCATAGTTCTTTAATTTTTTCAATTTGGAGATAGACAAGATCTGAATCAGATTGCGCAGATTTTGAGCGAAAAAAATAATATTGTTTCAATTTTTTAATTGGACGTTAAATTCAAGTTCATTCTGTGCACAATTTATTTTGTTGAGATTCGATTGAGAGTTCTTTTAAATTTTTTTTACTCAAGTATTTCGATTGATTTCCACTTCATTTTGCATTTTTTTGTTCTTAGAATAGTTACAGTTCCCTTGACGATGCAACTAATCTGCGTAATATAAAATTAGTTCCCAATTATAAAATTGAATAGTCAATTCTATGACTTTTTTATAAAAATTTTTCCCGTGACCAGGAGAAGAAGAAGAGTTCAACAGGCAGTCATCGGCTTTTTGCGAGAATTAGCTATCAAAATTCAGGAATTGTTGACGACATTAATAGTGAAATTGAAAAGTAAAAACCAAAGTGAGAATAAAACAGCGCAAATTACCGCAAAATAAAAACAAATTTCTGTCGCGTTTTCATTCATTGTTAAAAAATTGAGGTCAATCAATCTATAGAATTATTTATAGTTTTTTTCACTTCGGAGTTTCAATGAGAGTTAACAGTTTTTAAATGTTACTCTAAAGTATTTCAGTATGTTTTTTTTCACAGCCACTATTTCGTTTTCTCCCCGCTTTTTTTCTAGAGCTCCCTCTAGACTTCATGTGTTCTGCTCAGAAAGCATTCAAATTTTTTCCGTGTTTATTGAAATGGATTGCCGATTGTCAAATTTTTCAATTTCTTTTATTTTGCCACCAGAAAAAAGCACAACACGCAGTTATTGGCTTCTGTCGTTATTTTTGCTTTTTTTCTCAAAGATTTGGGACGCTGTTAAGTTTGCAATTGAAATAAAAGATGCCCACGTAGGAGCGCATATGGTCAAGGATGTTGCACTCTCAATAATTTTTTTGACTATAGTATGTTCTGATTTTTTTAATCAGAAATATGTAATTTCAACCACTCATTCAATTGTCGTCATATTCATCAAATTAGATTAAAAAACTAAGTGAACGGAGAATTCTGATAATTGTTGCAAACATGAATTCAAGTAATTTTTCTAATGTTATTTTTGACAGATTACTTCAAGAGCCATTCTCTTCCAGTAAAATTTTGAGTTCGTTTTTTGAATGAGGTTTTACGTTTTTCTTCTGTACGGAGGTATTTCACTGAAACGTTATTTCACTAACCACTTATACTGTTTTCTAACCATGTTTCTTCTCATACAATTATCTTGAAATCTGATGTATTCTGTTAGGCATATAAAACTCTTTCATTATTAAAAAACGACACTCCATTTGTATTATTTTCCAATAATTGTTTCCGTGGCTAACAGCTAAAAGAGAGTACAAAAAGGACTTCGTGCGTGAACCTGTTATCATGGTTCAAAAAATCAACGTTGTCGCCCTTGTAAAATTTTCCCTTTTTGCGATTGAGTGCGGCTGCAAATTCAAATGTTACAACAATGAGATCATTGTTGTTCAAAGTTATTTCTTTAGAGAACAGAAAAAGTTTGTTATACTCAATTGCGATGGATGGATCCAATTGAGTTGCGAATGCTTTTTTACAAATCGAAGTGGGCAATTGCGCTTCAAGTGGCGAGCCAATTACTTATATCTGAATTGCTAATCTCTAGAATAGTCGATCGCGGTGCGAATGGCACTTGTCAAAATTACTGAGCTCAATTGAGAAACCTTTTGCAAGCTTTAAATTAAACTGAATTCTAGCGTTGCAAATGGGAGACTGAAAGTTTAAGTGATTACAAATTAAGAAAAAAGTTTGTTCAACTCAGTCACGAACAAGGAAGTAACTTTAAGATTTGTTTAAAGTATGAACAAATGAATTTCCTGCATAGAGAGTATGTACAGACATTACTTTACTAAAAATGGGAGGAAGTAAACTTAACTGAAGTAAGAACAGCCCTTGCCCTTCAAATGGAACTAAATAATGTAATTTGTACTAAAAACGGACATGGATATATGGAGGGTATTCATTGCCGTATGATATTTCCCCCTCTTTGAGAGAAAATAAAGTTACTAATTAAAATTACTAATTACTCACCGGTTACTAAATAATAAAATATAAATAATAAATAAAATATAAGAGTTTATGAAGTTTGACGATGTTTATTCTGTATCAGAATTTTCTTCGTTTTTTGCTTGGAGTACAGTCATCTCCCTGGGCAGATTTTAAGGGTCCTCTGTCCGTTCGGTTGAACTTCTTGTAGAAGTTTCTCCAATGTCCTGACGCTCATTTTCAGAGTAACCTTCGGTATTCCTGACTTTTTCTACGATAGTTTGAGACGTCTTCTTTTTCAGCGTTCGCTTATTTTTTCGCACTGAAGAAGTGTCCGAATCAGAGGTATCGCTAATTGTGAGCTGTCTCTTATTTGACTTTCTCAGAATAGGCGTTGGTGGTTTTGATGAAGCCATTCGCGTCGCAGATGGGCCAAGTGCATCAGAGTTAGTCGATTGTGGCGCGTATGGGGAAATTGGACTTAATTGGAGAATTTGTGTTAAATCTGGCCGATTAATAAAAGCTTCATCGTGTTTTGGGTTTACTCTTCGGGATTCTCATTTTCAGGGATCTGGTTACATTACTCGCGGAGGAAATACACGATCTGCCTGAGAAAACTACACTAACATCGTCAGACTGCTTTCGGTTTCGCTTTGTTTTCTTATCTCCTGTATTTTTCTGATCAGGTCCCGCTTATGTTTATAAATTTTCTGTTCAATATTCTTCTCGTTTATCTTTTTCGCTGTCTTTCAATATATTGTGTTAGATCAGTGTCCCTTTCCGCACGCTGCCGAGTTTTGCAATGTCAGAATTTCTGACTCGCACCTCCTGTCTGTTCGGCTCCTTAATTACACTTGTTGTAGGGCTCACTTTGCAAACTGTGCTCCCAGGTGCCAGTACTCCGTCTAAACCGTCCAGGTTTTTCTTTTGTCTTTGGTTCTCGTGGAGTTTTAGAGCCAGTTTTACTTGGATGCTGCGTTCTGAGCAGGGAATTGATCTGGAAATTCCCTCAGACTTAATCAGACGTTGTTCACCGTCATTCATTTTCTCTTGCTCAGCTCTGGCTCTAGAACTCGCGGCACAAATGCCGCGTTCAATTTCTGTGTCCGAACAGAGGGCCGTGCTGCCCATTGTTCCTCTGAGAGATATGGTCGACCCGGAATCGTATCTTATTTAATTGAGATTTCATGCAAGAAAATTGACGTTTAATTGTTTGAATAATACGTTCTACTAACCCAATTGCTCTTTGATCATTTGCTGGTGCATAAATAGGTGTAATATTATTTTCTGTACAGAATTTTTCAAACTTTTTTCCTGTAAAACATATAGCTTGATCTAATCTATTAGTTCTAGGTACTCCGTGGTGATATATATATATATATATATATATATATATATATATATATTTATTTAAAAATTTGATTACATTTGGGCCTGAAGCGTTATTTACTATTTCTGCTGTGGGGTATTTTGAATATCTATCTATACTTGTAATAAAATATTGTTCTATGCCTTTTTCGTTCGAAATGGGACCGCCAAAGTCTATTTGTATTTCGTCATTTGGTTCATTACATTTTGGTAGAGGTGCCCATTTGCGGAGCGAAATCACTGATTTAAGGTTCTTACCAATCTCCGTGCAGGCTTTGCACTCACTGGCTTTTGCCAGTATATCTCTATGTATGTATGGCCACCAAATGAGCTGTGTGAGAGATAGCATGGCAAAACTCCCGGGATGTGTAGAATGGATATCAATGGATATCCTCCAATACCGCGTCTTTAATTGCCTTTAGGATGGCTATCCGCTCATCCAAACACACACAGCCATGCTTGACACTCAATTCCCGCCAATATGAAAAGAGATAGGGACTTATCTCTTGCAGTCTGTCTGGATCATTCCGAATGACACAATCCCTCAACTCCTTGAGGATTGCATCTTTGCCTGTCAAGATGGCCAGGAACTTCTTGCTGAAGACTTTGTTCAGAGTCTCGGTGAACAATATATCATCTGTCTCCTCAATCATGCTACCAGTAGGCGTTTCAATGTTTGAGGTAGTGTTGGTTCCGGGCGTAGACGGGGTGGTATCCAAAAACGTCACCCTTGCTTTGGTTGGTGTTGATTTGGATCGGATAGCTTTGGCCTTCGACATTGTACTAATAGAGTTGATTGAATTATCCAAGATGGAGAATTTATTTTGTTTAATTACTGTGGAGTTATTTGTAGCTTGAATTTGTGCAGAAAGCGAGTGATTTTTGTGCAAGTGGTATCTATACTTTGGAATTTTTGTTTTCGCGCTAAATTTAGCGTTATTAGGTGGATTATTTGACTTAATACCATTAATGGGCTTTATTGGGGATAATTGTTCAGAGTGTTCACATTCTTTACTGTCTGACATTTGCACCTCTTTTGCAGCAAATTTGTTAATGGAATGTGAATTATTAACTTTACAGATGTTTGGTGCAAATTGGAATTTTGTAACTTTAAGTGGCATTTGCGATGCAAATGGATGTTTAAAATACTGATTTATTTTAGAATTAGTAAGTGTGAATTGCGTCGCAAATGATGTTTTTGGTAGTAGAGGGAGTGATTGCGATGCAAATGCTTTATTGCGTATATGTGGATTAGTATTCGGTAATGTAGGCAGTTGAGGCGCGAATGGCCGTTTTAAATTGTGTGAAGGCTAATTTGATTTTAATATGCTACTAAATTTTGTAGTTGCGTTTTGTTTATTTGTAATTAGGTATTTCATAGAATCACGAATTTTTGAGATTGTTGCTAAAACAAAGTGTTCGTCATATGTAGATATCTTTTTAGCTCTCGCATATGGATTTCTTGAGATATAGTGAACGAGACCCTTTTTTGCACCTGGCATATTCTATTGTGAAGTTGTACGGAAGTAGTCTGTCTATCCATCGTGATAATCAGCTGTTATACGATTTGTTTGATCTGTAATTTTTGAGTATGGACAGTAGAGCTCTATGGTCTGTTACTACTGTAAAATTTTTCCCGTACAATTAGTATTTAAAATAGTCAATTGACCAAACTATTCCCAATAACTCCAATTCTCTAACACTATAGCGTTCCTCTGTTGAACTGAGGAATCGTGACGCGAATGCTATTGGTTTCCAACCACCTGGTGTATTTTGCTCCAATGCGGCTCCCAGTCCGGAACGAGAGGCATCACATTTGACTCGAACATCAAGTTTTGGGTTATAGTGGCTATTTTCTGTGCTATTGGCAATTTTTTCTTTGATCAGATTGAAATGTTTTGTGTGGTCTTCTGTCCCGATAAATTTTACTGAATTCTTGAAAAGTGGTCGAAGTGGGTGTTATAATTGTGCAAGATGTGGTATGAATTTACCAATATAGTGTACTGACCCTAAGAATGATCTAAGGCGCTTTAGTGTCGTTGGTGGTGGTATTGTTAAATTTGCTGCAGTTTTATTTTCTAGGGGTGAAATTCCAGTTTGTGTAAACTTATAGCCTAGCCATTCAATTTCAGTTTTTGTGAAATGACTTTTCTGAAGATTAATTCTTAGATTATCGTCATCTAGCTTTTTAAACATTTGAAAACATATGCCAAATGGTCTGCTTCAGTGCCGGTACTGACGATTATGATATCGTCCAAGAAACACTACGTGTTTTGTAGGCCTGTAAGTGTTTAGTCCATAGCTTTCTGAAATTCTGCCGGCATATCTGTAAGACCATAAAAACCAGTTTTGAATCTATATGTACCAGTAGATTCTCCACAGATGATGTTAAAATTACAGTGTTTTGCTGTGTCGTGGTGTAATTTTAATTGGCTATAGGCATACTTTAAGTCTAATGTGGTGAAATACGCTTGTTGACCATTTTGTGTGTTGGTAAGTAGCTGTGATATTGTACCAATTAGCATATCAATAATAGGCATTTGATATTTAATTTTATGTATGGCTTTACTTAGTACTTTGGAATCTAATGCGAGTTTTATTGATTGATCTTTCTTTACTGTGATAACGATCGGGGAAATGAAATGTTCGTCGGAGCAACTAGATAGTTTTTCGATAGGACCTTCAGTTTGTAATCTTTCTAATTCCTCCGACACTCTAGGTTGTAGATTTATCGGAACATGTCGACCTTTTTGATGCTTTGCTGTAAACTTTTGAAGAAACTTTGATTTCGCTACATGTGTTTTGGACAATCCAATTCTTGATACTAAATGAGGAAATTGCGTCGCGATTGTCTCTTTAATTTTACATGTAGAAGTATTAATGTTATTAACGCATTTATCATTTACTGGTTGTTGTTGTACCACCGCAAGTCCCAGGGTTGTGAAAAGATCCCTCCCGATTATGTTTCTGTGCCCATCTTCTACCACAGTCAACATTGCTGCTCTATCTTTCCACTGATTGTAGGTTATTGTGGTTTCCAGATGTCCAAGAACTTTTGTGTGTTCATTTGAAAAAAGTTTTCAAATTTCTTTTTTCTTTCGTGTCTGTCCACTTAGCAGATTTTGTGGTTTGGAGGATTTTGTCTGCCAAAGTTTCCGTTATGATGCTAACTGCACTTCCAGAGTCGATCATTGCGAGTGCCCTAATTTTCCCATTTTTACCTCTACATTTAGTGGTTCCAGTTGATGTACCGAGTCAGAGGAAATCACCGCCACGTAATCATCCTAATCGCTGTCGTAGTTTGAGTCATACACCTGTTCATACAGTCGTTGAAAGCTTGTTATGTAATTGACAGATTCTTCATCATCACTCTTTTCGGGAGACTGGTCAATATGATTGACGTTCGTTTGTTGGGTTTTCTGTGTTTGTCCCTGTGACTTTTTCGGTTTGCGACATTTTCTTGCGAAATGGCCAATGATGCCGCAATCATTGCATTTTTTACCATTCGCGGGGCAAATCTGTTTATGATTATGGCTCCAACGAAGGCCACATTTCATACAAATGCTTGTGTATTGGTAATTCTGAGGTACAGTTGCGAATCGTGTGAAATCTCGCTTGGTTTGTTGAGCATTTGCATTGCGATTGCGTATTTGGTGATTGTTGATTAATTTCACAGAGCTTGAGCCTGACATCAAAATCTGGTTTATCTTTTGCTGATTCTGCGCTCCCATCTCCATTTGTATAGCTATCTCCAATGCTTTGGATGGCTCGACTGTTTCTTTCAACAGTTCTTTTTGAGTCTGATGATCAATCATATTTAATATGAATGCATCACGAATCAGGGTAGTTTCTTCACTACCTAGGGTACAATTTTCCGCTAATTCTATGAGAAGACCATAGAAACTTTCAACAGACTCTCCTTTTTGCTGCTTACAGGAATAGAAAACAATGCGATCGTAAGTTATGTTACGAACTTTCGTGAAAGAATCCTCCATTGCCTGCCACAATTCTTTGAAAGGTTGTTTCTCTATTTGGAAGTGGGGGTGTTTACTTCTGAAGATTCGTCGTCCCTCCGTTCCAATACTCAAGTACAGCAACGATATCGTTTTCTGTTCGCAAATTCCCCACGGTTTATCTCCAAACAAAATCCCAATCTCATCAACCTTTTTACAACGATTTTGCCAGTTTACTTTCAATTGTTGATTACGGACTTTCCGATCATTTTCCGTCGCTTGTGTATGGTTTTCTACTGGTTCTTCATAAGTTGGTTCAGGCGGGTAAGTTACTGTTGATGAAGGATCGTTTAACAGATTGTCTAATTGGATTCCCTCTTTAGCTAGAAGAGCCAATTTCCACTGCTGTGTCCATTTGTCCCGATGTATATTACGTGCACTCCCCAGATGCACGTGCGGCGTCTTTACATAATAAGAATTTGCGGGTAATTTGTTTTGAGGGCGTAAAATGGTGTAAGAGTGAGGAGGCAATTTGTTGAGAGGGGGCATTTATAAATGTTATTCATATATATAGACCATCAAGAGTTGGACAGGCTTCGATGGTTGGGCAGTAAACGAGAAAAAGCGGAGGGTACAGAGGTTGTGGGTTCAAGACGGGCAGTGTTCAAGTATGGGGGCTAAAACAATGTAAGAATGATGTGGTAAAATGATGTAATAGTTCAGCTGCCAAGGGGGGTAAAATGGTATAACAATTAGGGGGCAATTTCTTCAGAGGAGGGTATCATGATGTAAGAGTGGGGCTGCGTTGGGAAGATTTTTTAGGAAAATGCAGCTCAAAACACTTACATCTTTTTCGGCTGCATTAGGCTTCCAACGGGGATAAAATGGTGTAAGAGTGGGGGGTAAAAAACAAGTTGACCTCCACTCTTACTCTAACGTCTTTTTGGGCTGTCAAGGGAAGTAAAATGATGTAAGAGTACGGGGGTAATGGAGAAATTACGCCCGGACTCTACATCATTTTACCTCACTTGAGAGACCAAAAAAACATAAGAGTAGGGAGCAAATTTGTTTTTTACCCCCTCACTCTTACTCCATTTTGTCCCCATTAGAAGCCGAATGCAGCCCAAAAATACCTAAGAGTTTTGAGTTGCATTTTCTTAAAAACTCTTCTCATTGCAGCCCCAATCTTACATCATTTTGGTCGGAAAAATTCGATCAGGCTAGTCGTTTTGATTAATTTTTTCATTTATCTTTTTCTGACTGTTGTTTATTGTACAATACTTTCTAAATCTACAATCTTTTCGAACAAATTTTCTCAGCTCAAGAGCAGAAGAAGTGAACAAGACGTATTCATAGTGATTTTGCTAATAAGATTCAATTGTTTTTGATATTTTTAAAAAAGAAATTGAAAATTAGTAGCCCGAGTACGAAAGCAACGCAATGGCTTCCCTCATTTTTCTCAATTATTTCGAAATTTTATGTTTGGATCTGTAAATTGTAATTTCGACCACCAATTAAACTGTCAGTAAAACGATGAGATCATAGTTCTTCAATTTTTTTAATTTGGAGATAGACAAGATCTGAATCAGATTGCGCAGATTTTGAGCGAAAAAAAATAATATTGTTTCAATATTTTAATTGGACGTTAAATTCAAGTTCATTCTGTGCACAATTTATTTTGTTGAGATTCGAATGAGAGCTCTTTTAAATTTTTTTTACTCAAGTATTTCGATTGATTTCCACTTCATTTTGCCTTTTTTTGTTCTTAGAATAGTTACAGTTCCCTTGACGATGCAACTAATCTGCGTAATATAAAATTAGTTCCCATTTATAAAATTGAATAGTCAATTCTATGACTTTTTTATAAAAATTTCTCCCGTGACCAGGAGAAGAAGAAGAGTTCAACAGTCATCGGCTTTTTGCGAGAATTAGCTATCAAAATTCAGGAATTGTTTACGACATTAATAGTGAAATTGAAAAGTAAAAACCAAAGTGAGAATAAAACAGCGCAAATTACCGCAAAATAAAAACTAATTTCTGTCGCGTTTTCATTCATCGTTAAAAAATTGAGGTCGATCAATCAATAGAATTATTTATAGTTTTTTTCACTTCGGAGTTTCAATGAGAGTTAACAGTTTTTAAATGTTATTTTAAAGTATTTCAGTATGTTTTATTTCACAGCCACTATTTCGTTTTCTCACCGCTTTTTTTCTAGAGCTCCCTCTAGACTTCATGTTTTCTGCTCAGAAAGCATTCAAATTTTGTCCGTGTTTATTGAAATGGATTGCCGATTGTCAAATTTTTCAATTTCTTTTTTTTGCCACCAGAAAAAAATACAACACGCAGTTATTGGCTTCTGTCGTTATTTTTGCATTTTTTCTCAAAGATTTGTGACGCTGTTAAGTTTGCAATTGAATTAAAAGATGCCCACGTAGGAGCGCATATGGTCAAGGATGTTGCACTCTCAATAATTTTTTTGACTATAGTATGTTCTGATTTTTTTAATAAGAAATATGTGATTTCAACCACTAATTCAATTGTCGTCATATTCATCAAATTAGATTAAAAAACTAAGTGAACGGAGAATTCTGATAATTGTTGCAAACATGAATTCAAGTAATTTTTCTAATGTTATTTTTGACAGATTATTTCAAGAGCCATTCTCTTCCAGTAAACTTTTGAGTTCGTTTTTTGAATGAGGATTTACGTTTTTCTTCTGTACGGAGGTATTTCACTGAAACGTTATTTCACTAACCACTTATACTGTTTTCTAACCATGTTTCTTCTCATACAATTATCTTGAAATCTGATGTATTCTGTTAGGCATATAAAACTCTTTCATTAGTAAAAAACGACACTCCATTTGTATTATTTTCCAATAATTGTTTACGTGGCTAACAGCTAAAAGAGAGTACGAAAAGGACTTCGTGCGTGAACCTGTTATCATGGTTCAAAAAATCAACGTTGTCGCCCTTGTAAAATTTTCCCTTTTTGCGACTGAGTGCGGCTGCAAATTCAAATGTTTTTTCCAATTGAATTTTTCAAACTTTTTTCCTGTAAAACATATAGCTTGATCTAATCTATTAGTTCTAGGTACTCCGTGGTGATATATATATATATATATATATATATATATATATATATATATATTTATTTAAAAATTTGATTACATTTGGGCCTGAAGCGTTATTTACTATTTCTGCTGTGGGGTATTTTGAATATCTATCTATACTTGTAATAAAATATTGTTCTATGCTTTTTTCGTTCAAAATGGGACCGCCAAAGTCTATTTGTATTTCGTCATTTGGTTCATTACATTTTGGTAGAGGTGCCCATTTGCGGTGCGAAATCACTGATTTAAGGTTATTACCAATCTTCGTGCAGGCTTTGCACTCACTGGCTTTTGCCAGTATATCTCTATGTATGAATGGCCACCAAATGATCTGTGCGAGAGATAGCATGGCAAAACTCCCGGGATGTGTAGAACGGATATCCTCCAATACCGCGTCTTTAATTGCCGTTAGGATGGCTATCCGCTCATCCAAACACACACAGCCATGCTTGACACTCAAGTCCCGCCAATATGAAAAGAGATAGGGACTTATCTCTTGCAGTCTGTCTGGATCATTCCGAATGACACAATCCCTCAACTCCTTGAGGATTGCATCTTTGCCTGTCAAGATGGCCAGGAACTTCTTGCTGAAGACTTTGTTCAGAGTCTCGGTGAACAATATATCATCTGTCTCCTCAATCATGCTACCAGTAGGCGTTTCAATGTTTGAGGTAGTGTTGGTTCCGGGCGTAGACGGGGTGGTATCCGAAAACGTCACCCTTGCTTTGGTTGGTGTTGATTTGGATCGGATAGCTTTGGCCTTCGACATTGTACTAATGGAGTTGATTGAATTATCCAAGATGGAGAATTTATTTTGTTTAATTACTGTGGAGTTATTTGTAGCTTGAATTTGTGCAGAAAGCAAGTGATTTTTGTGCAAGTGGTATTTATACTTTGGAATTTTTGTTTTCGCGCTAAATTTAGCGTTATTAGGTGGATTATTTGACTTAATACCATTAATGGGCTTTATTGGGGATAATTGTTCAGAGTGTTCACATTCTTTACTGTCTGACATTTGCACCTCTTTTGTAGCAAATTTGTTAATGGAATGTGAATTATTAACTTTACAGATGTTTGGTGCAAATTGGAATTTTGTAACTTTAATTGGCATTTGCGATGCAAATGGATGTTTAAAATACTGATTTATTTTAGAATTAGTAAGTGTGAATTGCGTCGCAAATGATGTTTTCGGTAGTAGAGGGAATGATTGCGATGCAAATGCTTTATTGCGTATATGTGGATTAGAATTCGGTAATGTAGGCAGTTGAGGCGCGAATGGCCGTTTTAAATTGTGTGAAGGCCAATTTGATTTTAATATGCTACTAAATTTTGTAGTTGCGTTTTGTTTATTTGTAATTAGGTATTTCATAGAATCACGAATTTTTGAGATTGTTGCTACAACAAAGTGTTCGTCATATGTAGATATCTTTTTAGCTCTCGCATATGGATTTCTTGAGATATAGTGAACGAGACCCATTTTTGCACCTGGCATATTCTATTGTGAAGTTGTACGGAAGTAGTCTGTCTATCCATCGTGATAATCGGCTGTTATACGATTTGTTTGATCTGTGCTTTTTGAGTATGGACAGTAGAGCTCTATGGTCTGTTACTACTGTAAAATTTTTCCCGTACAATTAGTATTTAAGATAGTCAATTGACCAAACTATTCCCAATAAATCCAATTAATTAACACTATAGCGTTCCTCTGTTGAACTGAGGAATCGTGACGCGAATGCTATTGGTTTCCAACCCTCTGGTGTATTTTGCTCCAATGCGGCTCCCAGTCCGGAACGAGAGGCATCACATCTGACTCGAACATCAAGTTTTGGGTTATAGTGGCTGTTTTCTGTGCTATTGGCAATTTTTTCTTTGATCAGATTGAAATTTTTTGTCTTCTGTCCAGATAATTTTTACTGAATTTTTGAGAAGTGGTCGAAGTGGGTGTTATAATTGTGCAAGATGTGGTATGAATTTACCAATATAGTGTACTGACCCTAAGAATGATCTAAGGCGCTTTAGTGTCGTTGGTGGTGGTATTGTTAAATTTGCTGCAGTTTTATTTTCTAGGGGTGAAATTCCAGTTTGTGTAAACTTATAGCCTAGCCATTCAATTTCAGTTTTTGTGAAATGACTTTTCTGAAGATTAATTCTTAGATTATCGTCATCTAGCTTTTTAAACATTTGAAAACATATGCCAAATGGTCTGCTTCAGTGCCGGTACTGACGATTATGATATCGTCCAAGAAACACTACGTGTTTTGTAGACCTGTAAGTGTTTAGTCCATAGCTTTCTGAAATTCTGCCGGCATATCTGTAAGACCATAAAAACCAGTTTTGAATCTATATGTACCAGTAGGTTCTCCACAGATGATGTTAAAATTACAGTGTTTTGCGGTGTCGTGGTGTAATTTTAATTGGCTATAGGCATACTTTAAGTCTAATGTGGTGAAATACGCTTGTTGACCATTTTGTGTGTTGGTAAGGTGCTGTAATATTGTATCAATTAGCATATCAGTATTAGGCATTTGATATTTAATTTTATGTATGGCTTTATTTAGTACTTTGGAATCTAATGCGAGATTTATTGATTGATCTTTCTTTACTGTGATAACGATAGGGGAAATGAAATGTTCGTCGGAGCAACTAGATAGTTTTTCGATAGGACCTTCTGTTTGTAATCTTTCTAATTCCTCCGACACTCTTGGTTGTAGATTTATCGGAACATGTCGACCTTTTTGATGCTTTGCTGTAAACTTTTGATGAAACTTTGATTTCGCTACATGTGTTTTGGACAAACCAATTCTTGATACTAAATGAGGAAATTGCGTCGCGATTGTCTCTTTAATTTTACATGTAGAAGTATTAATGTTATTAACGCATTTATCATTTACTGGTTGTTGTTATACCACCGCAAGTCCCAGGGTTGTGAAAAGATCCCTCCCAATTATGTTTTTGTGCCCATTTTCTACCACAGTCAACATTGCTGCTCTATCTCTCCACTGATTTTAGGTTATTGTGGTTTCCAGATGTCCAAGAACTTTTGTGTGTTCATTTGAAAAAGTTTTCAAATTTCTTTTTTCTTTCGTGTCTGTCCACTTAGCAGATTTTGTGGTTTGGAGGATTTTGTCTGCCAAAGTTTCCGTTATGATGCTAACTGCACTTCCAGAGTCGATCATTGCGAGCGCCCTAACTTTCCCCATTTGTACCTCTACATTTAGTGGCTCCAGTTGATGTACCGAGTCAGAGGAAATCACCGCCACGTAATCATCCTAATCGCTGTCGTAGTTTGAGTCATACACCTGTTCATACAGTCGTTGAAAGCTTGTTATGTAATTGACAGATTCTTCATCATCACTCTTTTCGGGAGACTGGTCAATATGATTGACGTTCGTTTGTTGGGTTTTCTGTGTTTGTCCCTGTGACTTTTTCGGTTTGCGACATTTTTTGCGAAAGGGCCCATGATGCCGCAATCATTGCATTTTTTACCATTCGCGGGGCAAATCTGTTTATGATTATGGCTCCAACGAAGGCCACAATTCATACAAATGCTTGTGTGTTGGTAATTCTGAGGTACAGTTGCGAATCGTGTGAAATCTCGCTTGGTTTGTTGAGCATTTGCATTGCGATTGCGTATTTGGTGATTGTTGAATAATTTCACAGAGTTTGAGCCTGACATCAAAATCTGGTTTATCTTTTGCTGATTCTGCGCTCCCATCTCCATTTGTATAGCTATCTCCAATGCTTTGGATGGCTCGACTGTTTCTTTCAACAGTTCTTTTTGAGTCTGATGATCAATCATATTTAATATGAATGCATCACGAATCAGTGTAGTTTCTTCACTACCTAGGGTACAATTTTCCGCTAATTCTATGAGACGACCATAGAAACTTTAAACAGACTCTCCTTTTTGCTGCTTACAGGAATAGAAAACAATGCAATCGTAAGTTATGTTACGAACTTTCGTGAAAGAATCCTCCATTGCCTGCCACAATTCTTTGAAAGGTTGTTTCTCTATTTGGAAGTGGGGGTGTTTACTTCTGAAGATTCGTCGTCCCTCCGTTCCAATACTCAAGTACAGCAACAATATCGTTTTTTGTTTGCAAATTCCCCACGGTTTATCTCCACACAAAATCCCAATCTCATCAACCTTTTTACGACGATTTTGCCAGTTTACTTTCAATTGTTGATTACGGACTTTCCGATCTCTTTCCGTCGCTTGTGTATGGTTTTCTACTGGTTCTTCATAAGTTGGTTCAGGCGGGTAAGTTACTGTTGATGGAGGATCGTTTAACAGATTCTCTAATTGGATTCCCTCTTTAGCTAGAAGAGCCAATTTCCACTGCTCTGTCCATTTGTCCCGATGTATATTACGTGCACTCCCCAGATGCACGTGCGGCGTCTTTACATAATAAGAGTTTGCGGGTAATTTGTTTTGAGGGCGTAAAATGATGTAAGAGTGAGGGGGCAATTTGTTGAGAGGGGGCATTCATGAGTGTTATTCATATATATAGACCGTCAAGAGTTGGACAAGCTTCGATGGTTGGGCAGTAAACGAGAACAAGCGGAGGGTAAAGAGGTTGTGGGTTCAAGACGGGCAGTGTTCAAGTATGGGGGCTAAAACAATGTAAGAATGATGTGGTAAATTGATGTAATAGTTGAGCTGCCAAGGGGGGTAAAATGGTATAACAGTTAGGGGGCAATTTCTTCAGAGGAGGGTATCATGATGTAAGAGTGGGGCTGCGATGGGAAGATTTTTTAGGAAAATGCAGCTCAAAACTCTTACATCTTTTTCGGCTGCATTAGGCTTCCAACGGGGATAAAATGGTGTAAGAGTGGGGGGTAAAAAACAAGACCTCCACTCTTACTCTAACGTCTTTTTGGGCTGTCAAGGGAAGTAAAATGATGTAAGAGTACGGGGGTAATGGAGAAATTACGCCCGGACTCTACATCATTTTACCTCACTTGAGAGACCAAAAAAACATAAGAGTAGGGAGCAAATTTGTTTTTTACCCCTCACTCTTACTCCATTTTGTCCCCATTAGAAGCCGAATGCAGCCCAAAAATACCTAAGAGTTTTGAGTTGCATTTTCTTAAAAACTCTTCTCATTGCAGCCCCAATCTTACATCATTTTGGTCGGAAAAATTCGATCAGGCTAGTCGTTTTGATTAATTTTTTCATTTATCTTTTTCTGACTGTTGTTTATTGTACAATACTTTCTAAATCTACAATCTTTTCGAACAAATTTTCTCAGCTCAAGAGCAGAAGAAGTGAACAAGACGTATTCATAGTGATTTTGCTAATAAGATTCAATTGTTTTTGATATTTTTAAAAAAGAAATTGAAAATTAGTAGCCCGAGTACGAAAGCAACGCAATGGCTTCCCTCATTTTTCTCAATTATTTCAAAATTTTTTGTTTGGATCTGTAAATTGTAATTTCGACCACCAATTAAACTGTCAGTAAAACGATGAGATCATAGATCTTCAATTTTTTTCAATTTGGAGATAGACAAGATCTGAATAAGATTGCGCAGATTTTGAGCGAAAAAAATAATATTGTTTCAATATTTTAATAGGACGTTAAATTCAAGTTCAATCTGTGCACAATTTATTTTGTTGAGATTCGAATGAGAGCTCTTTTAAATTTTTTTTACTCAAATATTTCGATTGATTTCCACTTCATTTTGCTTTTTTTTGTTCTTAGTTCCCTTGACGTTGCAACTAATCTGTGTAATATAAAATTAGTTCCCATTTATAAAATTGAATAGTCAATTCTATGACTTTTTTATAAAAATTTCTCCCGTGACCAGGAGAAGAAGAAGAGTTCAACAGGCAGTCATCGGCTTTTTGCGAGAATTAGCTATCAAAATTCAGGAATTGTTGACGACATTAATAGTGAAATTGAAAAGTAAAAACCAAAGTGAGAATAAAACAGCGCAAATTACCGCAAAATAAAAACTAATTTCTGTGGCGTTTTCATTCATCGTTAAAAAATTGAGGTCAATCAATCCATAGAATTATTTATAGTTTTTTTCACTTCGGAGTTTCAATGAGTGTAAACAATTTTTAAATGTTATTCTAAATTATTTCAGTATGTTTTATTTCACAGCCACTATTTCGTTTTCTCCCCGCTTTTTTTCTAGAGCTCCCTCTAGACTTCATGTGTTCTGCTCAGAAAGCATTCAAACTTTGTCCGTGTTTATTGAAATGGATTGCCGATTGTCAAATTTTTCAATTTCTTTTTTTTTGCCACCAGAAAAAAGTACAACACGCAGTTATTGGCTTCTTTCGTTATTTTTGCTTTTTTTCTCAAAGATTTGTGACGCTGTTAAGTTTGCAATTGAAATAAAAGATGCCCACGTAGGAGCGCATATGGTCAAGGATGTTGCACTCTCAAAAATTTTTTTTACTATAGTATGTTCTGATATTTTTAATCAGAAATATGTGATTTCAACCACTAATTCAATTGTCGTCATATTCATCAAATTAGATTAAAAAACTAAGTGAACGGAGAATTCTGATAATTGTTGCAAACATGAATTCAAGTAATTTTTCTAATGTTATTTTTGACAGATTATTTCAAGAGCCATTCTCTTCCAGTAAACTTTTGAGTTCGTATTTTGAATGAAGGTTTACGTTTTTCTTCTGTACGGAGGTATTTCACTGAAACGTTATTTCACTAACCACTTATACTGTTTTCTAACCATGTTTCTTCTCATACAATTATCTTGAAATCTGATGTATTCTGTTAGGCATATAAAATTCTTTCATTATTAAAAAACGACACTCCATTTGTATTATTTTCCAATAATTGTTTCCGCGGCTAACAGCTAAAAGAGAGTACGAAAAGGACTTCGTGCGTGAACCTATTATCATGGTTCAAAAAATCAACGTTGTCGCCCTTGTAAAATTTTCCCTTTTTGCGACTGAGGGCGGCTGCAAATTCAAATGTTACAACAATGAGATCATTGTTGTTCAAAGTTATTTCTTTAGAGAACAGAAAAAGTTTTTTATACTCAATTGCGATGGATGGATCCAATTGAGTTGCGAATGCTTCATTACAAATCGAAGTGGGCAATTGCGCTGCAAGTGGCGAGCCAATTACTTATATCTGAATTGCTAATCTCTAGAATAGTCAATCGCGGTGCGAATGGCTCTTGTCAAAATTACTGAGCTCAATTGAGAAACGTTTTGCAAGATTTAAATTAAACTGAACTCTAGCGTTGCAAATGGGAGACTGAAAGTTTAAGTGATAACAAATTAAGAAAAAGGTTTGTTCAACTCGGTCACGAACAAGGAAGTAACTTTAAGATTTGTTTAAAGTATGAACAAATGAATTTCCTGCATAGACAGTATGAACAGACATTACTTTACTAAAAATGGGAGGAAGTAAACTTAACTGAAGTAAGAACAGCCCTTGCCCTTCAAATGGAACTAAATATTGTAATTTGTACTAAATACGGACATGGATATGTGAAGGGTATTCATTGCCGTATGATATTTCCCCCTCTTTGGGAGAAAATAAAGTTACTAATTAAAATCAGAAAATTACTAATTACTCACCGGTTACTAAATAATAAAATATAAATAATGAATAAAATATAAGAGTTTATGAAGTTTGACGATGTTTATTCTGTATCAGAATTTTCTTCGTTTTTTGCTTGGAGTACAGTCATTTCCCTGGGCAGATTTTTAGGGTCCTCTGTCCATTCGGTTGAACTTCTTGTAGAAGTTTCTCCAATGTCCTGACGCTCATTTTCAGAGTAACCTTCGGTATTCCTGACTTTTTCTACGATAGTTTGAGACGTCTTCTTTTTCAGCGTTCGCTTACCTTTTCGTACCGAAGAAGTGTCCAAATCAGAGGTATCGCTAATTGTGAGCTGTCTCTTGTTTGACTTTCTCAGAAAGGCGTTGGTCGTTTTGATGAAGCCATTCGCGTCGCAGATGGGCCAGGTGCATCAGAGTTAGTCGATTGTGGCGCGTATGGGGAAATTGGACTTAATTGGAGAATTTGTGTTAAATCTGGCCGATTAATAAAAGCTTCATCGTGTTTTGGGTTTCTCTTCGGGATTCCCATTTTCAGGGATCTGGCTACATTACTCGCGGAGGAAATACACGATCTGCCTGACGAAACTACACTAACATCGTCAGACTGCTTTCGGTTTCGCTTTGTTTTCTTATCTCCTGTATTTTCTGATCAGGTCCCGCTTATGTTTATAAATTTTCTGTTCGATAGTCTTCTCGTTTATCTTTTTTGGCTGTCTTTCAATATATTATGTTAGATCAGTGTCCCTTTCCGCACACTGCCGAATTTTGCAATGTCAGAATTTCTGACTCGCACCTCCTGTCTGTTCGGCTCCTTAATTACACTTGTTGTAGGGCTCACTTTGCAAACTGTGCTCCCAGGTGCCAGTACTCCGTATAAACCGTCCAGGTTTTTCTTTTGTCTTTGGTTCTCGTGGAGTTTTCAAGCCAGTTTTACTTGGATGCTGCGTTCTGAGCAAGGAATTGATCTGGAAATTCCCTCAGACTTAATCAGACGTTGTTCACCGTCGTTCCTTTTCTCTTGCTCAGCTCTGGCTCAAGAACTCGCGGCACAAATGACGCGTTCAATTTCTGTGTCCGAACAGAGGGCCGTGTCTGCCCATTGTTCCTCTGAGAGATATGATCGACCCGGAATCGTATCTTCGTCTAATTAATATTTAATTATTGCATTATAATTAAGATTTTTACTATTAGATGTAGTAGTGATATTTGATATAGGTGTGTTACATTTCCTACCAAAGTGTAACTCAAATGGTGTGGTGTTTATTGTTTTTTGTTTTGATGTTCTTAGTCGTTGTATTATTGCTTTAAGTGAATTTTCTAAGTCAAATTTTTTATTTAATTGAGATTTCATGCAAGATAATTGACGTTTAAATGTTTGAATAATACGTTCTGCTAACCCAATTGCTCTTTGATCATTTGCTGGTGCATAAATAGGTGTAAAATTATTTTCTGTACAGAATTTTTCAAACTTTTTTCCTGTAAAACATATAGCTTGATCTAATCTATTAGTTCTAGGTACTCCGTGGTGATATATTTTATATATATATATATATATATATAAATATATATATATATATATATATATATATATATATATATATATATATACATATATATTCATTTAAAAATTTGATTACATTTGGGCCTGAAGCGTTATTTACTATTTCTGCTGTGGGGTATTTTGAATATCTATCTATACTTGTAATAAAATATTGTTCTATGCCTTTTTCGTTCAAAATGGGACTGCCAAAGTCTATTTGTATTTCGTCATTTGGTTCATTACATTTTGGTAGAGGTGCCCATTTGCGGTGCGAAATCACTGATTTAAGGTTCTTACGAATCTCCGTGCAGGCTTTGCGCTCACTGGCTTTTGCCAGTATATCTCTATGTATGTATGGCCACCAAATGATCTGTGCGAGAGATAGCATGGCAAAACTCCCGGGATGTGTAGAATGGATATCCTCCAGTACCGCGTCTTTAATTGCCTTTGGGATGGCTATCCGCTCATCCAAACACACACAGCCATGCTTGACACTCAAGTCCCGCCAATATGAAAAGAGATAGGGACTTATCTCTTGCAGTCTGTCTGGATCATTCCGAATGACACAATCCCTCAACTCCTTAAGGATTGCATCTTTGCCTGTCAAGATGGCCAGGAACTTCTTGCTGAAGACTTTGTTCAGAGTCTCGGTGAACAATATATCATATGTCTCCTCAATCATGCTACCAGTAGGCGTTTCAGTGTTTGAGGTAGTGTTGGTTCCGGGCGTAGACGGGGTGGTATCCGAAAACGTCACCCTTGCTTTGGTTGGTGTTGATTTGGATCGGATAGCTTTGGCCTTCGACATTGTACTAATAGAGTTGATTGAAGTATCCAAAATGGAGAATTTATTTTGTTTAATTACTGTGGAGTTATTTGTAGCTTGAATTTGTGCAGAAAGCGAGTGATTTTTGTGCAAGTGGTATTTATACTTTGGAATTTTTGTTTTCGCGCTAAATTTAGCGTTATTAGGTGGATTATTTGACTTAATACCATTAATGGGTTTTATTGGGGATAATTGTTCAGAGTGTTCACATTCTTTACTGTCTGACATTTGCACCTATTTTGCAGCAAATTTGTTAATGGAATGTGAATTATTAACTTTACCGTTATTTGGTGCAAATTGGAATTTTGTAACTTTAAGTGGCATTTGCGATGCAAATGGATGTTTAAAATACTGATTTATTTTAGAATTAGTAAAAGTGAATTGCGTCGCGAATGGTGTTTTCGGTAGTAGAGGGAGTGATTGCGATGCAAATGCTTTATTGCGTATATGTGGATTAGTTTTCGGTAATGTAGGCAGTTGCGGCGCGAATGGCCGTTTTAACTTGTGTGAAGGCCAATTTGACTTTAATATGCTACTAAGTTTTTTAGTTGCGTTTTGTTTATTTGTAATTAGATATTTCAAAGAATCACGAATTTTTGAGATTGTTGCTACAACAAAGTGTTCGTCATTTGTAGATATCTTTTTAGCTCTCGCATATGGATTTCTTGAGATATAGTGAACGAGACCCATTTTTGCACCTGGCATATTCTATTGTGAAGTTGTACGGAAGTAGTCTGACTATCCATCGTGATAATCGGCTGTTATACGATTTGTTTGATCTGTGCTCTTTGAGTATGGACAGTAGAGCTCTATGGTCTGTTACTACTGTAAAATTTTTCCCGTACAATTAGTATTTAAAATAGTCAATTGACCAAACTATTCCCAATAACTCCAATTCATTAACACTATAGCGTTCCTCTGTTGAACCGAGGAATTGTGACGCGAATGCTATTGGTTTCTAACCCTCTGATGTATTTTGCTCCATTGCCGCTCCCAGTCCGGAACGAGAGGCATCACATTTGACTCGAACACCAAGTTTTGGGTTATAGTGGCTATTTTCTGTGCTATTGGCAATTTTTTTCTTTGATCAGATTGAAATGTTTTATGTGGTCTTCTGTCCAGATAAATTTTACTGATTTTTTGAGAAGTGGTCGAAGTGGGTGACATAATTGTGCAAGCTGTGGTATGAATTTACCAATATAGTGTACTGACTTTAAGAATGATCTATGGCAATTTAGTGTCGTTGGTGGTGGTATTATTAAAATTGCTGCAGTTTTAATTTCTAGGGGTGAAATTCCAGTTTGTGTAAACTTATAGCCTAGCCATTCAATTTCAGTTTTTGTGAACTGACATTTCTGAAGATTAATTCTTAGATTATCGTCATCTAGCTTTTTTAAACATTTGAAAACATATGCCAAATGGTCTGCTTCAGTGCCGGTACTGACGATTATGATATCGTCCAAGAAACAATACGTGTTTTGTAGACCTTTAAGTGTATATTCCATAGCTTTCTGAAATTCTGCCGGCATATCTGTAAGACCATAAAAACCAGTTTTGAATCTATATGTACCAGTAGGTTCTCCACAGATGATGTTAAAATTACAGTGTTTTGCGGTGTCGTGGTGTAATTTTAATTGGCTATAGGCATACTTTAAGTCTAATGTGGTGAAATACGCTTGTTGACCATTTTGTGTGTTGGTAAGGTGCTGTAATATTGTATCAATTAGCATATCAGTATTAGGCATTTGATATTTAATTTTATGTATGGCTTTATTTAGTACTTTGGAATCTAATGCGAGTTTTATTGATTGATCTTTCTTTACTGTGATAACGATAGGGGAAATGAAATGTTCGTCGGAGCAACTAGATAGTTTTTCGATAGGACCTTCTGTTTGTAATCTTTCTAATTCCTCCGACACTCTTGGTTGTAGATTTATCGGAACATGTCGACCTTTTTGATGCTTTGCTGTAAACTTTTGATGAAACTTTGATTTCGCTACATGTGTTTTGGACAAACCAATTCTTGATACTAAATGAGGAAATTGCGTCGCGATTGTCTCTTTAATTTTACATGTAGAAGTATTAATGTTATTAACGCATTTATCATTTACTGGTTGTTGTTATACCACCGCAAGTCCCAGGGTTGTGAAAAGATCCCTCCCAATTATGTTTTTGTGCCCATTTTCTACCACAGTCAACATTGCTGCTCTATCTTTCCACTGATTTTAGGTTATTGTGGTTTCCAGATATCCAAGAAATTTTGTTGAACCCACAAAATTTCTTGGATATCTGGAAACCACAATAACCTACAATCAGTGGAAAGATAGAGCAGCAATGTTGACTGTGGTAGAAAATGGGCACAAAAACATAATTGGGAGGGATCTTTTCACAATCCTGGGACTTGCGGTGGTACAACAACAACCAGTAAATGATAAATGCGTTTGAAAAAGTTTTTTTTTCTTTCGTGTCTGTCCACTTAGCAGATTTTGTGGTTTGGAGGATTTTGTCTGCCAAAGTTTCCGCTTTGATGCTAACTGCACTTCCAGAGTCGATCATTGCGAGTGCCCTAATTTTCCCATTTGTACCTCTACATTTAGTGGTTCCAGTTGATGTACCGAGTCAGAGGAAATCACCGCCACGTAATCATCCTAATCGCTGTCGTAGTTTGAGTCATACACCTGTTCATACAGTTGTTGGTAGCTTGTTATGTAATTGACAGATTCTTCATCATCACTCTTTTCGGGAGACTGGTCAATTTGATTGACGTTCGTTTGTTGGGTTTTCTGTGTTTGTCCCTGTGACTTTTTCGGTTTGCGACATTTTCTTGTGAAATGGCCAATGATGCCGCAATCATTGCATTTTTTACCATTCGCGGGGCAAATCTGTTTATGATTATGGCTCCAATGGAGGCCACATTTCATACAAATGCTTGTGTATTGGTAATTCTGAGGTACAGTTGCGTATCGTGTGAAATCTTGCTTGTTTTGTTGCGCATTTGCATTGCGATTGCGTATTTGGTGATTGTTGACTAATTTCTCAGAGTTTGAGCCTGACAGCAAATTCTGGTTTATCTTTTGTTGATTCTGCGCTCGCACCTCCATTTGTATAGCTATCTCCAATGCTTTGGATGGCTCGACTGTTTCTTTTAACTCTTCTTTTTGAGTCTGATGATCAATCATATTTAATATGAATGCATCACGAATCAGGGTAGTTTCTTCACTACCTAGGATACAACTTTCCGCTAATTCTATGAGACGACCATAGAAACTTTCAACAGACTCTCCTTTTTGCTGCTTACAGGAATAGAAAACAAAGCGATCGTAAGTTATGTTACGAACTTTCGTGAAAGAATCCTTCATTGCCTGCCACAATTCTTTGAAAGGTTGTTTCTCTATTTGGAAGTGGGGGTGTTTACTTCTGAAGATTCGTCGTCCCTCCGTTCCAATACTCAAGTACAGCAACGATATCGTTTTTTGTTCGCAAATTCCCCACGGTTTATCTCCACACAAAATCCCAATCTCATCAATCTTTTTACAACGATTTTGCCAGTTTACTTTCAATTGTTGATTACGGACTTTCCGATCTCTTTCCGTCGCTTGTGTATGTTTTTCAACTGGTTCTTCATAAGTTGGTTCAGGTGGGTAAGTTACTGTTGATGGAGGATCGTTTAACTGATTGTCTAATTGGATTCCCTCTTTAGCTAGAAGAGCCAATTTCCATTGCTGTGTTCATTTGTCCCACGTCAGATGCGGTGTTGCTGTCGGCTTTTTTTCCCAAAATGCCTCTACGTGAAATGGTGTCTTCTTACAGTCCGTTGCTGACTGCGCCAACTCATACTCAATTGCGATAGATGGATCCAATTGAGTTGCGAATGCTTTATTACAAATCGAAGTGGGCAATTGCGCTGCAAGTGGCGAGCCAATTACTTATATCTGAATTGCTAATCTCTAGAATAGTCAATCGCGGTGCGATTGGCACTTGTCAAAATTACTGAGCTTAATTGAGAAACGTTTTGCAAGATTTAAATTAAACTGAATTCTAGTGTTGCAAATGGGAGACTGAAAGTTTAAGTGATTACATATTAAGAAAAAGGTTTGTTCAACTCAATCACGAACAAGGAAGTAACTTTAAGACTTGTTTATAGTATGAACAAATGATTTTCCTGCATAGACAGTATGAACAGACATTACTTTACTAAAAAATGGGAGGAACTAAGCTTAACTGAAGAAAGAACAGCACTTGCCCTTCAAATGGAACTAAATAATGTAATTTGAACTAAATACGGACATGGATATGTGAAGGGTATCCATTGCCGTATGACAAAGTTAAATGAAACCGCAAATAAAAACAAAATTTGTTTTCACTTCATCAGTGGCGCGTTATTGATTTCTAGAGTTATTCCGTTCAGATCATTTTTTAAACTTGAGATTGGAATTAGTGTGCTTAATTTGTTGATTTTCAATTTAGAAATTGGACTACCAAGTCAGCAGCGTAAGTGAAGAACTTTAAAATTAATTTTTTAATCTTCTTATATCTTCTGGGTATTTAAATAAATTTCTGAGTGTTTACTATTATACTTCTGAGTATAAATTGGACTAGGATAAAGTGATTTCAAACTCCATTTGAATTGTTACAAAAATCAAATCAAACATTTTTCGAGTTAGTAACTTAGGTTACACAGAATTTTTCTCAAAGGGTTTTTTCAATTCGGGAATTGAAAGAGAATTAACATAGTGCTGATCAGTTCTGGCCTCGAATGAAGTGCGTAGATATAGCTGGCGCGTAAATATGCTGACGACCGTGCCACTTTTTTACATAATGATTTAATTGGGGCACAAACGGAAAAGATCTGATATTTAATACGAGCACAGGTTATAATTCCAAGCGATTAGTTTACGCTATTGTGACCCATTTTAATGACGTTGTTGATCAGTTCTTGAAAGATCTCAATTGTTCTTCATAGTGCTGAATAGCTCTATCTTTAAATGAAGCAGATAGATATAGCTGGCAACAACCGATTGATCTATCATTGCCAGTCAATTTAAATTTACCCCCCTTGGCAGACCACATCCTACAACATTTTACCCCCTCTGGACAATTTACCCCCTCACTCTTACACCATTTTACTCCCCTTGGCAGCCCAACTCTTACATCATTTTACACACTCTGGACAAAATACCCGCTCACTCTTGCACCATTTTACCCCCCTTAGCAGCCCACATCTTACATCATGTTACCCCCTCTGGACAAATTACCCCCTCACTCTTACACCATTTTACCCCCCTTGGCAACCCAACTCTTACATCTTTTTACCCCCTCTGAACAAATTACCCCCTCACTCTTACACTCTTACACCATTTTACCCCCCTTGGCAGCCCAAATCTTACATCATTTTACCCCCTCTGGACAAATTACCCCCTCACTCTTACACCATTTTACTCCCCTTGGCAGCCCAACTCTTACATCATTTTACCCCCTCTGGACAAATTACCCCCTCACTTTTACACCAATTTACCCCCCTTGGCAGCCCACATCTTACATCTTTCTACCCCCTCTGGACAAAAAACCCCCTCCTTCTTACACCATTTTACCCCCCTTGGAAGCCCAACTCCTACATCATTTTACCCCCTCTGGACAAATTACCCGCTCACTCTTGCACCATTTTACCCCCCTTGGCAGCCCACATCTTACATCATGTTACCCCCTCTGGACAAATTACCCCCTCACTCTTACACCATTTTACCCCCCTTGGCAACCCAACTCTTACATCTTTTTACCCCCTCTGAACAAATTACCCCCTCACTCTTACACTCTTACACCATTTTACCCCCCTTGGCAGCCCACATCTTACATCATTTTACCCCCTCTGGACAAATTACCCCCTCACTCTTACACCATTTTACTCCCCTTGGCAGCCCAACTCTTACATCATTTTACCCCCTCTGGACAAATTACCCCCTCACTTTTACACCAATTTACCCCCCTTGGCAGCCCACATCTTACATCTTTCTACCCCCTCTGGACAAAAAACCCCCTCCTTCTTACACCATTTTACCCCCCTTGGAAGCCCAACTCCTACATCATTTTACCCCCTCTGGACAAATTACCCCCTCACTCTTACGCCATTTTACCCCCTTGGCAGCCCAACTCGTACATTATTTTACCCCTCTGGACAAATTACCCCCTCACTCTTACACCATTTTACCCCCCTTGGCAGCCCAACTCTTACATTATTTTACACCTCTGGGCAAATTACCCCCTCATTCTTACACCATTTTACCTCCCTTGGTAGCCCAACTCTTTCATGGAATTTTCAGTCAGGGTGGTAATTCCTAAAAAGTCCTCCCATTGCAGCCCATTGCAGCCCACTCTTACATGGAAATTTCAGTCTTTGGGGTAATTCCTGAAAAGTCCTCCCATTGCAGCCCATTGCAGCCCACTCTTACATGGCAATTTCAGTCAGGGGGGTATATCATGAAAAGTCCTCCCATTGCAGCCCATTGCAGCCCATTCTTACATGGAACTTTCAGTCATTGGGGTAATTCCTGAAAAGTCCTCCCATTGCAGCCCATTGCAGCCCACTCTTACATGGCAATTTCAGTCAGGGGGGTAATTCCTAAAAATTCCTCCCATTGCAGCCCATTGCAGCCCACTCTTACATGGAAATTTCAGTCATTGGGGTAATTCCTGAAAAGTCCTCCCATTGCAGCCCATTGCAGCCCACTCTTACATGGCAATTTCAGTCAGGGGGTAATTCCTGAAAAGTCCTCCCATTGCAGCCCATTGCAGCCCACTCTTACATGCCAATTTCAGTCAGTGGGGGTAATTTCTCAAAAGTCCTCCCATTGCAGCCCAACTCTTACATCATTTTACCACCTTTGAACAAATTTCCCCCATACTCTTACATCAATTTACCCCCCATAAACAAATTACCCCCCACTCTTACAACAAAATGGGAGGATTTTAGGGAGGACATTCGACCCGGGTTACTGTGTCTACAATTCCCCACCTGACTCCCACTAAAGTGGCATCGAACACTTGACATCCAGGTGCGCTTGGTAAATTCAATCAACAACAGGCTATATAACGGCTGACAAAAACTAGATAAGATCATTAGTTCAGCTGTCCAAAGGCTTGTGGATCCCTAGCAGCTGTTTGCACCCACGAGACTGACTGGTAACGATTCCGTCGTCCTTTAAAAGTTGAATAGTGCGGGACATGGTTCACCCGATGGACCGAGCAGAGAACTCCCACTATGAGACATCACATCAGCGTATTTATATTTACCGCAAAAACGTATTGTTTTTAAACTTACAGCAATTTTCTAGGCTCTAGCCAAGTCAAAAAGGTTAAAATTATACTATAATTGTTATGCTGGCCGTTAAATTTATAAATATTTATAAGTATTGGCATGTTCCTTTGTTGTTACTTGCTTTCTATTCCTCATGATGACTTAAATAGCTTGTTCCATTTTGCAGCGGTACTACGATAAAAATTTAAGTAATTATTCAACATAAGGTGCCGGAGAGTGATTTTGTTGGATCGGTCGTAATATGATAAACAGCTCTTGGTAGTTTCAATCTCCTTTGAGTCTAGATGAAATTACAATAGTGAACTTTAATATTGGAATCTTTTCCGTTCGAGCCCCCCTCGACCTTAATAGGTTCGAAATTCGACTGAAAGTACATATGTTTTAATTGTTTACTGCGGCATTTTAGTCAAATTTTCTTTTATTTGCCACTATTACCGTTTTTTGAGGGCTTCTTATTGGTACAATTTCAATAAAGATTCTTGTTTTCTGCATCGGATGTGATTAAAATTTATTTTTATATCTATCTATAAGAATTGCCCACATTAGGATTTTCTGATTTTTTTCCCATGCCCAACAACAGAAGTGTTCAACAGGCAAACATCGGCTTTTTGCGTGATTTTGGCAATAAGACTGAAAAAATTTTGATATTTTCAAAGCTTAAACCAGAATTTCGATGAACAAATAAAAGGTAGTAGCGTAAGACAAGAAGCTGTCTCACTCTTAAAAATTTTGTTTCCAGCGTTTTCTGAACCTTTAGGATTGGGATCAAAAAAATGTGATTGCAATTCCCCGTCCAATTGGCTTTACTACGATGAGGTCGGATTCTTTAAATTTTTCATCTCAAAAAACGGATACATCTAAATGAGACTGCAATAGGGAATTTAAATATTTGGACGTTCTCAGTATTTGCCGCCAGCTTAGCTGGCGCATAATGTTTCCACTCCCCAGCCGCAGGTGCCTTGTCGTGAGATAATGTTTTATCATGTAATGACATGTTATCTGTACTTGGGTTAGAATAGCGTAGGGGCGGGTAAAAAACGGAAAAGAGCAGTATATTGCTCCCAACGTTTTTGTTGAGCGCTATTTTCAATTGTCAATCATTTTGGATTTTTTGTTCAGTTCAAAATTCGAATGAGCGGTCTTATTGTTTAAATTATTGGACCAGGTTTTTTCATTTTTTTGTTTTATTGCCAATATAATCGTTTTCTGACAGGCTTCACTTGCACAATACTATTGAAATTTATTAAACACTTCAAAAAAAATTCCCTTGGAAGAGCAGGAGAAGAGTGCGTGAGGCATTTGTAAGATTCAAAAATTTTTGATGTTTATAAAAAAGAAATGGGAAAATAGTAGCTCGAGTAGGAAAGCAACAGCGTCATTTAATACGCAGTCACGCTCCTATTTTTTCCAATTCCATTTAATTATCTATGTTTGGATCTGAAAATTTTGATTTCCAACACCAGCTCAACTGTCATTACAACGAAGAAATCATTGTTTTTCAAAAGTTAGGAAAATGAAAAAAATCTAATTAAGGCTGCATTAAGAAACTTGAATAATGTTTTGAATGTTAAATATTGTTCAATTGACTTCCATTTGATTTCGCCATTGATTTAGTTTTCTATAGTTTTTGGTTCTTAGAGTCATTACAGTCATCTTGAAACTCAATGAAAATTACATCTTCCGAGTGTTTGTTTTTGGTTCATAAAACGTAGGTTCAGTCCCCCTATTAGTCAAAGTTAACAAGTTGAGGTTAATCAATCTATAAAATTAATTACATTTTTTCACTTCGAGGTTCAATGAGAATTATCAAATTTTGCCAAAGTATTTATATATGTCTTATTTCCCAGCCGCTAGTTCCTTTTCGTCCCGCTTTTTTCCCTCAAAACTTCATGTGTTCTGCACAGAAGCTTTCGAATTTTGTACATATTTAATGAAATGGATTACCAATTGTCAAATTTTGAAATTTCTTTTTTTTGCCACCAGAAAAAAAATTACAAATCAGATATTGACTTCTGTTGTTTTTTTCTATTGTTTTCTTATATATTTGTGATCTGTTAAGGTAAAATTGAAATAAAAGATACCTACATAATAGTGAAATTAGTCATTGCTGTTGCACTCTTTTTATTATTTTTGACTACAACATCTTCTGATATTTTTATCCGAAATATGTGATCTCAATCACTTATTCAATTGTCGTCACATTGATCAAATTAGATTAAAAGAACAAAGAGAGCGGCGATGTCTGATGATGGTTGCAAATATGAAACCAAGTAATCGTTCTAATGCTATTTTTGAGAGATTATTTCAAGAGCCGTTCTCTTCCAGTAAACTTTCGAGTTCGTTTTTAGACTGAGGGTTTACATTTATGTGTTGCATACTTCACGTGTTCTTCTTGGTAAGCTTTCAATTTTAGTTCATGATTATTTTGCGGCTATTTTCATTTCTAGCTTCTTGCTGATAATACAATATGACTGTGATTTTTTCAAAGCTTAAACCAGAATTTCGATGAACAAATAAAAGGTAGTAGGGTAAGACAAGAAGCTGTCTAACTCTTAAAAAGTTTGTTTCCAGCGTTTTCTGAAGCTTTAGGATTCGGTTAAAAAAATGTGATTGCAATTCACCGTCCAATTGACTTTACTACGGCCAGGTCGGATTCTTTAAATTTTTCATCTCAAAAAACGGATACATCTAAATGAGACTGCAATAGGGAATTTAAATATTTGGACGTTTTCAGGTTTTGCCGCCAGCTTAGCTGGTGCATAATGTTCCCACTCCCTAGACGCACGTGCCTAGTCGTGAGATAATGTTTTATCATGTAATGACATGTTATCTGTGATTGAGTTAGAATAGCGTATTAGGGGCGGGTAAAAACGGAAAAGAGCAATATATTGCTCCCAACGTTTTTGTTGAGCGCTATTTTCAGTTGTCAATCGCTTTGTATTTTTTGTTCAGTTCAAATTTCGAATGAGCGGTCTTATTGTTTAAATTGTTGGACCAACTTTTTTCATTTTTTGTTTGATTGCCAATATAATCGTTTTCTGACAGGCTTCACTCGTACAATACTATTGAAATTTGTTAAAAACTTCAAAAAAAATCCCGTGGAAGAGCAGGAGAAGAGTGCATGAGGCATTCGTAAGATTCAAAAAATTTTGATGTTTATAAAAAAGAAATGGGAAATTAGTAGCTCGAGTAGGAAAGCAACAGCGTCATTTAATACGCAGTCACTTTCCTATTTTTTTCCAATTCAATTTAATTATCTATGTTTGGATCTGAAAATTTTGATATCCAACACCAGCTCAACTGTCATTATAACGAAGAAATCATTGTTTTTCAATTTTATTAGATTGAAAAACGAAAAAAAAATCTAATTAAGATTGCATTAAAAAACTTGAACAATGTTTTCAATATTAAATATTGTTCAATTGACTTCCATTTCATTTCGCCATTGATTTAGTTTTCTATAGTTTTTGGTTCTTATAATCTTTACAGTCACCTTGAAACTCAATGAAAACTACATCTCCCGAGTGTTTGTTTTTGGTTCATAAAACATAGGTTCAGTCCCCTTATTAGTCGAAGTTAAAAAGTTGAGATTAATCAATCTATAACATTAATTATATTTTTTCTCTTCGAGGTTCAATGAGAGTTATCAAATTTTGCAAAAATGTTTAGGTATGTCTTATTTCCCAGCCGCTAGTTCGTTTTCGTCCCGCTTTTTTCTAGAATTCTCTCAAAATTTCATGTGTTCTGCTCAGGAAGCATTCAAATTTTGTACATATTTAATGAAATGAATTACCAATTGTCAAATTTTGAAATTTCTTTTTTTTTTGCCACCAGAAAAAAAGTTACAAATCAGATATTGGCTTCTGTCGTTTTTTTCTATTTTTTTTCTCATATATTTGCGATGCTGTTAAGGTAAAATTGAAATTATAGATACCTAAGTAAGAGTGAATTTAGTCATTGCTGTTGCACTCTTTTTATTATTTTTGACTACAACATCTTCTGATATTTTTATCCGAAATATGTGATCTCAATCACTTATGCAATTGTCGTCACATTGATCAAATTAGATTAAAAGAACTAAGAGAACGGCGATGTCTGATGATGGTTGCAAATATGAATCCAAGTAACCGTTCTAATGCCTTTTTTGAGAGATTATTTCAAGAGCCGTTCTATTCCAGTAAACTTTCGAGTTCGTTTTTAGAATGAGGGTTTACATTTATGTGTTGCAAACTTCACGTGTTCTTCTTGGTAAGTTTTCAATTTTAGTTCATGATTATTGTGCGGCTATTTTCATTTCTAGCTTCTTGCTGATAATACAATATGACTGTGATTTTTTCAAAGCTTAAATCAGAATTTCGATGAACAAATAAAAACTAGTAGCGTAAGACAAGAAGCTGTCTAACTCTTAAAAAGTTTGTTTCAAGCGTTTTCTGAAGCTTTAAGATTCGGTTAAAAAAATGTGATTGCAATTCCCCGTCCAATTGACTTTACTACGACGAGGTCGGATTCTTTAAATTTTTCATCTCAAAAAACGGATACATCTAAATGAGACTGCAATAGGGAATTTAAATATTTGGACAGTTTCAGTTTTTGCCGCCAGCTTAGCTGGTGCATAATGTTCCCACTCCCTAGACGCACGTGCCTAGTTGTGAGATAATGTTTTATCATGTAATGACATGTTATCTGTGATTGAGTTAGAATAGCGTATTAGGGGCGGGTGAAAACGGAAAAGAGCAATATATTGCTCCCAACGTTTTTGTTGAGCGCTATTTTCAATTGTCAATCGCTTTGGATTTTTTGTTCAGTTCAAATTTCGAATGAGCGGTCTTATTGTTTAAATTGTTGGACCAAGTTTTTTCATTTTTTGTTTGATTGCCAATATAATCGTTTTCTGACAGGCTTCACTCGTACAATACTATTGAAATTTGTTAAAAACTTCAAAAAAAATCCCGTGGAAGAGCAGGAGAAGAGTGCATGAGGCATTCGTAAGATTCAAAAATTTTTGATGTTTATAAAAAAGAAATGGGAAATTAGTAGCTCGAGTAGGAAAGCAACAGCGTCATTTAATACGCAGTCACTTTCCTATTTTTTCCAATTCAATTTAATTATCTATGTTTGGATCTGAAAATTTTGATTTCCAACACCAGCTCAACTGTCATTATAACGAAGAAATCATTGTTTTTCAATTTTATTAGATTGAAAAACGAAAAAAAAAAATCTAATTAAGATTGCATTAAAAAACTTGAACAATGTTTTCAATATTAAATATTGTTCAATTGACTTCCATTTCATTTCGCCATTGATTTAGTTTTCTATAGTTTTTGGTTCTTATAATCTTTACAGTCACCTTGAAACTCAATGAAAACTACATCTTCCGAGAGTTTGTTTTTGGTTCATAAAACGTAGGTTCAGTCCCCTTATTAGTCGAAGTTAAAAAGTTGAGATTAATCAATCTATAACATTAATTATATTTTTTCTCTTCGAGGTTCAATGAGAGTTATCAATTTTTGCAAAAATATTTAGGTATGTCTTATTTCCCAGCCGCTAGTTCGTTTTCGTCCCGCTTTTTTCTAGAATTCTCTCAAAATTTCATGTGTTCTGCTCAGGAAGCATTCAAATTTTGTACATATTTAATGAAATGAATTACCAATTGTCAAATTTTGAAATTTCTTTTTTTTTGCCACCAGAAAAAAATTTACAAATCAGATATTGGCTTCTGTCATTTTTTTCTATTTTTTTCTCATATACTTGCGATGCTGCTAAGGTAAAATTGAAATTAAAGATACCTACGTAAGAGTGAAATTAGTCATTGCTGTTGCACTCTTTTTATTATTTTTGACTACAACATCTTCTGATATTTTTATACGAAATATGTGATCTCAATCACTTATTCAATTGTCGTCACATTGATCAAATTAGATTAAAAGAACTAAGAGAACGGCGATGTCTGATGATGGTTGCAAATATGAATCCAAGTAACCGTTCTAATGCCTTTTTTGAGAGATTATTTCAAGAGCCGTTCTCTTCCAGTAAACTTTCGAGTTCGTTTTTAGACTGAGGATTTACATTTATGTGTTGCAAACTTCACGTGTTCTTCTTGGTAAGCTTTCAATTTTAGTTCATGATTATTGTGCGGCTATTTTCGATTCTAGCGTCTTGCTGATAATACAATATGACTGTGATTTGTATTGCACCAATTTCTAGCCCGAGCTTTTATTACCGCTTACCTCCGCAGAAACATTTTGTGCATAAAATATTTTTAAACAATAAATCTTGCAGCAAAAGCTAGGGACGGGTCTTCCTGCTTTTAAGGTACCTAATTTTTTCGAGCCATTGTCTCCCGTCACGTTATCCATCCATGAAAGGTGACCGTCTTTTGAAAACTACAAAGATTGCTGTGTTAACAATTGCAGACAGATTTTGCCTGATTTTCTATATGCATTTGTTTTTGATGTTCGTCAGTTGTAACATTTTTTACAATCAAACAGAGCTGACACAAACAAAAAGGCGTTGACACAAAGCAATTAAAACAGGTTCCTACTCCAGGATAAAACAGTTTGTAGAAGGAAGATTCTTCAGCTTGATATAAAACGTTTTTGGCAACATGCGTCTCCCAATAAAAACGTTGACAAAAGCATTATAGTTGAAAGTACTCAAATTTTTAGACCAAACATGTGAAACAAATTTATAAAAACAACCTTCACTAACGCTTTGCGCATTCATACTCCAATACTTCATCTTTAAATTTTTCTATTCATTCCTTTTCATTAGAGCAATTAACGTTTTGTTTATTATAGATGAATTTTCATTGCATGGACTCAATAAAGCAAATTAATGGACACAATTTGACTCAAAAAACCATAAACAGTGGTATTGATGCAATGAAAATTATTTATTTTCTAATATTTCTGCAGATTTAAAAACAACATTATGCAAAACTGATTTTCACGTTTGATAAGACCCGATTCCTGACGTTGGCACCAGCATCAACAAAAAAAACGTTGTTTGAAAGGCGATCAAATGTTTTTCGAACTGTTTTTGGCTCTCACTGTGGCGACTCTTTTCAACTCTAGCGTTTTGCTGATAGTACAATATTACTGTGATTTCTATTGCACAAATTTCTAGCAGGAGTTTTTATTACAGCCTACCTCCGCAGAAATATTTTGTGCATAATATGGTTTTAAACAATAAATCTTGCAGCAAAAGCTCGGACGGGCCTTCCTGCTTTCTTTCGGGTGTAAATTTAAGGTATCTAAGTTTTTCCAGCCATGGTCCCCGTCACGTTATCCATCCATGAAAAGTGACCGTCTTTTGAAAATTACAAAAAATGCTGGGATAACAATTGTAGACAGTTTTTGACCAATTTTCCATACGCATCGGTTTTTGAGGTTCTTCATTTGTAACATTTTTTACAATCAAACAGAGCTGAAACAAGCAAAAAACCATTGACGCAAAACAATTAAAACAGGTTCCTACGTTTGTTGTAGAAAGATCCTTCAGCCTGATATGAAACATTTTTTGGCAACGTGCATCTCCCAATAACAACTTTCAC
This sequence comes from Convolutriloba macropyga, assembly GCF_964194025.1. Taxonomy (NCBI): domain Eukaryota; kingdom Metazoa; phylum Xenacoelomorpha; order Acoela; family Convolutidae; genus Convolutriloba; species Convolutriloba macropyga. Next base: position 55,981,101 of record NC_134469.1, read on the forward strand.
AAAAGCATTATGGTTGACCGTACTCGAATTTTTGGACCAAACATGTGAAACAGATTTTCAAATGCAAGCTTTGATTAATGTTTTGCGTATTCATACTCGAATACTTCATCATCAAATTTTTCTATTCCTTCTTTTTCTTTGGAATAATTAACGTTTGGTTTTTTCTAAATGGATTTCCATCGCAAAGACTCAATATTGCAAAGCCATAAACAGTGGTATTGATGCAACGAAATTTATTTGTTTTCTAATACTTCTGCATTTTTAAAAACAACATTATGCAAAACGGATTGTCACGTTTGATAAAACCTGATTCCTGACCTTGGCATCAGCCTGAAGAAAAGAAGCGTTGATGGAAAGGTGATCAAATGTTTTTTGAACACTTTTTGGATCTCACGTTGGCGGCAATTTTTAATTCTAGCGTCTTGCTGATACTTCAGTATGACTATGATTTCTACTTCACCAATCTCTAGCAGGAGCTTTTATTACAGCCTACCCACTAAAGCATTACAGTCAACAGTAATTCAATTTTTTTGACGATTTATGTATAACAAATTTTTGAAAGCAAACGTTTTAACGCTTTGCGCGTTGAGTTTCGTATACTTCATCTTGCATTTTTTTCTACTCTTCTTTTTAATTTAAAATAATTAACGTTTTGTTTATCTTAGATGGGTCTCCACCGCAAGGACTTAATAATGCAAACCAATGGACACAACTTGACTCAAAATGCCATAAGCAGTGGTATTGATGCAGTGAAATTTATTTGTTTTCCAATATTTCTGAAAATTTGCAAACAAAATTATGCAACCTTGGCAATAGCTTGGGCAAAAAAATGCGATGTTTGAAAGGTGATCAAATGTTTTTTGAACACTTTTTGGATCTCACGTTGGCGGCGATTTTTAATTCTAGCGTCTTGCTGATACTGCAGTATGACTGTGATTTCTACTTCACCAATCTCTAGCAGGAGCTTTTAATACAGCCTACCCACTAAAGCATTACAGTCAACAGGAATCCAATTTTTTCGACCATTTATGTGTAACAAATTTTTGAAAGCAAACGTTTTAACGCTTTGCGCGTTGATTTTCGTATACTTCATCTTGCATTTTTTCTACTCTTCTTTTTAATTTAAAATAATTAACGTTTTGTTTATCTTAGATGGGTCTCCACCGCAAGGACTTAATAATGCAAACCAATGGACACAACTTGACTCAAAAAACCATAAGCAGTGGTATTGATGCAGTGAAATTTATTTGTTTTCCAACATTTCTGAAAATTTGCAAACGAAATTATGCAACGTTGGCAACAGCTTGCGCAAAAAGAAGCGATGTTTGAAAGGTGATCAATTGTTTTTTGAACTCTTTTTGGATCCAAAGTTTTTTCCGCCAATAGTTCATGTCCTTCAATGAATGATGACCATCTTTTGAAAATTACAAAGATTGTTGTGATAAAAAGTGTAGATAGTTTTGGCCTGGTTTTCTTTTTGCGTCTGTTTTCAATGTTTTGCATGTCGAACATTTGTTATAATAAAATAGAGTTAACATTAAAAAAACGAAAAACAAATGGCACAAAAACGATTCAAACAAGGTGCTACTCAAGAAAAAACACAATTTGTTGTAGGAAGATCCTCCTGTTTGCATTGAAACATATTTAGCGACATGCGTCGACCAAACGTACGTAACAAACAATCAAGTTCAATTTTTTAACGCCTTGCGCATTCATATTCGTATACTTCACAATTAAATCTTTCTATGCCTTTCTTTTTAAAACACTATTATTGTTTTGTCTGTTCTAGTTGGGTCTCCGTCACAAGATCTTTTTTTGGCAAACCAATGGACATAACCTGTGAGAGTTATCAAATTTTGCCAAAGTATTTAAGTATGTCTTATTTCCAAGCCGCTAGTTCGTTTTCGTCCCGCTTTTTTCTAGAATTCCCTCAAAACTTCATGTGTTCTGCTCAGGAAGCATTCAAATTGTGGACATATTTAATGAAATGGATTACCAATTGTCAAATTTTGAAATTTATTTTTTTTTGCCACCAGAAAAAGAATTACAAATCAGATATTGGCTTCTGTCGTTTTTTTCTATTTTTCTCTCATATACTTGTGATGCTGTTAAGGTAAAATTGAAATAAAATTTACCTACGTAAGAGTGAAATTAGTCATTGCTGTTGCACTCTTTTTATTATTTTTGACTATAACATCTTCTGATCTTTTTATCCGAAATATGAGATCTCAATCACTTATTCAATTGTCGTCACATTGATCAAATTAGATTAAAAGAACTAAGAGAACAGCGATGTCTGATGATGGTTGCAAATAAGAATCCAAGTAACCGTTCTAATGCTATTTTTGAGAGATTATTTCAATAGCCGTTCTCTTCCAGTAAACTTTCGAGTTCGTTTTTAGACTGAGGGATTACATTTATGTGTTGCAAACTTCACGTGTTCTTCTTGGTAAGCTTTCAATTTTAGTTCATGATTATTGTGCGGCTATTTTCAATTCTAGCGTCTTGCTGATAATACAATATGACTGTGATTTTTTCAAAGGTTAAACCAGAATTTCGATGAACAAATAAAAGGTAGTAGCGTAAGACAAGAAGCTGCCTCACTCTTAAAAAAATTGTTTCCAGCGTTTTCTGAACCTTTAGGATTCGGATCAAAAAAATGTGATTGCCATTCCCCTTCCAATTGGCTTTACTACAATGGGGTCGGATTCTTTAAATTTTTTAACTCAAAAAACGGATATATCTAAATGAGACTGCAATAGGGAATTTAAATATTGGGACGTTTTCAGTTTTTGCCGCCAGCTTAGCTGGTGCATAATGTTTCCATTCCCCAGACGCACGTGCCTTGTCGTGAGATAATGTTTTATCATGTAATGACATGTTATCTGTACTTGAGTTAGAATAGCGTATTAGGGGCGGGTAAAAACGGAAAAGATCAATATATTGCTCCCAACGTTTTTGTTGAGCGCTATTTTCAATTGTCAATCACTTTGGATTTTTTGTTCAGTTCAAAATTCGAATGAGCGGTCTTATTGTTTAAATTGTTGGACCAGGTTTTTTCAATTTTTGTTTGATTGCCAATATAATTGTTTTCTGACAGGCTTCACTCGTACAATACTATTGAAATTTGTTAAAAACTTCAAAAAAAATTCCCGTGGAAGAGCAGGAGAAGAGTGCATGTGGCATTCGTAAGATTCAAAATTTTTTGATGTTTACAAAAAAGAAATGGGAAATTAGTAGCTCGAGTAGGAAAGAAACGGCGTCATTTAATACGCAGTCACTTTCCTATTTTTTCCAATTCCATTGAATTATCTATGTTTGGATCTGAAAATTTTGATTTCCAACACCAGCTCAACTGTCATTATAACGAAGAAATCATTGTTTTTCGATTTTATTAGTTTGGAAAATGAAAAAAAATCTAATTAAGATTGCATTAAAAAACTTGAATAATGTTTCGAATATTAAATTTTGTTCAATTGACTTCCATTTCATTTCGCCATTGATTTAGTTTTCTATAGTTTTTGGTTCTTAGAATCTTTACAGTCATCTTGAAACTCAATGAAAACTACATCTTCCGAGTGTTTGTTTTTGGTTCATAAAACGTAGGTTCAGTCCCCCTATTAGTCAAAGTTAAAAAGTTGAGGTTAATCAATCTATAAAATTAATTATATTTTTTCTCTTCGAGGTTCAATGAGAGTTACCAAATTTTGCAAAAGTATTTAAGTATGTCCTTTTCCCAGCCGCTAGTTAGTTTTCGTCCCGCTTTTTTCTAGAATTCTCTCAAAACTTCATGTGTTCTGCTCAGGAAGCATTCAAATTTTGTACATATTTAATGAAATGGATTACCAATTGTCAAATTTTTAAATTTCTTTTTTTTTGCCACCAGAAAAAAAAATTACAAATCAGATATTGGCTTCTGTTGCTTTTTCTATTTTTTTCTCATATACTTGTGATGCGGTTAAGGTAAAATTGAAATAAAAGATACCTACGTAAGAGTGAAATTAGTCATTGCTGTTGCACTCTTTTTATTATTTTTGACTATAACATCTTCTGATCTTTTATCCGAAATATGTGATCTCAATCACTTATTCAATTGTCGTCACATTGATAAAATTAGATTAAAAGAACTAAGAGAACGGCGAAGTCTGATGATGGTTGCAAATATGAATTCAAGTAACCGTTCTAATGCTATTTTTGAGAGATTATTTCAGAAGCCGTTCTCTTCCAGTAAAACTTCGAGTTCGTTTTTAGACTGAGGGTTTACATTTATGTGTTGCAAACTTCACGTGTTCTTCATGGTAAGCTTTCAATTTTAGTTCATGATTATTGTGCGGCTATTTTCAATTCTAGCGTCTTGCTGATAATACAATATGACTGTGTTTTTTTCAGAGCTTTAACCAGAATTTCGATGAACAAATAAAAGGTAGTAGCGTAAGACAAGAAGCTGTCTCACACTTAACAAATTTGTTTCCAGCGTTTTCTGAACCTTTAGAATTCGGATCAAAAAAAATGTGATTGCAATTCCCCGTCCAATTGGCTTTACTACGATGAGGTCGGATTCTTTAACTTTTTAAATCAAAAAATGGATATATCTAAATGAGACTGCAATAGGGAATTTAAATATTTGGACGTTTTCAGTTTTTGAAGCCAGCTTAGCTGGTGCATAATGTTTCCACTCCCCAGACGCACGTGCCTTGTCGTGAGATAATGTTATATCATGTAATGACATGTTATCTGTACTTGAGTTAGAATAGCGTATTAGGGGCGGGTAAAAACGGAAAAGATCAATATATTGCTCCCAACGTTTTTGTTGAGCGCTATCTTCAATTGTCAATCACTTTGGATTTTTTGTTCAGTTCAAAATTCGAATGAGCGGTCTTATTGTTTAAATTGTTGGACCAGGTTTTTTCATTTTTTGTTTGATTGCCAATATAATCGTTTTCTGACAGGCTTCACTCGTACAATACTATTGAAATTTGTTAAAAACTTCAAAAAAAATTTCCGTGGAAGAGCAGGAGAAGAGTGCATGTGGCATTCGTAAGAATCAGAATTTTTTGATGTTTATAAAAAAGAAATGGGGAAATTAGTAGCTCGAATAGGAAAGAAACGGCGTCATTTAATACGCAGTTACTTTCCTATTTTTTCCAATTCCATTGAATTATCTATGTTTGGATCTGAAAATTTTGATTTCCAACACCAGCTCAACTGTTATTATAACGAAGAAATCATTGTTTTTCAATTTTATTAGTTTGGAAAATGAAAAAAAAATCTAATTAAGATTGCATTAAAAAACTTGAATAATGTTTCGAATATTAAATATTGTTCAATTGACTTCCATTTCATTTCGCCATTGATTTAGTTTTCTATAGTTTTCGGTTCTTAGAATCTTTACAGTCATCTTGAAACTCAATGAATACTACATCTTCCGGGTGTTTGTTTTTGGTTCATAAAACGTAGGTTCAGTCCCCCTATTAGTCAAAGTTAAAAAGTTGAGGTTAATCAATCTATAAAATTAATTATATTTTTTCTCTTCGAGGTTCAATGAGAGTTATCAAATTTTGCAAAAGTTTTTAAGTATGTCTTATTTCCCAGCCGCTAGTTCGTTTTCGTCCCGCTTTTTTCTAGAATTCTCTCAAAACTTCATGTGTTCTGCTCAGGAAGCATTCAAATTTTGTACATATTTAATGAAGTGGATTACCAATTGTCAGATTTTGAAATTTATTTTTTTTTGCCACCAGAAAAAAAATACAAATCAGATATTGGCTTCTGTCGTTTTTTATATTTTTTTCTCATATACTTGTGATGCGGTTAAGGTAAAATTGAAATAAAAGATACCTACGTAGGATTGAAATTAGTCATTGCTGTTGCACTCTTTTTATTATTTTTGACTATAACATCTTCTGATCTTTTCATCCGAAATATGTGGTCTCAATCACTTATTCAATTGTCGTCACATTGATCAAATTCGATTAAAAGAACTAAGAGAACGGCGAAGTCTGATGATGGTTGCAAATTTGAATTCAAGTAACCGTTCTAATGCTATTTTTGAGAAATTATTTTAGGAGCCGTTCTCTTCCAGTAAAATTTCGAGTTCGTTTTTAGACTGAGGGTTTACATTTATGTGTGGCAAACTTCTCGTGTTCTTCTTGGTAAGCTTTCAATTTTAGTTCATGTTTATTGTGGCGGCTATTTTCAATTCTAGCGTCTTGCTGATAATACAATATGACTGTGATTTGTATTGCACGAATTTCTAGCGCGAGCTTTTAATACAGCCTACCTCCGCAGAAACATTTTGTGCATAAAATAATTTTAAACAATAAATCTTGCAGCAAAAGCTAGGGACGGGTCTTCCTGCTTTTAAGGTACCTAATTTTTTCGAGCCATTGTCTCCCGTCACGTTATCCATCCATGAAAGGTGACAGTCTTTTGAAAACTACAAAGATTGCTGTGTTAACAATTGCAGACAGATTTTGCCTGATTTTCTATATGCATTTGTTTTTGATGTTCGTCAGTTGTAACATTTTTTACAATCAAACAGAGCTGACACAAACAAAAAGGCGTTGACACAAAGCAATTAAAACAGGTTCCTACTCCAGGATAAAACAGTTTGTAGAAGGAAGATTCTTCAGCTTGATATAAAACGTTTTTTGGCAACATGCGTCTCCCAATAAAAACGTTGACAAAAGCATTATAGTTGAAAGTACTCAAATTTTTAGACCAAACATGTGAAACAAATTTATAAAAACAACCTTCACTAACGCTTTGCGCATTCATACTCCAATACTTCATCTTTAAATTTTTCTATTCATTCCTTTTCATTAGAGCAATTAACGTTTTGTTTATTATAGATGAATTTCCATTGCATGGACTCAATAAAGCAAATTAATGGACACAATTTGACTCAAAAAGCCATAAACAGTGGTATTGATGCAATGAAAATTATTTATTTTCTAATATTTCTGCAAATTTAAAAACAACATTATGCAAAACGGATTGTCACGTTTGATAAAACCTGATTCCTGACCTTGGCACCAGGATGAAGAAAAGAAGCGTTGTTTGAAAGGTGATTAAATGTTTTTTGAACACTTTTTGTATCTCACGTTGGCGGCGATTTTTAATTCTAGCGTCTTGCTGATACCGCAGTATGACTGTGATTTCTACTTCACCAATCTCTAGCAGGAGCTTTTATTACAGCCTAACCACTAAAGCGTTACAGTCAACAGTAATCCAATTTTTCCGACCATTTATGTGTAACAAATTTTTGAAAGCAAACGTTTTAACGCTTTGCGCGTTGATTTTCGTATACTTCATCTTGCATTTTTTCTACTCTTTTTTATATTTAAAATAATTAACGTTTTGTTTATTCTAGATTGGTCTCCACCGCAAGGACTTAATAATGCACACCAATGGACACAACTTGACTCAAAAAGCCATAAACAGTGGCATTGATGCAATGCAATTTATTTGTTTTCCAACATTTCTGAAAATTTGCAAACGAAATTATGCAACGTTGGCAACAGCTTGCGCAAAAAGAAGCGATGTTTGAAAGGTGATCAATTGTTTTTTGAACTCTTTTGGGATCCAAAGTTTTTTCCGCCAATAGGTCATGTTGTCCTTCAATGAATGATGACCATCTTTTGAAAATTACAAAGATTGTTGTGATAAAAAGTGTAGATAGTTTTGGCCTGGTTTTCTTTTTGCGTCTGTTTTCGATGTTTTGCATGTCGAACATTTGTTATAATAAAATAGAATTAACATTAAAAAAACGAAAAACAAATGGCACAAAAACGATTCAAACAAGGTGGTACTCAAGAAAAAACACAATTTGTTGTAGGAAAATCCTCCTGTTTATATTGAAACATATATAACGACATGCTTTGACCAAACGTACGTAACAAACAATCAATTTGAGTTTTTTTAACGCCTTGCGCATTCTTATTCGTATACTTCACAATTAAATCTTTCATGCCTTCCTTTTCTTTAAAATTATTATTGTTTTGTCTGTTCTAGATGGGTCTCCATCACAAGATCTTGTTTTTGCAAACCAATGGACATAACCTAACTTAAAAAACGGTAAACAGCCAATGATGTCTCGAAATTTTTTTGCTTTATAATATTTCCAAAAACTGGTAAACAAATTTAAACAAACCGGATTATCACGTTTGATTAAGCCTGCTTGCTGACCTTAGAGCCAGCTTGAACAACAGAAGCGTTGTTGGTAGGGTGATCAAATCTCTTTAAACTCTTTTTAGATCTCATTGTGGTGGCTATGTTTAATTCTATGGTGTTGTTGACACTCTAGTGTGACTATTTTTTTTAGATCCCTAATTTCCAACTTGAACTCTTACACGACAGTCTACATCGACAAAGGGATTTTAAACGGCGCAGAAAATGGCTTTCCAAGGGTAAATCAGTTAGCAATAATTGGTGACGGGCCTTCTTGCTTTCTTTCAGCTGTAAACTCCAAGTACCTAATTTTTTCCAGCCAGTGTGTCCCGTCATGGTGTCCATCTTTGAATGCTGACTGTCTTTTGAAAATTACAATGAATGCTGGGGTAACAATTGTACACTTGTCTGGTTTTCTTATTTGCATCTGTTTCTGGTGTTTGGTATTTGGCACATTTGTTACAACCACACAGAGCTGACGCAAACAAAAAGCTAATGGCTAAAAATAATTCATTTTTGTTTCTATTTTAGGAGAAAACTCTTTGTTGTAGATAGAACCTCCAGCTTGAATTTAAACAACTTTTTAACGACAACCATTGCCCAATAAAAGCAGTTACTAAAGCATTATACTAAACCAAATTTGCAAAATTTTTATTAAATCTTGCTAACAATTTTTCAACGGCAACCTTTTATAATGCTTTGAACATTCATATTCGTATACTTCATCTATAAATCTTTCCATACTTTTGTTTTCTTTATTGAAAGTATTTTTTGCATGTTCTAGATGGGTGTACACCGCAAATAATTCGTAATGCAAACCAATGGCCACAATTTGACTTGAAAACGATAACCTGTGGCCTTAATGCCTTGAAGTTTTTTGCTTTCTGATATTTTTTTAAAAAAAAATGAGAAACAATTTTAATAAAAACGGATTATTAGGTTTGATTAAGCCTGATTGCTGACCTTGGAGCCAGCTTGAACAATAGATGCGTTGTTTGGTAGGTTGTCAAATGTTTTTTGAACTCTTTTTAGATCTCATTGTGATGGTTATTTTTAATTCCAGAGTCTTGTACGTACTATATAATTACTGTGATTTCTGCTCCATCAATTTCTAGCAAGTCCTTGCAATACAGCCTTCCTCTGTAGCAAAACTTTGCGCCTTAAGGAACATTTAAACGGTAAATCAGGCAGCAAAAGGTAATGACGGGCCTTTTTCGTTTCTTTCGGCTGTAAGTTTCAAGTACCTAATTTTTTTCCAGCCATGGTGTCCCGTCACGGTGTCCATCTTTGAAAAAGACCGTGTTTTGAAAATTAAAAAGGTTGTTGGATTAACAATTGATTTCAGTTGTTGTCTGGTTTTAATATATGCGTCTGTTTTTGATGTTACGGAATTGGAATATTTGTTACAATCAAACAGAGTTGACACAAATTAATCACAAATCACACAAATCAATTATAACGGTTTGCTGCTGTAGGAAGGAAACAGTTTTTTAGGAAGATCCTTTTGCTTGATTAGACATATTTTTTACAGACATGCTTGGCTCAATAAAAAACGTTCACTAAAGCACATTAGTCGACCGTATTCGAATTTTTTCGACCAAACATTTGTAAAAAGTTTTCAACTGCAAAATTTATAATGGTTTGCGCATTCGTATACTTCATCTTTAAATCTTTCTATATCTTTGTTTTTTCATAAAAAATAACATTTGTTTGTTCTAGATGAGTGTCCAGGGAAAAAATTTCATATTGCAAACCAGTGGACACAATTTGACTCGAAAAGCGATAAGCAGCGGCATTGATACCTTTAAATTTTTTTGCTTTGTAATATTTCTGAAAACTGGTAAACAAATATTAAAAAACGAATTATCACGTTTGATCAAGCTTAATTGTTGACGTTGGCGCCAGCTTGAACAAAAGGAGCGTTGCTTGAAAGCTGATCAAATGCTTTTTGAATTTATCATTGTGGTGGCTACTTTTACTTATACGGTCTTGTTGATACAATAGTATGACTATGATTTTTATTCAACTCATTTCTAGCGGGCGGGAGCGCTCATTACAGAGTATCTGCAGAGAAAAATTTTGCGCACAAAACAACTCTTAAACGGTAAATCTAGTAGCAATGGGCGTTGACGGGCTTTCTTGCTTCCCTTCAGATGTAAATCCCACGTACCTAAAATTTTCCCGCCACGGTGGCCCGGCACGGTGACAACCTTTGAATGCTGAAAACTACAAAAGATTGCTTTGCTATAAATTGTACACATTCATTGTCCAAGTTTCTTATTTGCGTCTGTTGCTGATGTTTTGCATATGGAACATTTGTTACAATCAAAAAGAGCTGACATTTCAAAAAGCAAATGACACAAAAAATTCAAACAGACTCCTACTCTAGGGTGAAACAGTTTCTTTTTGAAAGATCCTCCAGCAACTAAACAACGTTTTTTAACGAAGTCTGTTGCTCAACAAAAACGTTAACTAAACTTTTTTTGGTCAACCGTATTCGAAATTTTTTTACCAAACCTGTGTAACATTTTTTCAACTTCAAGCTTTTATAATGTTTTGCGAATTCATATTCGTATATTCATCACTAAATATTTCTTACCTTTGTTTTATGTAATAAAATTAACGTTTTTTTCTCCTGGATGGGTGTCCACCGCAAAGATTTCATAATGAAATCCAGTGGACACAACTTAACTCAAAATTAGATATGCATTGGCATTGATGCCTCGAAAATTTATTGCTCTCTAGCTTTTCTGAAAACTGGTAAACAAAACAAAACGGATTATCACGTTTGAATAGGCTGATTAATGACCTTGGCGCCAGCTTGAACAAAAGAAGCGTTGTTTTAAAGGTGATCAAATGTTTTTTGAACCTTTTTTTGGATCTCATTCAGGTGGCTATTTTTAATTCTATGGTCTTGTTGATAATATAGTATAACTTAGATTTTTATGTCCCTAATTTCTAGCAGGAGCTCTTATTACAGCCTACCTCCACAGAAAACTTTGGGAAAAAACGGCTGTCAAACGGTAAATCAGGTAAAAATAGATAGTGATGGGTCTTCTTGCTTTTTTTCACCTGTAAATTCCAATTACCTAAGTTTTTCTAGCCAGTTTGTCCATCTTTGAATGCTGAACGTCTTTTCAAAATTACAAAGATTGCTGGGTAACAATTGTACACAGTTCTTATTGTACACATCTGTTTCTGATGATTTGTTTTTGGCACATTTGTTACAACCAAAAAGAGCTAACTCAAACAAAACGCCATTGACACAAAACATTTCAAACTTGATCCTACTCTAGGAACAAGCAGCTTGTTGTGGAAAAATTCTCCAGCTTGACTGTAAACAATTTTCAACTACATCCGTTGCCCAATAAAAGCATTCACTAAAGCATTATAGTCGACCATATTTGCAATTTTTTTACTAAATTTGTGTACCACTTTTTCAACTGCAACCCTTCATAATGCTTTGCACATTCATATTCATATACTTCATCTTGAAATCTTTCCATACTTTTTTTTCTTTAATAGATTGATCGTTTCTTTGTTTTAGATGGTTGTCCACCGCAAATATTTCATAATGCAGTTCAATGGACACAACCTGACTTGAAAACGATAAGCGGTGGCATTAATGCCCTGAAGTTTTTTTGCTTTCTCATATTTCTGAAAACTGGTAAACAATTTTAAACAAAACGGGTTATCACGTTTGGCTAAGCCTGATTGCTGACCTGGACGCCAGTTTTAACAAAAGAAGCGTTGTTTGAAAGGTGATTAAATGTTTTTCTAATTTTTTTGGATCTCACTGTGGCGGCTTCCTTTGATTCTAGCTTCTTGCTGATACTACAGTATGACTTTGATTTCTATTGCACCAACTCCTAGCGGTGGTTTTCAATACAGCTTACCACTGCAGAATCATTTCCCGTATAAATTGATTTTTAAACGGTAAATCAGAAGGCAAGGGGTAGTGACCGGCCTTCTTGCTTTCTTTCAGCTGTAATTTTCGCATACCCAAACTTTTCCGGTCACGTTGTCCATCTTTGAGAGGTGGCCATCTTTTGAACAATACAAAGATTGGTGGGGTAACAATTGTACACAGTTCTTATTTGCATATGTTTATGATGTTTTGTATTTGGCACATTTGTTAGAAAACAAACAGAGCTAACACAAAGTAAACAACAATGACACAAAACAATTCAAACTTATTCCTCCTCTGGGAAAAAAAAACAGTTTGTTGTAGAACGATCCTACAGATTGAATTTAAACATTTTTGCGACGAGATCTGTTGCCTAATAAAAGCAGTCACTAAAGCATTATATTCAACCTTATTCGCAATTTTTAAAATAAATATGTGCACAATTTTTCAACTGCAACCTTTCATAATGCTTTGCGCATTCATATTCTTATACTTCATCTTTAAATCTGTCCATACGTTTGTTTTCTTTAATAAAATTAATGTTTGTTGGCTATAGATGGATGTCCATCGCAAATAATTCATAATGCAAACCAATGGACCGAACGTGAATTGAAAACAATAAGCGGTGGCATTAATGCCTTGAAATTTTTTCGTTTTCTCATATTTCTGAAAAATGGTAAACAAAATTGAACAAAACCCCTTATTACGTTTGATTAAGTCAGATTGCTGTCCTTGGAGCCAGCTTGAACAATAAATGCGTTGATTGTAAGGTGATCAAATGTTATTTGAACTCTTTTTAGATCTCATTGAGGTGGCTATTTTTAATTCCAGGGTTTTGTTGATACTCTAGTACGATTGTGATTTTTACATCCCTAATTTCCAACAAGAACTCTCATTACAGTCTATCTCCACAGAAAGATTTTTGAATGGCGCACAGAATGGCTTTTCAACGATAATTTAGGTAGCAGTAGTTATTGACGTGCCTTCTTGCTTTCTTTCAGCTGTAAATTCCAAGTAACTAAAATTTTTAAGCCAGGGTGTCCCGTCATTGTGTCCATCTTTGAATGCTGACTGTCTTTTTGAAAATTACAAAGACTGCTGGGGTAACAATTGTACACAGTTCTTGTCTGGTTTACTCATTTGACTCAGTTTCAGTTGTTTTGCATTTGTATCACTTGTTACAATCAAAAAGAGCTGACGCAAACAAAAATTTAATGAGACAAAACAATTCAAAGAGGTTCCAGAATCTTAATCTAGAATAATACAGTTCTTTGTAAAAAGATGCTAAAGCTTGAATTTAAACATTTTTTCAACATCCGTTGCATAAAGGAACGTTCATTAAAGCAATATTTTCAACTATTTTTGCAATCTTTTAACCAAATCTGTGTAACAATTTTCAGCTGCAAGCTTTTATAATGCTCTGCACATTCATATTTTAATAATTCATCTTGAAATCTTTCCATACTTTTGTTTTCTCTAATAAAATTAACGTTTGTTTATTTTAGATGGTTTTCCACCGCAAAGACTTCATAATTCAACTTAATGGACACAACCTGACTTGAAAACGATAAGCGCTGGCATTTATGCCTTAACGTTTTTTTGCTTTATGATATTTGTGAAAACTGGTAAACAAATTTAAACAAAAGGGATGATTACGTTTGGTTAAGCCTGATTGCTGACCTTGTCACCAGCTTGAACAAAAGAAGCGTTGTTTCAAAAATGATAAAATGATTTGTGATTTCCTTTTTGATCTCACTCAGGTTTTTCTCTCAATTTTAGGGTCTTGTTGATACTATACCATAAATGTGATTTTTATGTCACTAATTTTTAGCCGGTGTACTCAATACAGTTTTCCTCAACAGAAAAAATATTGCGCAGAAAAATGATTTTTAATCATTCAACGAGTTAGCAATAGGTCGTTACTGGCCTTCTTGGTTTCCTTCAGCTGTAAACGCCAAGTACCTAAGATTCTCCCTCTACAGTGTCCTGTCACGGAGCCCATCTTTAAAAATGATCGTTTCATAAAAATTGAAAAGCCTGCTGAGGTAACAATTGTAGACAGTTTTTGTCTTGTTTTTTTTTAATTGCGTCAGTTGTTCGTGTTTTGCTAGTTGATAGTTATAGCGCTTCTGGGAGATTTGCTCCAAAATTCTTTAGAAGGAATCAGATGATTAAGTGAGGTCTGCATCTAATTGGACATGATCTATCTGTTTCTCACTGAAGACTCAACTAACTTAGATCTCTAGCCAAGGCTACATTGGGGCCATAAGTAAGATTGACTATGCTCAAACAAAATTTTTTGAAACAGTTTTAGCAATCAATGTCGCAGTCAGCTTATCGATTAACGGAATTACTAATTACAAAATCAATAACTTTGCTAGAAACAGTGCTTCGAGAATTTCTATACTTGAGGAGCAAAAAAGCAGCGTCTTTTATATTTTTTGGTGCAACCATTTTTAGTCATTTGTCACAACCATACCGAACTGGCACAAAAAACAAAAGAAAAAAATAATCCAAATAGGTTCCAGCTCCACAAAAATATCTTTCAGCTTGAATTGAAATATTTTCCTGATAACCTGCGCGTCTCGAAAAAAAACGTTTAATAAAGCAGAATAGTTGTCCTTATAGAAATGTTTTTGACCAAACCGGTGTGAAAAATTTGGACTCCAAGCTTTTATGATGCTTTGCGCATTCATATCCGTAAATTTGTATCTCTATCTTTTTCTTTCTGTTCTCTAAAATTTTTATTGTTTGGTTTGCTCCAGATGGGTTTCCTCCGCAAGGACTTAGTAATGTAAACCAAAAGACAAATCTTGACTTGAAAAGCAACAAAGAGTGGCATTAGTGCCTTGAGTTTTTTTGTTTTTTTTGTAATTTCTAAAAACTTTAAAACAAATTGACCGGATTATTGCATTTGAGAAAGTCTGATTGCTGACCTGGGTACAAGCTTGAACTTGAGAAGCGTTCTTTGAAAGATGATCACAATTTTTTTGAACTATTTTTAAATCTCACTGTGGTGGCTAATTTTGTTTCCAGCGTCTCGTTCATACAATGGTATGGTTGTGACTTTTAAATCACTAATTTCTAGAAGAAATTCTCATTACATCCTACCTCCACTGAAAAGTTTTTATGCACAAAACAACTTTTTAAAGGTAAATCAGGTTGCAATAGGTAGCGATGGGATTTCTGACTTTCGTTTGGCTGTATCTTATTTTTACACCTTTCTTCTTTTCAAAAATATTGAAGTTTTGTTTGTTCTACATGGGTCTCCACCAAAAAGACTTAAATATGCAAAACAATTGACACAATTTGACTTAAAAGCGATAAACAGTGGCATTGATGTCTTGAAATTTTTTGTTTTCTATTATTTCTGAAAGTTTGGAAACAATATTATGCAAAACGTACTATCACATTTGGTAAAACCTGATTGATAAAATCTTGGCACCAGCTTGAGCAAAAAAAGGTTGTTTGAAAGGTCTCCTGCTTGAATTAAGACTTTTTTAGACCAATCGTATACTTATATCTTTAAATATTCCTATGCTTTTATTTTCTTTAAATTCGATAACGTTTTGTTTGTTCTAGATTGGTCTTCAAGCAAGAATTTATTTGAGCAAACTAATGGACACAACTTGATTCGAAAAGCGATAAACAGTGGCATTGATGCCTTAAATTTTTTTGTTTTCTAATATTACTGAAAATTTGTAAACGAATTTCATCAAAACGGATTCTTACGTTTTTTTAAAGCTTGATTGCTGACCTTGGCAGCAGTTCAAACAAGAGAAGCGTTGTTTGAAAGGTGACCAAATGTTTTTTAAACTCCCTTAGATCTCACTTTTGTGTTTTTTTCTTTTGTGGGGTCTTGTTGATAATATTGCACGACTGATTTTTAGGTCATTAATTTCTAGCCGGTGCTCTCAATACAGCCTACCCCCACAGAAATAACTTTCGCACAAAATGAGCTTTAAACGTTAAAGCAGGTAGCAATAGGTATTGACAGGCCTTCTTGTTTTCTTTCAGCTGTAAATTCCAAGTACTAATATTCTCCCGCACTGGTCTTTTGTCACGTTGCCCATATTTAAAAATGATCAGTTTATAAAAAGTACAAAGCCTGCTGACGTAACAACTGTAGACAGTTGTTGTCTGGTAGCCTGAAGATTCTTCTTTGGTGCAGCGAAACGTGTGTGGCTCTGAAAAACAGTCCATATATCAGAACAGTTGTCGCATACGGACTGTTTTGATCAAACGCGTGCGATAAAAATTGTTAACGCCGAGCCTTTGTAATGCTCTGCGCATTCATATTGTTGTATCTAACCCTTTAAACCTTTATGGATCTTTCTTTTCTCTAAATTGATTACTTTTTGTTTGTTCTAGATGAGTTTCCACCGCAAGGTTGTAATAAGCAATCCGATAAAGACAACCTGACTTAAAAAACAACTACAAGTGGCATTATTGCCCTGAAATTTTTTGTTTTCTCTAATTTCTGAAAAATTTTTAACCAACTTGAGCAAAACGGAGTACCGCGTATAGTCTGATTGCTAACCTAGGCACAAGTGTGAACACAAGAAGCGTTGTTTGAAAGTTGATCAAACGTTTTTTGAACTCTTTTTGGATCTCAAGCTAGAGGATATTTTTGTTTCTAGCGTCTTGTTCATACTATGATTTGGCTGTAAGTTTTATATCACTAATTTCTAGCAGAAGTTCTCATTACAGCCTACCGCCACAGAAAAATTTTTCAAAGGTTATTCAGGTAGCAGCAGATAGCAATGGGCTTTTTTGCTTTCGTTTGGCTGTAACTTCCAATACCTTACTTTTTTTCCGCCAATGTATCACGGTGTCCTTCAATGAATGATGACCGTCTTTTGAAAAGTACAAACATTGCTGGGGTACAAATTTTAGACAGTTTTTTGTCTGTTATGCTGACGATATTTTTTCGTTTAGAGAAACTTATGGCGTTTCTGTTTTTCAATCACTTGCTCTTCTGATAATTTCAGAGTACAATTTTATTTGGGTCTATCAATTTTTGGTAATTTCCTTTTACATCTCTCCGGTCAGAATCAGCTGACAAGTAATTGAATCAGCCGAGGAATTCTACCGTTTTTGAGCGAGATAAAGGATGTGAAGCAATTTCCACTTTTAAATAGCAAGGAAAAGAGTGTAAAACGGTAAGTTTGAGGAAATTACACTTTTTTACACCCTCTACACTCTTTACTCCACTCTTTACCCTCTTTTCTTCACTCTTATCACACTCTTAAAAATTATTTGTGTTTACACTCTTTAGTCCAACTTTAAGAAAAGAACAAAGTGGAAGAGGGTAATTTAAAAGAAATTACACGCATAATTTCTTTAAAATTCAGACTACGTTTTTAAAGAAACTACTCTTAGAAATACACCAGAAATCCGATGTTCAGTCCATCTTTACTACTTTATTTTCACTTGGAAGATTCCTGGGTCAAGCAGTGCATGCAAGCAAAATATTAGGTACGGTTATCACAAAAATTCTGAAAGTTAATGTATAAATTGCTGATTATGCTGCAAAAATGAAGAATTTTAAAAACACCCGAGCTTATTGCAAAAAAGTTTGGATTTTTTTTCGCCTTCATTCCCCAATGCCCTTTTCAGATACTTATCCTCTATATAACTGCAAAAGCACTGAGGAATCAAAAGAGCATACATCAAAGGCTATAAAGGCACGATTTGCCCAAAATCTGTATTGTACAAATCATTGATATATCTGGCTCCTTTTTACAGAACCAGTTGTTGCCTAAGCACTTTACTAGCAGCCATTAGCTGATTTTGAGACTAAGAGGGTAGTCTGGCCTCACGGTCATGCTGATATTTACATTATAAACAGTTGTTTAATTCCTCGCGGCCCTGTGAGCAGCTTTTGCCCTCGGCTGAATCTAACTAAACTGAGGTATTGTCGTTTTTATTATAAGAGTCTCGTGTGCGATTATTCCAAAAATTTTGATTAGGCTGGATGGTTGAAGTAATCCAATGAACTTCGGTCGCCTTTTTTTGGTTCGTTTATTTTTATCCCCTGTCAAGAAATCTTGCCAAATTTATGTAAGATCAGCGGTAACTAGAGTTGACAAGTCAGAAAAATCATCACAATTTTCTTGTTTAATTTTGCGTTGAATGCATTGAAGTTAGCATAGATCTTACGTAATTTGCGTTGAATTTAGCGTATATCTCACACATTTTGCGTTGAATTTAGCGTAGATCTTACATATTTTGCGTTTAAATTAGCGTAGATCTTACGTATTTTGCATTGAATTTAGCGTTGGTTTTACATAAAATCAAAGCGTAGATGTCTGAGTATGGGACTCGTACTACTGACTTTCTGCTAACTTGTCGCCTCTTTTACCACTGTGATACAAAACCTTCCTTTTCTTAGGCACCGCGCTCCTTACAAATTTGACTGTAACGCGTCCATCTTAACTATTTTTGCGTTGAGTTCAGCTTAGATCCTACTCGATTTTGGTTCATTTTTTGCTCTACTTTTCTATTTTTTCAACTCTTTCAAATTTCTCTTGCACGTAACCAGTTTTTGATTTTTAAAAAAAAACGCAAAAAAATTGTGCCTCCCTATCTCATTTCGTCATCCACCTACCCCTTCCCACCCCCATACACCCACACGAACCCCACCCAATTTATCCCCTCACACGCACCCACCCCCCCCCCCTCTCACGTACCCCAACCCCTCCAATTACCCCCCCCCCCCCACGAAAACCCAAAAAACAAAATTATTTAAGGTTAGCGATAACTTCAAATCAAAATATCTAAGGTCTACGCTAATTTCAATGCAAAATATACAAGATCTATGCTAATTTCAACGCAAGATATGTAAGATCTACGCTAAATTCAACGCAAAATATGTAAAATCTACACTATATTCAACGCAAAATGTGTAAGATCTACGCTAAAATCAACGCAAAACATGAAGATTGGCGTTGGATGCGTTGAACTGACGTAAGATTTACGCTAAAATCAACTCAAGATATTTAATATCTACTCGAAATTCAAAACAAATAATGTAAGATCTACGCTAAATTCAACGCAAAATATGTAAGATCTACGCTAAATTCAACACAAAATATGTAAGATTGGCGTTGAATGCGTTGAGTTTATTTGAAATCTACGCTCAAGCGTTGATATTACATTATTTCAACGCCAATCTTACATAAGTTTTTTAGCGTTGAAACCTCGGCCCGGGATGCAGCAGAAGAAGAGGTGAAGAACTTTTCAACAAACATATCTTCTTTCCTTCTAGGCAGAATGAAGTTGACCTCTCGTTTCCCATAAGAAATATTATATGAAGTCAACAAATACAAATCCAAGTGATTTTTGGAAATGAATTTGCTGTTTCAATTAAGACAGCAGATATCATTTCTAAAAATGGGTTATATATGCCTTTATTGACCTCATGAAAAATTGTTATGAGACACGATGGAAAATATCAATTCATTCTGCCTAGGAAGCAATAGGAAATGTTTGTTAAAGAGTTCTTCACCCCTCCTTCTGCTGCATGAAAAATAACCATAAACATGAAAACCTCAAGCAAAGAAACCGATCAATTTCAATTGAAAACTTCATACACTCAACTCAATTTAGTTTTTCGTAACAATTCGGAACAAGATCAATTTGGCGGTGATGATGCAAAAAACTAGGTAAAATATATTGCCCAGGCCTAAATACTGCGACCTTCCCACGTTAATTGAAGTTCCATTAACCATTAAAAATTGCTTCTCAATAATTAAATTTTCGTATATTCAACAGAAAATTAAGTTAATTCACTTTGTGCACTAGGTGCTATCCAAAATACGTCATAAGAGACCCTGATCAGTCTTATGTATGGTCTTTGATTTGATATCTAAGATACCATGTGGACCATACATGACTATTATATGGTATCTAAGATGGGTTTATTGTGGTAAACCCGGACAATTAAATGATTGTTTTGGTCTCTGCATTCCCGTTAGAACCCTCCTCCAAACAAAAATTTGCTTCAAATAAGGCGAATATATGTTTTTTAACATTTGTGCAATTTTTTATAGACGGCATTTTGTGGTCAACAATTGGCCACCAAACATTCGGTGTTACGATAGCAACTTTGTGCAGTTGCTCACTGCACCAAGTTATAATGTAAAGCAGGATTTATTTTACCTTTGTCTTTTCTTATTGCTTGAGTTTGTGTTTGTTGCGTTACAAAAAAAATCCGGAATCAGTTCTGAGAAGTGTAGCAATGAAACTAATCCGCCAATTTTGTTGGTGAATTAGCGAGCCGCAGTAAACGCTCTGCTTGCACTGTTCAAAGAAAAGTTTCATATGGATTGCCGCATGTGTTGAGCTCCTCGTAAAAATTCGATACTGTTAAACTGAATTTGAGTATTAACATAATTATCGGCCAAATGTTTGCCTAGAAAACGTTTTGTTGCTTTTCTTGGTTTTTGAAGCAATTGTCTAAATTAAGGGTTATTAGAGACCAAAAATACAAAAATAACACAAATGCAATATTAAATTTCAAATAAATTGAAAGAAAAAAATAAAATGACAAAGTGAAATGATAAAAGCGCCACGCTGACCTTCACAATGAAATCACTTAACCAAACCGCGCGAAGCACAAAATCTTTTGGGGAGATTTTTTTGTCGATTTCTTTGGTGTATTGACTAAAAAGGAGTAGTATAAAAGAAGTTCTGATCATGATTACGTGTGAGTAATACTTTAGATCGTCAGTTTAATTAAATTTGTTGTGTTTATTATTCAGGTCAGTCCGGAAAATGCCACCCTAGTCGAGACCTGGAATTATTAAAAGACCGTCCTCGACAGATATTGGGTATGAAAAGACTGTCCTCGACAGATATTGGGTATGAAAAGAATTTGTCTGGACCCAATGTGATGTTCTGGAATTCGGCTGGAACTAAAGCAACCGTCCTAGAATTTGGCTGGAACTAAAACACACGTCCTGGAATTTGGCTGGAACTAAACATACGTCCTGGAATTTGGCTGGAACTAAAAATACGTCCTGGAATTTGGCTGGATCAATATCAGTAGTTTTGGAATTTGCCAGCTCTTTTTTTGGGAAACATAGAGAAATTGAATTGTCGATGAAAAACATAATTGTTGATGGAGTATTAAACTAAAAAAGCAAGGACATGCTACAACAAATGTCATTTGTTCAATCCAAAAAATTGGTCCACTTGGGTCAAGGTTTCACCGCTAAAAATCGCAAAAAGACGTGAGATTAGCGGTGAATTTGAATAAAAAGTGTAAGATTCGCGGGATATGCGATGAATGAGGCGAGAAAAAATTTTTATGCGGTGAAATTATTTTCAACCCTTATACGGTAAAGAAGTTGTTTCCAGCGCTAAAAATTGCAGTTCTTACAAAAATTCACCACTAAATTTACCGCTATTCTAAAAAAAATTAGAATTTACCAATTGTGCTCATTTTTGGTGGGTTTGCTCACTTTTAGCCATAATTGGGGACAAAATAAAAAAACGGATTGAGCGAACCATTTTGGACCATAATAATAATAATAATAATAATAATAATAATAATAATAATAATAATAATAATAATAATAATAATAATAATAATAATAATAATAATAATAATATTAATAATAATAATAATAATAATAATAATAATAATGATAATAATAATAATAATAATAATAATAATAGTAATAATAATAATAATGATGCAAGATTTGATGTCAAAGCCAACGGACTTTGGGAATCGAGGTTCAACAAAACCTATTTCGCTGTGAAAATTTTTAACACGCTGGCAAAGTTTCCCTGAAAGCAGTAACGAAGCCTACAAATACCAAGAATCTATTAAGAAGAACAAAATATAACTGAGGTTGAGAAAGCAACATTTTGTCCGCTTGTCTTCTCATGCACTGGTGGAGCTGGCCCATCAGCTTCAAAAGCGCTGAAACAACAGGCATCAAAATCGTCAATTTTAGTCCAATTGTAATCGTTTTTGGTGTGCAGGCTCCATTTTAGCCATAATTGGGGATGAAATAAAAAAATGGACTGAGCAAACCATTTTGGGCAAGTTTTCAATTACTTCCAAAAAAGTATCCGCGCTCGGTGAGGCTTAACTTTTTCGATCAACGAACCTTGTTTTGGACACGAAATCGTCAATTTCAGTCCAATTGTTCTCATTTTGGTGGATATGCTCCACTTTAGCCACAATTGGTGATAAAATTAAAAAAATTGGACTGACCGAACTAATTTGGACAAGTTTTTACCTAGTTCCAATAAAGTATCTTAACTTTTTCTATCACCGATCATTGTTTTGGTGACCAAATCCTCAATTTTAGTCCAATTGTGCTCATTTTTGGTGTGCAGGCTTCAATTTAGCCATAATTGGTGATGAAATAAAAAACTTGGACTGAGCAAACCATTTTGGGCAACTTTTCAACTGCTTCCAAAAAAGTATCCGCGCTCGATGAGGCTTAATTTTTTTAATCATCGAACATTGTTTTGGACACGAAATCGTCAATTTTAGTCCAATTGTGCTCATTTTTGGTGGGTATGCTCCACTTTAGTCACAATTGGTGATAAATTTAAAAATACGGACTGACCGAACTAATTTGGACGAGTTTTTACCTAATTCCAAAAAAGTATCTGAACTTTTTCTATCACCGAACATTGTTTTGATGACCAAATCGTCAATTTTAGTCCAATTGTGCTCATTTTTGGTGTGCAGGCTCCAAGTTAGCCGTAAATGGGGACGAAATAAAAAAATGGACTGAGCGAACGATTTTGGACAAGTTTTCAATTACTTCCACAAAAGTATCCGCGCTCGATGAGGCTTAACTTTTTCGATCACCGAACCTTGTTTTGGATACGAAATCGTCAATTTCAGTCCAATTGTTCTCATTTTTGGTGGATATGCTCCACTTTAGCCACAATTGGTGATAAAATTAAAAAATCGGACTGACCGAACTAATTTGGACAAGTTTTTACCTAGTTCCAAAAAAGTATCTTAACTTTTTCTATCACCGAACATTGTTTTGGTGACCAAATCCTCAATTTTAGTCCAATTGTGCTCATTTTTGGTGTGCAGGCTTCAATTTAGCCATAATTGGCGATGAAAAAAAAAACTTGGACTGAGCAAACCACTTTGGGCAACTTTTCAACTGCTTCCAAAAAAGTATCCGCGCTCGATGAGGCTTAATTTTTTTAATCACCGAACATTGTTTTGGACACGAAATCGTCAATTTTAGTCCAATTGTGCTCATTTTTGGTGGGTATGCTCCACTTTAGTCACAATTGGTGATAAATTTAAAAATACGGACTGACCGAACTAATTTGGACGAGTTTTTACCTAATTCCAAAAAAGTATCTGAACTTTTTCTATCACCGAACATTGTTTTGATGACCAAATCGTCAATTTTAGTCCAATTGTGCTCATTTTTGGTGTGCAGGCTCCAAGTTAGCCGTAAATGGGGACGAAATAAAAAAATGGACTGAGCGAACGATTTTGGACAAGTTTTCAATTACTTCCACAAAAGTATCTGCGCTCGATGAGGCTTAACTTTTTCGATCACCGAACATTGTTTTGGACACGAAATCGTCAATTTTAGTCCAGTTTTGCTCATTTTTGGTAGGTATGCTCCACTTTAGCCACAATTGGTGATGAAATTAAAAATTTGGACTGACCGAACTAATTTGGACAAGTTTTTACCTAGTTCCAAAAATGTGTCTGAACTTTTTCTATCACCGAACATTGTTTTGGTGACCAAATCGTCAATTTTAGTCCAATTGTGCTCATTTTTGGTGGGTATGCTCCAAGTTAGCCGTAAATGGGGACGAAATAAAAAAATGGACTGAGCGAACGATTTTGGACAAGTTTTCAATTACTTCCACAAAAGTATCTGCGCTCGATGAGGCTTAACTTTTTCGATCACCGAACATTGTTTTGGACACGAAATCGTCAATTTTAGTCCAGTTTTGCTCATTTTTGGTAGGTATGCTCCACTTTAGCCACAATTGGTGATGAAATTAAAAATTTGGACTGACCGAACTAATTTGGACAAGTTTTTACCTAGTTCCAAAAATGTGTCTGAACTTTTTCTATCACCGAACATTGTTTTGGTGACCAAATCGTCAATTTTAGTCCAATTGTGCTCATTTTTGGTGGGTATGCTCCATTTTAGCCGTAATTGGGGATGAAATAAAAAAAATGGACTAAGCGAACCATTTTGGACAAGTTTTGAAGTACTTCCAAAAAAGTATCCGCGCTCGATGAGGCTTAACTCTTTCGATCACCGAACATTGTTTTGGACACGAAATCGTCAATTTTAGTCCAATTGTGCTCATTTTTGGTGGGTATGCTCCACTTTAGCCAAAACTGGTGATAAACTTAAAAATTCGGACTGACCGAACTAATTTGGACAAGTTTTAACCTAGTTCCAAAAAACAATCTGAATTTTTTGTATCACCGAACATTGTTTTAGTGACCAAATCGTCAATTTTAGTCCAATTGTGCTCATTTTTGGTGTGCAGGCTTCAATTCAGCCAGAATTGGGGATGAAATAAAAAAAAGGACTGAGCAAACCATTTTGGTCAAGTTTTCAATTTTTTCCAAAAAAGTATCCGCTCTCGATGAGGCTTAAGGTGAAAAACGTTTGTTAATAACTTTTTGAAGAAGCCGTGTTAAAAACTCTACAATGGTCCATTTTATTGCCGTGTTATTGCAGTTGTTGAATATCTGTAGTAGTAGTTAGTTATATTTTGATTTTTATACAAAACTTCAAAAATGTCTCGAGGTAAATTAAGAAAATGTCGACCTTCTTGAAAAACGTTTGTTAATAACTTTTTGAAGAGGCCAAGTTGAAAACTCTACATTAGCCTATTTTATTGCCGTGCTAGAGTAGCTTTTGACTTTGTGTAGTAGTAGTTAGCAATCTTTCGTTTTTATACAAAATTTCAAAGATATCTCTGAGTAAATGAAGAAAATGTCAAATTTCTTTAAAAACATTTCTTAATAACTTCTTGACAATGAGGAGTTAGAAAATCTATTATAGCCCATTTTGTTGCTGTGATATTTTACTTTTTGAAAATATACAGACGTTTGTCCGATTTGTTTTATTTCTAACTGAAAAATCGTCAATTTCGAAAAACAACAGGCATCAAAATCGTCAATTTTAGTCCAATTGTAATCGTTTTTGGTGTGCAGGCTCCATTTTAGCCATAATTGGGGATGAAATAAAAAAAATGGACTGAGCAAACCATTTTGGGCAAGTTTTCAATTACTTCCAAAAAAATATCCGCGCTCGATGAGGCTTAACTTTTTCGATCACCGAACCTTGTTTTGGATACGAAATCGTCAATTTCAGTCCAATTGTTCTCATTTTTGGTGGATATGCTCCACTTTAGCCACAATTGGTGATAAAATTAAAAAATCGGACTGACCGAACTAATTTGGACAAGTTTTTACCTAGTTCCAAAAAAGTATCTTAACTTTTTCTATCACCGAACATTGTTTTGGTGACCAAATCCTCAATTTTAGTCCAATTGTGCTCATTTTTGGTGTGCAGGCTTCAATTCAGCCAGAATTGGGGATGAAATAAAAAAAGGACTGAGCAAACCATTTTGGTCAAGTTTTCAATTTTTTCCAAAAAAAGTATCCGCTCTCGATGAGGCTTAAGGTGAAAAACGTTTGTTAATAACTTTTTGAAGAAGCCGTGTTAAAAACTCTACAATGGTCCATTTTATTGCCGTGTTATTGCAGTTGTTGAATATCTGTAGTAGTAGTTAGTTATATTTTGATTTTTATACAAAACTTCAAAAATGTTTCGAGGTAAATTAAGAAAATGTCGACCTTCTTGAAAAACGTTTGTTAATAACTTTTTGAAGAGGCCAAGTTGAAAACTCTACATTAGCCTATTTTATTGCCGTGCTAGAGTAGCTTTTGACTTTGTGTAGTAGTAGTTAGCAATCTTTCGTTTTTATACAAAATTTCAAAGATATCTCTGAGTAAATGAAGAAAATGTCAAATTTCTTTAAAAACATTTCTTAATAACTTCTTGACAATGAGGAGTTAGAAAATCTATTATAGCCCATTTTGTTGCTGTGATATTTTACTTTTTGAAAATATACAGACGTTTGTCCGATTTGTTTTATTTCTAACTGAAAAATCGTCAATTTCGAAAAACAACAGGCATCAAAATCGTCAATTTTAGTCCAATTGTAATCGTTTTTGGTGTGCAGGCTCCATTTTAGCCATAATTGGTGATGAAAAAAAAACTTGGACTGAGCAAACCACTTTGGGCAACTTTTCAACTGCTTCCAAAAAAGTATCCGCGCTCGATGAGGCTTAACTTTTTTAATCACCGAACATTGTTTTGGACACGAAATCGTCAATTTCAGTCCAATTGTGCTCATTTTTGGTGGGTATGCTCCACTTTAGCCACAATTGGTGATAAATTTAAAAAAACGGACTGACCGAACTAATTTGGGCAAGTTTTTACCTAGTTCCAAAAAGATATCTGAACTTTTTCTATCACCGAACATTGTTTTGATGACCAAATCGTCAATTTTAGTCCAATTGTGCTCATTTTTGGTGTGCAGGCTTCAAGTTAGCCGTAAATGGGGACGAAATAAAAAAATGGACTGAGCGAACCATTTTGGACAAGTTTTCAATTACTTCCAAAAAAGTATCCGCGCTCGATGAGGCTTAACTTTTTCGATCACCGAACCTTGTTTTGGACACGAAATCGTCAATTTCAGTCCAGTTTTGCTCACTTTTGGTAGGTATGCTCTACTTTAGCCACAATTGGTGATGAAATTAGAAATTTGGACTGACCGAACTAATTTGGACAAGTTTTTACCTAGTTCCAAAAAAGTGTCTGAACTTTTTCTATCACCGAACATTGTTTTGGTGACCAAATCGTCAATTTTAGTCCAATTGTGCTCATTTTTGGTGGGTATGCTCCATTTTAGCAACAATTGGTGATGAAACTAAAAATTTGGACTTACCGAACTAATTTGGACAAGTTTTTACCTAGTTCCAAAAAGTGTCTGAACTTTTTCTATCACCGAACATTTTTTTGGTGACCAAATCGTTAACTTTAGTCCAATTGTGCTCATTTTTGGTGGGTATGCTCCATTTTAACCGTTATTGGGGATGAAATAAAAAAGATGGACTAAGCGAACCATTTTGGACAAGTTTTGAAGTACTTCCAAAAAAGTATCCGCGCTCGATGAGGCTTAACTCTTTCGATCACCGAACATTGTTTTGGGCACAAAATCGTTAATTTTAGTCCAATTGTGCTCATTTTTGGTGGGTATGCTCCATTTTAGCCACAACTGGTGATAAATTTAAAAATTCGGACTGACCGAACTAATTTGGACAAGTTTTAACCTAGTTCCAAAAAATAATCTGAATTTTTTGTATCACCGAACATTGTTTTAGTGACCAAATCGTCAATTTTAGTCCAATTGTGCTCATTTTTGGTGTGCTGGCTTCAATTCAGCCAAAATTGGGGATGAAATAAAAAAAAGGACTGAGCAAACCATTTTGGTCAAGTTTTCAATTACTTCCAAAAAAGTATCCGCTCTCGATGAGGCTTAAGGTGAAAAACGTTTGTTAATAACTTTTTGAAGAAGCCGTGTTAAAAACTCTACAATGGTCCATTTTATTGCCGTGTTTTTGCAGTTTTTGAATATCTGTAGTATTAGTTAGTTATATTTTGATTTTTATATAAAACTTCAAAAATGTCTCGAGGTAAATTAAGAAAATGTCGACCTTCTTGAAAAACGTTTGTTAATAACTTTTTGAAGAGGTCAAGTTGAAAACTCTACATTAGCCTATTTTATTGCCGTGCTAGAGTAGTTTTTGACTTTGTGTAGTAGTAGTTAGCAATCTTTCGTTTTTTATACAAAATTTCAAAGATATCTCTGAGTAAATGAAGTAAATGTCAAATTTCTTTAAAAACATTTCATAATAACTTCTTGACAAAGAGGAGTTAGAAAATCTATAATAGCCCATTTTGTTGCTGTGATATTGTACTTTTTGAAAATATACAGACGTTTGTCCGATTTGTTTTATTTCTAACTGAAAAATCGTCAATTTCGAAAAACAACAGGCATCAAAATCGTCAATTTTAGTCCAATTGTAATCGTTTTTTGTGTGCAGGCTCCATTTTAGCCATAATTGGGGATGAAATAAAAAAAATGGACTGAGCAAACCATTTTGGGCAAGTTTTCAATTACTTCCAAAAAAGTATCCGCGCTCGATGAGGCTTAACTTTTTCGATCACCGAACATTGTTTTGGACATGAAATCGTCAATTTCAGTCCAATTGTTCTCATTTTTGGTGGATATGCTACACTTTAGCCACAATTGGTGATAAAATTAAAAAATCGGACTGACCGAACTAATTTGGACAAGTTTTTACCTAGTTCCAAAAAAGTATCTTAACTTTTTCTATCACCGAACATTGTTTTGGTGACCAAATCCTCAATTTTAGTCCAGTTGTGCTCATTTTTGGTGTGCAGGCTTCAATTTAGCCATAATTGGTGATGAAATAAAAAACTTGGACTGAGCAAACCATTTTGGGCAACATTTCAACTGCTTCCAAAAAAGTATCCGCGCTCGATGAGGCTTAACTTTTTTAATCACCGAACATGGTTTTGGACACGAAATCGTCAATTTTAGTCCAATTGTGCTCATTTTTGGTGGGTATGCTCCACTTTAGCCACAATTGGTGATAAATTTAAAAATACGGACTGACCGAACTAATTTGGACAAGTTTTTACCTAGTTCCAAAAAAGTATCTGAACTTTTTCTATCACCAAACATTGTTTTGATGACCAAATTGTCAGTTTCAGTCCAATTGTGCTCATTTTTGGTGGGTATGCTCCATTTTAGCCGTAATTGGGGATGAAATAAAAAAAATGGACTAAGCGAACAATTTTGGACAAGTTTTGAAGTACTTCCAAAAAAGTATCCGCGCTCGATGAGGCTTAACTCTTTCGATCACCGAACATTGTTTTGGACACGAAATCGTCAATTTTAGTCCAATTGTGCTCATTTTTGGTGGGTGTGCTCCACTTTAGCCACAACTGGTGATAAATTTAAAAATGCGGACTGACCGAATTAATTTGGACAAGTTATTACCTAGTTCCAAAAAAGTATCTGAACTTTTTCTATCACCGAACATTGTTTTGATGACCAAATCGTCCATTTTAGTCCAATTGTGCTCATTTTTGGTGGGTATGCTCCAAGTTAGCCATAAATGGGGACGAAATAAAAAAATGGACTGAGCGAACCATTTTGGACAAGTTTTCAATTACTTCCAAAAAAGTATCCGCGCTCGATGAGGCTTAACTTTTTCGATCACCGAACATTGTTTTGGACACGAAATCGTCAATTTTAGTCCAGTTTTGCTCATTTTTGGTAGGTATGCTCCACTTTAGCCACAATTGGTGATGAAATTAAAAATTTGGACTGACCGAACTAATTTGGACAAGTTTTTACCTAGTTCCAAAAAAGTGTCTGAACTTTTTCTATCACCGAACATTGTTTTGGTGACCAAATCGTCAATTTTAGTCCAATTGTGCTCATTTTTGGTGGGTATGCTCCATTTTAGCCACAAATGGTGATGAAACTAAGAATTTGGACTTACCGAACTAATTTGGACAAGTTTTTACCTAGTTCCAAAAAAGTGTCTGAACTTTTTCTATCACCGAACATTTTTTTGGTGACCAAATCGTCAATTTTAGTCCAATTGTGCTCATTTTTGGTGGGTATGCTCCATTTTAGCCGTAATTGGGGATGAAATAAAAAAAATGCACTAAGCGAACCATTTTGGACAATTTTTGAAGTACTTCCAAAAAAGTATCCGCGCTCGATGAGGCTTAACTCTTTCGATCACCGAACATTGTTTTGGACACGAAATCGTCAATTTTAGTCCAATTGTGCTCATTTTTGGTGGGTATGCTCCACTTTAGCCACAACTGGTGATAAATTTAAAAATGCGGACTGACCGAATTAATTTGGACAAGTTATTACCTAGTTCCAAAAAAGTATCTGAACTTTTTCTATCACCGAACATTGTTTTGATGACCAAATCGTCAATTTTAGTCCAATTGTGCTCATTTTTGATGGGTATGCTCCCAGTTAGCCATAAATGGGGACGAAATAAAAAAATGGACTGAGCGAACCATTTTGGACAAGTTTTCAATTACTTCCAAAAAAGTATCCGCGCTCGATGAGGCTTAACTTTTTCGATCACCGAACATTGTTTTGGACACGAAATCGTCAATTTCAGTCCAATTGTGCTCATTTTTGTTGGGTATGCTCCATTTTAGCCACAACTGGTGATAAATTTAAAAATTCGGACTGACCGAACTAATTTGGACAAGTTTTAACCTAGTTCCAAAAAACAATCTGAATTTTTTGTATCACCGAACATTGTTTTAGTGACCAAATCGTCAATTTTAGTCCAATTGTGCCCATTTTTGGTGTGCAGGCTTCAATTCAGCCAGAATTGGGGATGAAATAAAAAAAGGACTGAGCAAACCATTTTGGTCAAGTTTTCAATTACTTCCAAAAAAGTATCCGCTCTCGATGAGGCTTAAGGTGAAAAACGTTTGTTAATAACTTTTTGAAGAAGCCGTGTTAAAAACTCTACAATGGTCCATTATATTGCCGTGTTATTGCAGTTATTGAATATCTTTAGTAGTAGTTAGTTATAATTTGATTTTTATACAAAACTTCAAAAATGTCTCGAGGTAAATTAAGAAAATGTCGACCTTCTTGAAAAACGTTTGTTAATAACTTTTTGAAGAGGCCAAGTTGAAAACTCTACATTAGCCTATTTTATTGCCGTGCTAGAGTAGCTTTTGACTTTGTGTAGTAGTAGTTAGCAATCTTTCGTTTTTTATACAAAATTTCAAAGATATCTCTGAGTAAATGAAGAAAATGTCAAACTTCTTTAAAAACATTTCTTAATAACTTCTTGACAAAGAGGAGTTAGAAAATCTATAATAGCCCATTTTGTTGCTGTGATATTGTAATTTTTGAAAATATACAGACGTTTGTCCGATTTGTTTTATTTCTAACCGAAAAATCCAAAAAACTGTTGATTTAGGGGCAACAATTAGCTGTTTTTGTCGAACTTCGACTAAATTTTCCCAATTAAAAGCAGAAAACATACAATTTTTTGGTATCAAAATAAACTAGAGTTTACGGTTCCAATGAGCATATAATTTGTTTTTTAAAGTAATGCCAAACAAGAGAATGCGAGAGCAATATAGAGGCCGAAATGAGGGTCGATTTTTGCAAAATTTTCAAATTTTCAAAGTTGTTTAGTTTAATAACTCTTTTGTCTCAAATCGATTTTACAAGTATGTTATATCGTTTTCTTGCTCGTTTAATACTCTTTACGGATATATAAAGGTCGAAAAATTTCGGTTTAGTTTCAAGGCCTAATTTTTAGATTTTCCAAATATTAGTGAAAATTAGCCAATTTCAACCAGATTGGCAAAAATCGGGTTTTGATTAATTCACTTTCCGAACAATTTTTTACACTAGGTTGCTGCCCCAGTTCATGCTGATTCTAAAACATATTCATTTTTTAAATTTGGTTCAGTAGTTTTCGAGATATAAGCCTTTTTCTGACACATACCATTTTTTAAATTTGGTTCAGTAGTTTTCGAGATATAAGCCTTTTTCTGACACACACTCCCCCGCCCTCCCCCCACCACCACCACCACCAATTTTTTTTATATATCTCTATTATATGTCCAGTTGTAGAGCTTCTCGAATATATTACTTTTACCACTTTTTAATTTACATCATCTTTATAGCGGCTAACTGACATGAGGTAGTGAAATTTTCGTTCACGACGTCCTTCCGGTCACGTGACATGCTTATGCGTGCGCTGTCAGGTCAAGTGACAGCAAGGACGCTGAGACTGCAGGCGTCCGTACCTCGTCGAGGTAAGCATGTATAAAGATGAAAGTGTAATGAAATAGAAAGTTTCAAAAGGAAACAGACAGAGAGCGGCAAATAAAGAATGCGTTGTAGTTGTACGGAACACATCACATTTCCAGCACGTCGCGATAGATTAGTCAATCTTTGACCACACCAGAGGACGGAACCAGAGGAGCACGAGCACGTCCGGAGTGCGACCACAGCCAGAGCAGCACGTCGCGACGCATATTTATAACCCATACAAAAGTTATATCGTTGGAAAGCTCTCGTCAAGGCGAACTTGATAGGCTATATGACAGAACCCAATAAGGGCGTACTATAATATCTATACTATTTAATATCTATACCTGGTTCAGAGAGTAAATGTAGAGGGGTTCAGAGAGTAAATGTAGAGGGTAAATTATATATGAAGCAGTGATGTCTATGTTCATTTTTTAATGCTTATTCAAGATTGCTAATGAAATTGCGCATCGGAGCGACTTATGTAAATAACTCTGCAGCACCAGATAGGAGACTGCTAAAGCCTAGGTTTTCACCGGTGCAACAACAAGGTAGAATAAAGCGTGAAACTGATCGGGGAACAATTGAATTCTTGCACAGTAATTTTGCGATCGAGCTTGAGATCAACACGGCGGTAGTCGGCGACTCTATCCTCAATGGCATATGTATAAATAAATGTGTCGTCTATTCGTTGCCAGGCGGCGTAATTGCTGATTTCCATGAACTACTGCCAACGTTGCAGTCGTACAGGAACATAATTTTCTGTGCAGGAGGCAATAACTTTGGAAATCCTGGTGAAACCCCACGTGCTGTTCTAGCGCAACTGACCAACTTTGTTACTGCCCTACGAGCACTGCCGAGAAACCCGAATGTAATAGTGTGCACAGTTTTGAAAAGGCTATACGTTACACATGACAGAATCCAAAGCTACAATTCACTAATCGCAGGCCAAAGAGACATTCGGTTTTTCAAATTGCACCAAGAGGTATGCAGGCCCAAGTGCTTCAATGATTATGGAATACATCTAAGCCACAAAGGCAAAGCAACTATGGCTACAGCGCTAAAGAAGCTTATTCGAGAGAACAATCTCATATAATGTATACTGTTTGTTTTTTGTTATTTGCAAAGTAGATTTGTGATTTGTAACTCTTGCAATTTGCTAACTTTGAAATTCAATGCTTCTAAGTCAATAATTTTGCTGGTACTTTGCCGGCATCCTAATTTGATTTTGAGCTTGTTTGCTCTTCTCCGAAAGTTCTGTCATTTCTGCCTGTACTTTGCAGGCTTTCATTTTAAATGCTTTTACATAGCGAGCAACCATTAAAAATTTTGATTACCGATAATTTTGCGTTGTCTTTGATTTATACTTAGTACTTTTTGTTGTATGAACAACCATTGTTTTACCTCCGTTTGCTGAACTCTTCTTATAGCTGCGAAGCTGTAAGCTGTGCGGAGCTATATTGCGGTGCTCTTGGTTTTTTTCGTCGTCTGACGCTTTTTTCATATTACATTTGTTCACACAGCAAAGCTGTAAGTCAAATTTTCTGAATGATTTCCACTCAATAAAAGTACTTGCGCGCGTGACGTCATATTTCATTCTCTCTAGCAAATGTTATAAGTTTATTTGCGTGATAAGATTTTGATCATTAATGACTTACCTCATTCAATAAAATGACTGCACTTTAAAAATTAAGTTTAATTTGAATTAGTTAAAGGTCAAAGGAACTCATGAGTACTATTGGTCCTTAATAAAAAGTTTCTGTGGAAGGAATTTTAACATGCTTCTTAAATTTATCGCTGAATGTTTTTTAACTTAACTTTTGGAGCTGCGTCATTTTTTCAATCTAGATCTGTATCTGTTTCTATCTCTATTATACTGCATGTAAGTCTATTCTTTCGCAGCTATTCCGGCAGTCTGCCGGCTATGTTTCTTTGAAGTGTAATTGTACAAGGTCCAGAATTAACTCCTACTGCCTCACCTTTTTTGCAATAGTTAGCATAATGAATAAGTAATTTGATGAGTGAGCTCTCAGGTTCCCCAGTTGTTAAAATTTTTGCTCTACTTAGCTGTACTCATATTATGTTGTAATTGCCTTCCTAATCCTGAGTAAGCATGAATTTAGTGAATTGAAAATTGATGCTCAGTAAATCGCCGAAAACTGATAACCGTTTTAGATTTTTGGATCTGAAAGAAGCTTGTTCTAAATAACCTCTCAGGACAAAATTATGAGACAGTCTACCATCGCTTTTCGAAACAATAGCTTAGAATACAGTCTCCCTGAAAATGAAACACCTCTTCCTCAAACTCAAACTGAGTCGACAGAGACTTCTCGACTGAGAGTTAGAGTTTTCCAACTTGAGAGTGAAGTAGCAGCACTGAAAGTTAGAGTTAGAGAGCTTGAGAGGAAACTAACGGAAACAGTAGACTTGACACAGGACACCAGTTTTTCAACTACAATATCTGTTCACTCTTCGGATCAATCAACGGACTTAAATTTGCCAAATGGGGTTTGAGGTCGTTGTTGCTGAAGATGTAGCTTTTCGCCCTTAAATTGATTATAAACAATTAGAGTTTGTCAATTAGAACGTGTAAATTTAGTTTGCGATTGTTGATCTTCAATGCTTCTAAGTTAATTTTTGCCGGTACTTTGTCGGCATCTTAATTTGATTATCAGCTTGTTTGCTTTTCTCCAGCAGTTCTCCTCATTTTTGCCTGTACTTTGCAGGCTTTCGTTTTAAATGATCTTATGTAGCAAGCAAACAACAAAAAATTTTATTATAAATAGTTATTTGTTGTCTATGATTTATTCTTAGTACTTATTGATGTATGAGCAAGCAGTTTTACTGTATTTGTTTGTATTAATTTTGGTGTCTTTAAAGTTATGAAAACTTTGCCTGAGACTTCTTAATCTGTGTTACAAATTTATGTACTTGAAATGTTTTGAACAGTTTCTCAATTTTGGAATTACTGAATCTCCAATTGTTTTTCCTTCTCAGCATTTAAACGGCACCACTTCTTGCAGACGTTGTAGCTAAAAAAGCGTGTTCTTCTCCTGCGCGCTGACCGCTCACAAAAGTATGGTTCTAGGAATATTCGATATAGTTTTTGCCTTTGACTGAAATGAATTTAGCTGGTACTTTGTCGGCTTCCTAATTAGTTCTTTTATCTCTTTTATCGGTTACTTTTCTCTTATGCTCTGCGCTACGTTTTTTAGAACAAACAAAATTTTTCCGAAGTAAACTTCAGATTTGTTAACTGAAAATGCCGCGAATTCAGCGAACCATTAAGGCGCCTCAGTTTTCCTCTGGGTCCGATGATGATGCCCGAAGGCAGTTAAGAAAACATAACATGGACACTTCGTTCTTGTTTTCTTACAACGGCGATAAACCTTTTGTTTGTAAAGCCGAATCCAAGTCTTGGCCGATGGGTCTTCACCTGGATGATAAATTGAGCCTGAGGGAGAAGGAACCAATCCGAATTTTTGTAGGTTCTGTACCCACTGATGCGATCTTCATTCAAAAAGGGCCTTCAAAGCTAATTGCCAAGCTGAAAAAAGAAATGCAAGATCTGTATAATAAACGACATGGGCTGCCAACACAGACAATTGACGAGGAGCTTGATGAAGACGTTGAAAGCCCAATTGAAGACGACGGCTCACAAATTCCACAATCAAATGTCGGTTTGGCGGAAATTGATCCGCAACAGTCGCAAATTTCAAATGTTGGTGGGGAAAACAAGCTCAGCCCTAGCACGCCTGTTTTTTTAAAAGAACCAGTTTTTATGCCTGAGCAGATAAATTGTATGTCTGGGAACTGTGACGGAGTAGAGTTTGCCAGATTTCTTGAAGGCCATGGAAAGCGCATAAGCAAGGCAAAGGGTGCCTTTGTGTTGCTAAAGAAGAAATGCGATAAGAAGAGAAGGAAAATCTGTCAGCAGTACGATGAGCATGTAAGTGTAAGTCATAGATGGAAACATAAGTAAAATTAAAAAAAAGTCGTTTGCATTTAAAGTACAATTTTTCACAAATTTCCCGAAACCGCGTTGTTTTTGTGTTCTCTGAATTATGTTTTTTGCAACAATTGTTGAATATTAATTAGGCTGAGGAGCTGGAGGAAATACTTGAGCTCCATGCTTGCGGCTTTCAAAGTGTGGACATGCACGCAAACTTACTGGAGCAGCATCCAGTGAAAAGCGTCAAGCATTTAGGGGAGGATCTTATGAGCAAACTAAAGGCAAATCCATACCCTTCTCAACTTGGCAGGGAGTTGCGTCGTCAACTGTTTGGGGAAGATGGCTTAGTGAATGACATGATCGATGCTGAGCACTCGACAAGAAAAGTTGACGCTGATCCAATGCTTGTCCGAAATTTTTTTGGTTTGTTTTATATGTAGCATCCACGCCTTGTTCTCAACTTGTTCAGTTGTAAATTGATGGAGTAACATTTGATGTAGCCTAAATTTTGTTTGTAGTTATCTAAACGCACAATTACTGTATACGAAATGCTCTCGAACAACTTCTGAAACAATTCTCGTTGTCGTGCGTGTTTTGGATGAAAAGTTTTGACATCTTTTTTGTATTATTGCTACTAGATGCTTTAAAACAGGCGTCCACCTTTTTCCGGCAGTCGATAAAAGTTGTGCAGTTGTCTATCAGCCCTCTTTTCTTGAAGCATTTAAACATTAAACCGTAAGGACTCTACCTCTAAGTTCGGTAGCGCATCGCCCACAAGTCATTTGTTTTAGATGTCGTCCATCAGAAGTACCCGATAACCCCCCGTTTGGCTTATCGCAAAGCGCGAGACAGTGCTAATCAAGCTGGATGGGAGAGGAAGGCCTATTTGAGGAGAGCAGTTACAACAGCGGGGGAGATTTGAGATTTCGATTAAAAACCTGAACACTATTTTTCATTCTCTAGTCTTTCTGCTGGTACTTTGCCGGCATGTTTGACAGAACTCGGACGATCTGAACCGCAATTTTTTTTTCTGAGATAGTTGTTATTTTAGCTTTGGTTGCTTAATTTTGTTTGCCTTCCCAGATTTAAGTCCCCCGACTCATTAAACATAGTTTTCAAGCTCTAGCCTTTCTGCTGGTACTTTGCCGGCATGTTTGACATAACTCGGACAATCCGAACCGTAATTGTTACCCTCTGAGATAGTTGTTAATTTAGTTTTGTTACTTAAATTTAATTGCCTTCCCAGATTTAAGTCCTCGACGCATCTAAACATAGTTTTCAAGCGGTAGTCTTTCTGATGTTGTCGGCAGTTGTGACATACTCAGATCCAAATTGCGATAGCTGATGTTAGAGATAGGTGCTAATTTAATTTTGTTAATGCAATTTTACGCTTTCCCTGATTTAGGTCTCCCGATACATCTAATAAGTTTTATTTTTTTAGTTTTTTAAATTGGGAATTAATTGCAAAAATAGAAAACCCGTCTCGTTAACGACCATTAAAGCTTCCTGCTCGTTTTCATTTTACAAGCGGTTTCTTAAGTTAATGCGAGTTTTTTAGATTTTGCTGTTTATTAAACTGTGCACAAGAAATGGACCAAAGTAATAGTTGGTTGCTACTATCACTTGCGAAAGACGATTTAAGAGTTATAAAAGTTGATGAAAGCATCTGGGGCAATGTCTCTATCATTGATCGCTTGTGTACGGCTGAAAATGATGTCATTGAATTGATCCCTGAGGGCCTACCAAAAAGTTATGGTGTCATAAAACAAGGTTTTGGTTCTCTTGAAAAAGAATACGAGGAGACAAGAAAAAGGGTTTTAGGAACAAGTGTTCAATCAACTTCAAAAAATGCACAAAGTAAAATCAGTGAAGCAGGACCACTAGATAATTGTGAAGCAGGACCATCGGATAATTGTGAAGCAGGACCATCCTATAGCAACGAACACTGTGAAGAGTCAATTGCCATTGACGACAATGTCAACGTTGAGGTAATACTTTGAACAATTCGTAGCATTTTTTAGTTGCTTTTTCTAGTGTTTCTTTGTTCCAAATGTTAGATTGTTTTTTTCCGAGTAGTTTGCTCGGATCTGTTGACTACATTTCGGCAAAAGATTAAAGAAAATTTCCTTGTAATACCGAAGCTCGTTACTTTTGTTGGTGATAGTGATTTTAGCAAAGCTTTTACGTAACTTAGACTATCTTTGAATAGTTGAGTGTAATAAATCTTTTCAATACTTCCTAGACTGTTCAAGACGTTTTTTGCAACTTCATCGCTCTCTGATTGTGTTAATGGTTAAGACCGCGTTTCAAACGTCGAGTTTGCTTGGCTTTTTTTGCTAGCATGTTTTTTTTCTGTTGTGTTGCCAGATGCATAAAGACATCGCCAAGAGATGCCTCAACATTGAAAATCAAGTTCACGAAATGAGCGAACTTCTGGAAGCTTCTGTGTCAGAGAGTAACAACAAAATGATGAAAATGAAACTTCAATTAAGTGGTGTTGTGAGTACTTTTGAAACCAAATTAATCTGGCCCGTAAGTTTCTTAAGCAAGACACATTTTGCATAAATTTTTTAAATGGCAGAGGTTGTAAGATCTTTTCGAATGATAGATTTGAAAAAAGTGAAGCCCATTTCAACCGGGAAAACAAAAAACTTCTTACGTAAGAGTAGAGGTAGGAACGTGCGAAAGCTCAGCGAAATTCAATCGTTCATGTTTTTTTTTGGTACTTCTCTAATAATGTAGAGCAGTTACTACAGGTCTCAAGAGCCATGAAGTTGTTTGATCCAATGGAAGAGCAAGTTGAGGAAATGGAAGAGTTGGATGATGAAATGGAATTTGAAGATGCTGAGCTTCTCTGTGATATTGAGACGGAACCACCAATTCAGTATGGAGAAGGAGGACGAAACCTAGATACAATTTACATTGGTCATCAACCCCTCAAGTTTTGTCTTGCACTGAGAACGTGGGTTTTTGGCAGGGATGGCCTATCAAGAGAAATGATAATGCCGCAGCAACAAAGCACTAGAGTCAGGGCTCCAAGAGAAAAAGTTCTAACATTTTTAAGTAATTACTATTTTAGAA
The DNA here is from genome assembly GCF_964194025.1 of Convolutriloba macropyga. Taxonomy (NCBI): domain Eukaryota; kingdom Metazoa; phylum Xenacoelomorpha; order Acoela; family Convolutidae; genus Convolutriloba; species Convolutriloba macropyga. Next base: position 56,020,163 of record NC_134469.1, read on the forward strand.
ATCACTTTTTTATGTTTTTAGCTTCCTCTTTGTTTTTCAGTTATTCTTATCCGAACCACTTGTTATTAGTCTTTACGAGTAATTTCCTTGTATCTCATGTTTAAAATTGGTGAAATCTAACCTGTTATAAGAACAAATGCCAATTCATTTCGTTATGTTCACAGGGGCTGTACAGAGAAAATTTCCTCGGGCCCGTTACCCAAATGCCAGAAAGGAAGGTGTCAACGCAGCTAATAAAGCAGGGTTGAACGCAAGAGCAAGAGTTGGTCATCGTGGTCAATACAGCCAACAGTGTAAAGACCAGAAAAAGGGTTTGAGAAAAAATAAGAAACAAGGAAGTCAATAAAGAGCGTCCTCGGACAGTTTTGAGCGAAATGCTCTCAAATGTTATTCTATGATTTAACTGAAAATTGCTTTTACGTATAGTCGAGTTGTTAAATTGGTTTATCCGTGGCTATCTTTCAGAACTGTGCTAGTATTTTGCTGGCACGTAAATCAATTTCTTGGGCTTGAAGAACTAAGTTCTATCATTGTGAGGACAAAGATGTTTTGTGCATTTGCTAGGAGGTTGGACCCGTATAACTTTATAATTTATGAGCTAATGTGAAGTCAGATTAGGGCGTATTTAATACCCTGCTCCATTCTACGAGTTTATGACTAAATGATTTTTATATTGTTCAATGTTTAATTTCTGGTGTTATGAAGAGGAATGTCTCGGGAATTTAAACCATCTACAAGTATGTTTTGCCCAAAGGTGCTCCAATTTTATTATAGCTTCTATGTGTTGATTAGTCATTAGTTGAAGTGCTGTGATATTGAATCCCGAGAAATTTCAAATTTACAATTCCATGGTTTATCTGAAAAAAGTTTGTAATTTCTAATTTAATCCATTCTACAAATTGATGTCTTCGATTGTTTTGAGCGTCTAGGTTTTGAGTTTTCACAAATGATCGGTTTCTCCGAAAGTAAGCTGATAGTTTTTCTGGAAGTTAAAGCTCTGAAAATTCGATTGATTGTGCATCATTTCGTATAAAATTTTCAAATCTTCTTATGTTTGACAGCGGAGATTTTATGGTAGAATTTGAACTTAGTTCTGAGTTTTTCATGCTGAACTTGAGTTGCTAGTGCCTTTTTGATGCTAGTACGTTTTAGTTGCTAGCGGCTTTTAGATAATAGATTTTCAACTCTAATATCGGCTTGACCGTTCGAGCGTTCGTTTGTCAGTTGAGAACATTCTGTCGGCCCTTAATCACTTTTAATGTTTTCAGTTTCGATATCTTTGATTGTCAATGAGTTTGTTTGAGTTCCTTGCTCAAGCTAAAGGGTATTTGTCGCTCAAATTTCTCTCAGAATTCAGCAATCAGCCTAAAACTTTGACATACTTGTGGCCTAAAGATAGGTTTGACAAGAAATTGAAAGAAAATCGAGTTTTCAAACAAATAAATAAAGACCTTGAAGATGCCTACGTTGCCGCTAAAGACTTTGGATTAAATATAGAGCCCGACAGTTTCGGAGGTTTTTGCTTCCGTAATAAAACAGGGCACACTATTAGAACCGGAGAAATCATGAGTGCTGTCGGTTTGATAGCAAACTACCAGCTGGATGGGATCTAAACAATTGGTCTGTAATGCAAGGTGAAAAACTTCTCGTTGGTGTAGCACGCTGGGCAAATCACTCTTGTCGCGCTAATTGTGATTATTATATGAAAGGAGGATTTCGTTGAAGACCTTGTGTCAGGCTCCGTGCTCTTCGTCCAATTCTACCTAATGAAGAGCTCTGTACTTTTTATAACGAAGACGTTTTTGGGGTAGGAAATTGCGATTGTCTATGTGGGCATTCTGATCTGCATGCCAAAAAAAGAAAAATTTGACGCAAATAAAAAAGTTCAGACGATCTCTGCCGAGAATTCAAGTTGTTGAAGAGAAGTCTTCGACAAATGAGTTGCAAAGTTTCATTCAGTTTTTTGATGAGGGTTCAAACCTAAGCATTCAGTCATTCGAAGACGACAAAATTAACCAAGTTTTAGTGCCGAACGTGCTATCAGATGATAATTTTGAGTTTTTGCCGCAATATAAAGAAGTGGAAGAGTTGGATCAGACAGAAGAAGAAAATTTGCCCTCTCGCGAAGATGCATCTAGTGATGAAAATTTAAGTAACTCAGATGAAGACGTAGGGAATTTTAGTGGAGAAACATCACAACAGGCAGTAACAACTCTGCAACAGCATAAAGAAAAAATCCCTGAAATGATACCTGTTTCATCCGGCAACGTAGCTGCTTCACTTCTTTCGATTGTTGCACAATATAATGGACCGGTTCTACTTTTGATTGATCTTCTGAAAAGAGATCAGGCCTTATTTGGTTCGAACTGTGTTGCACCCAGAACGCTTCTCAAACAATTGAAACAAGAATCTGAAACGCTTGTGCATTCAAAAAAGATCATTGACGAGGGAGAAATTGTTTTTTTGAACTTCCGAGTCACCTTATGTGAAATTGTTGAGCAGAATTTTTCAAAAATAGTGAGTTACGCTGAAAACAAAATTTCAGGTACAGATATTAGACTACCACAGCTGAAGATAGACAACGATTATGTTGAGATAAGACTTGTTATAAATTGTGATGGCGCATCCGTTTCCAAGTCTCCAGCCACATCAGCGTGGCCTCTGTTTAATGCTATAGCAGACCTACCGCCGATCTTACGTCAATCTTTTAAAAACATTGCTTCGGCTGCACTCTTTGTGGGAGTTGGTCATCCCAACTTTAATGATATTTTTGATTATCTGAAGACAGAACTAGCTGTGGTAGAAAAAGTAAGATTTCAAAACAGAAGCATCAAAGTAAAGTTTTGTCCTCTCTTCTTCTTATCAGACCTAATCGGAAAATCCAAAGTTTTGAACATGAAGCAATGCAATGGATACTATGGCTGTACCATATGTAAGCAACGAGGGTATCATAAGAATGGAGCGCATTTTCACCCGCATGATGAAAAAATTGAATTGAGATCTCTCGATTCATACTTAGATAATCTTCGTCCTTTAGAAGATGGCAGTCAGGAACGCCTAAAAGCAAAACATGGTCGCTACTCTGATTTCGAAATTTTGACACAAGGGGTGAAAGGTCGGAGTTCAATTTTCTCGGTCATTCCTAATCAGCCTCTCACTTCGCCGATTGATGTCATGCATCAGCTGATGTTAGGTGTTTCAAAAGACCTTCTAACTTTTTATTACGTTAGACTACGAACAGACAGAAAGACGGAACTTAATGATATCTTACGCAAAGTTGAAGCTCCCAAGGAGTTTAGGAGAAAAATTCGACCGTATAGTGAGTTGTCCAATTTCAAAGCCAAGGAGTTCAAAATTCATCTACTCTACTTGGCACCGGTTCTTTTCCCAAATTTTTTTTTTGGGGAGGATCGATTGAGCGATGCTAATGACTTAAATAAGCTTTTCTTTGCTGTTCGAGTTTTATATGATAGGGCAGAAAAATTCAAATTATGCGGCGAGCTGTTGAACGAATTTTGCTTAAGTATGAGCGAAAAAACAGGCAAATTTGAATCTATAAACTTTCATTTGCTCCGACACCTTGCGTGGCAAGCTAAAAGTTATGGCCCCCTCTTCACAACATCCGCATCGATGTTTGAAAGCGCAAATCATTGGCTGATTGCTCCCCTGACGGGTACTGTAAATCATTGCGAACTGATGACTTCCAGGTTCTTGAGACGAAGAGTTTTGTCTAGATTAAAACTAATAGACGAAAATTTGGGCCAATTTTTCCCTGATGGCCAGAAAAAAGCTTTCAACGATAGCTTTGGTTTCGTAGAATCAAAAGTTTCCGAGGAATTTAGAAACAAATCTAGTCGCGTTTGTTCTGCCGAATGAAAATTCTGACATTTTATTTATCATCAACTGCTTATTGTAGAGGAAGAGCTGCTGATAGATTCGTGTCAGTCGAAATGAATGAAACTTTTGTTGGCGAGGTTCAGTTTTTCTTCGAAGAAGATGGCATTCAAGGATTATTTCTGAGAATTTTTGATATTAAAAAGCGTCTCAGATTGCTGAAAAATCGTCAGCCAGTACCGTGTCCAATTTTTGGATACGTTGTGAAAGAAAGCGATAAGATTATTCGATTTCCTACTAAAGCAATTTCGAACAAACTTTTTCCAATCTATTTAGAAGACGAGTTAACTCTTGTAACAATGTTGAGGCACTTTGAGCACGATTAGCGATACTTAAACTAAAGTTGTTGCAAAACTTTGGTTTCTTTGATTGTTAACAGATCAGATTTTTCCATATGTTTGGTACTTTGCCAACTTTAACTGTTCTTCTTTAGTGTAATTAATTCAATTTGCTCTCAATATTTTTGTTTTTTTAAAATTAATCAACGTACAAGTCTTACTTTTGGGTACATTCTAGTGCAAAAAAAATTGGTGTATAATTCATGAAAAGTTTCTCAATTGAGGTTTATCGGTCATTTGAAAATTTTATTTTAAGACGTCTTTTTAATAGCCGCGAAGCGATAGCGGCTATTATTGGGGACATCGTGGCTTTTTTTTAATTCGTAGGAGTCCAATTTTTTGTTTGGGTCCTCGTGCAAAAACAATTTTTGGTTTAGATTGTATAGAAAAAAAGTTAGTCTCTTAGTTGAGTTTTTCGCTTATTTGAAAATTTTATTTAAAAACGTATTTTTTTTCAATCGGATCTTAGAGTTGTCGAAAGCTAACAAAAAGCAACGTAGGAGTCCCACTTTTTGTGTGGGTCCTAGTGCAAAAAACAATTTTTGGTTTAGCTTGTATAGAAAAAAAAGTTAGTCTCTTAGTTGAGTTTTTCGCTTATTTGAAAATTTTAATCTAAAACGTCTTTTTTTCTCAATCGGACCTTAGAGTTGTTGAAAGCTAACGAAAAGCAACGTAGGAGTCCCACTTTTTGTTCGGGTCCTAGTGCAAAAACAATTTTTGGTTTAGCTTGTATAGAAAAAAAGTTAGTCTCTTAGCTGAGTTTTTCGCTTATTTGAAAATATATTTTTTAAAAACGTCTTTTTTTTCAATCGGATCTTAGAGTTGTCGAAAGCTAATGAAAAGCAACGTAGGAGTCCCACTTTTTGTGTGGATTCTAGTGCAAAAACAATTTTGGGTTTAGCTTGCATAGAAAAAAAGTTAGTCTCTTATTTGAGTTTTCGCTTATTTGAAAATTTTATTTTAAAACCGCTTTTTCTTCAGTCGGATCTTGGAGTTGTCGAAAGCTAACGAAAACCAACGTAGGAGTCCCACTTTTTTGTGTGGGTCGTAGTGCAAAAACAATTTTTGGTTTGGCTTGTATAGAAAAAAAGTTGGTCTCTTAGTTGGATTTTTCGCTTATTTGAAAATTTTATTTTAAAACCGCTTTTTCTTCAATCGGATCTTAGAGTTGTCGAAAGCTAACGAAAACCAACGTAGGAGTCCCACTTTTTGTGTGGGTTCTAGTGCAAAAACAATTTTGGGTTTAGCTTGCATAGAAAAAAGTTAGTCTCTTAGTTGAGTTTTCGCTTATTTGAAAATTTTGTTTTAAAACCGCTTTTTCTTCAGTCGGATCTTAGAGTTGTCGAAAGCTAACGAACACCAACGTAGGAGTCCCAGTTTTTGTGTGGGTCGTATTGCAAAAACAATTTTTGGTTTAGCTTGTATAGAAAAAAAGTTGGTCTCTTAGTTGGATTTTTCGCTTATTTGAAAATTTTATTTTAAAACCGCTTTTTCTTCAATCGTTTCTTAGAGTTTTCGAAAGCTAACGAACACCAACGTAGGAGTCCCACTTTTTGTGTGGGTTCTAGTGCAAAAACAATTAGGGGTTTAGCTTGCATAGAAAAAAAGTTAGTCTCTTAGTTGTGTTTTCGCTTATTTGAAAATAAATTTTTTAAAAACGTCTTTTTTTTTCAATCGGATCTTAGAGTTGTCGAAAGCTAGCGAAAGGCAACGTAGGAGTCCCACTTTTTGTGTGGGTTCTAGTGCAAAAACAATTAGGGGTTTATCTTGCATAGAAAAAAAGTTAGTCTCTTAGTTGAGTTTTCGCTTATTTGAAAATTTTATTTTAAAACCGCTTTTTCTTCAATCGGATCTTAGAGTTGTCGAAAGCTAACGAAAACCAACGTAGGAGTCCCACTTTTTGTGTGGGTTGTTGTGAAAAAACAATTTTTGGTTTAGCTTGGATAGAAAAAAGTTAGTCTCTTAGTTGGATTTTCCGCTTATTTGAAAATTTTTTTTAAAAAGTCTTTTTTTATCAATCGGATCTTAGAGTTGTTGAAAGCTAATGAAAAGCAACTTAGGAGTCCCACTTTTTATGTGGGTCGTAGTGCAAAAATAATTTTTGGTTTAGCTTGTATAGAAAAAAAGTTGGTCTCTTAGTTGTATTTTTCTCTTATTTGAAAATTTTATTTTAAAACCGCTTTTTCTTCAATCGGATCTAAGAGTTGTCGAAAGGTAACGAAAACCAACGTAGGAGTCCCACTTTTTGTGTGGGTCGTAGTGCAAAAACAATTTTTGGTTTAGCTTGTATAGAAAAAAAGTTGGTCTCTTAGTTGGATTTTTCGCTTATTTGAAAATTTTATTTTAAAACTGCTTTTTCTTCAATCGGATCTTAGAGTTGTCGAAAGCTAACCAAAACCATTGTAGGAGTCCCACTTTTTGTGTGGGTCGTAGTGCAAAAACAATTTTTGGTTTAGCTTGTATAGAAAAAAAGTTAGTCTCTTTGTTGGATTTTTCGCTTATTTGAAAATTTTATTTTAAAACGTCTTTTTTTTTCAATCGGATCTTAGAGTTGTCGAAAGCTAACGAAAACCAACGTAGGAGTCCCACTTTTTGTGTGAGTCGTAGTGCAAAAATAATTTTTGGTTTAGCTTGTATAGAAAAAAAGTTGGTCTCTTAGTTGGATTTTTCGCTCATTTGAAAATTTTATTTTAAAACCACTTTTTCTTCAATCGGATCTTAGAGTTGTCGAAAGCTAACAAAAACCAACGTAGGAGTCCCACTTTTTGTGTGGGTCGTAGTGCAAAAACAATTTTTGGTTTAGCTTGGATAGAAAAAAAATAGCTGTTCCTAAAAAATTGGTATAGAAAACCAGTTTTTGTCGCCAAAAACGTTCCCGATGCCTTATGGGCTTTCCCCGATTTTTTCACTGTGTTTGTTTGTGTGTGCGTGTTTGTATGTGTGTATGTGTGTTGTTGTTAGATGTTGTTTTATATGTCTTTTTTTGATGTTGGGCTTTGTATTATAATTTTCAGCAGCTTCTTCACAGGTAATTTTTTCATTTGTTTCTTTAAAGGACACACTAGGGTCATGAGTTGGTCTGTATGACCTAATCTGATCCACGAAACCTATTGTCCTGATTTTTCATACTATTTAGAATTGTTTCTGGTGCATTTGGTGCTATATTTATACATACAGGGTACTCAAAACTCAGGTTAAAAGTACCCATGAACCGCGAGAAAGCACCATTTAATGGTTTATGAAAAGAATTTGGATGGACACAGGTTTGTATATGAAAAGAATTTGGATGGACACAGGTTTGTATATGAAAAGAATTTGGATGGACACAGGTTTGTATATGAAAAGAATTTGGATGGACACAGGTTTGTATATGAAAAGAATTTGGCTGGATGAAGGTTTATGAAAAGAATTTGGATGGAACTATGAAAAGAATTAATCTAGACTTTAACTAGGGTCCTTGACCATGTAATTTAATTCAATATTTACCCCCCCCCCCACCTGGAATTAATAGGTCTTTTCATAATTCCAGGTCTCGACTAGGGCAAGCAAGCGGCTGGCTGAAGATACGAAGGCAGCATGAAGCATTAAATTGATTTGAGTTGTATGTTATTTGCTTGAATTTACCAGGCTATCGGCTGGTCATATACTTGTAGCATTTATGGTCAGCACGATGTCACCTTCAGTTTTAATGAAAGACAGTGAATAGAAAAAGAAAGTGACTCGGCGGGGCTTTTCAATTGTAACCTGTTGAATTTCATTTTGACATAGTGTTTGCACTGTTAGCCACTGTAACGTTCTGCATTATCTTAAAAAACGATGAAACATTGGCTTTAAGCGGAGACGCCTTGACTAAAGATAAGACCGAGCATTTTAATTAGAATGGCAGTCATACCGCAGATGTAGCTCGAATAGAACAAAGTATTGTGTTTGTCGATCAACTAAGCCCGAAGCTAACTAAGCAAGCGTCTGGCGGGTATGAAGAAAAAAGGAACCTTAGTTCTTTGTGGCCCAAATATACCAAGCGAGCGGCTGGCCAAAAACTTGGATTTTGTCTGAAGCGCAAAAAAGAGGCGAATGCAAAGTAAGCCGATAGGCAAGCAAGACGACAGAAGAGCAAGCCGAAAGTTATGTAATAGTTATGTAATCTATCAGAAATAATACATTGTCAGCCGTTACAATCTATACTGCGCGTAGTATTATAGCGCATAACGTATTCCAATGCACCAAAGAAACAAAAATGCGTCAATTTTTAGACATCTAGTGGGTACGGGCCTCAGCAGACCGCTGTCCATGGCCATGCCTCTCATCCGCTGTGGGATGTAATCAGGAAATCGCGGGCCAGTTATCGCGGCGAAGCTGCAAGCGCGCCCACCGGCCCACCAGGGGCAACTTAAAATACGAATATGCGAAAATTTTTCGGCTCACTTGACCTCATTTTCAAAATTCGGCTTGCTTGCCTATCGGCTTGCTTGACCGCCACCCAAAAAAAGCATCTTGTGCCTGGCTAATGACGGCAAAAGACGAGTTAAGGGAAATTGAATGAGCAGGTGTTTGAACTCCAGTTGATCAGATGTAATGACTTAGTGTTATCGTTGTTGGCCACTGTACTGTGTCGCCTTGATTTGTCTACGTTCCTCCAGATAGTCTTGCTCTAATAGAAAAGGTTGTCAAGAGTGCTTTGCAGATGTCGAGGGGTCTTATAGTTTATTTGTTAACTCTCTTACAGAATGCATGTTGCGCATGAGTTCCCAATTCCTATGCCCATTGTCTACTTTGGTTTAGATTTCTCTGACAAAATGCACTGTTGCTTCTTCACGAAATCTGTTTTACCATTTTGGTTTTATTATCAACTTCTTAAGGCTCATTTCTGCACGTTTTGTATTTTATTGTTGAGGGCCATGGATTGGTCCATCCAATCGGCATTGGCGTACCAGAACAGATGTCGAATCTTGGATTTGTATAATAGAGGTAGCCTTTCTGCGATAACGTTTAGATTATTCAGTGTCCAGAGTTAGAGTGGCCTGCTGTTGGCTTTCTTCCATAGAGTTTAACAGTGTTCGTTCAAATTGGTATGAGGGATGAAAATAAAACCCAGAAACTTTATCGATTGTGTCCAGCCGAGTTTTACTTCTTTTACACTATTATAGAGCAAAAACATTTCTTCTTAAACGGTTTTTAAAGGTCATGTTTTGAGTTTTGTTGAGTTAATTGATTTTCAATTAACCACACCACACAAGTTATTCAGTGATTGTTGGAGGTTTTCCTGAATTTTTCAGATTTTTGTTGATTGGGGCTTTCAGTTGAAAAAGTTGATTAACGTAACTAGGGAACAGAATGGAAGCTGATCCGATCTTCACTTGTGACACAAACAAACTCTTCTAACTGAAACTCTGATATTCTAAGCCCCCCTTGAATGTAGTTTTTGAATGTGTGCAGGTGTTAAAAAAGCTTTGAGCTCCTTTGAGACATCCACACAAATAAACAAAAGATTTTGGAAAATTGTTGCGTTCAGAGTAAGTTTGATAATGTTTTCCTTTCTGATGTGGTGTTTCACGTATGCACTTTGAGTTTCACTATGGCTATCACAATATAACATGGCTAAGTTTACAAATTTTCCATATGTGCTACGGAATTGGTATGAATAAAGGCTTGGTAGCCTTCTGCATTTGTCGGTCCTTTTTCTGGTTTTGACTTCTTCTTTAATTTTATTTTTTTTCTCATTTAATTGATCATAGGAGTTAAATTTGTCCTGTATATTCGCGACACGAAGGCGCTTCAATGTTGCCTGGTAATTTCTTGCTGAGTTTAGCATTCTTCTATCAAATTCCGGTCAATTTTTCCTCACGGTCCTCAACATTCCTCAAATTCACTTATTCAATTTTTCTCCAATCCTATTACTCAAATTGTGTTCCAAGTTGTTCGATTCCTCAATTGAATTAAAAATTTAACCTCATTTTTAATGTTGCTGGAGCGTTCTGCAAGTTTTGATGAATCTGATGTGTGACAATCCATGTCGTCTCTAAGCAAAAATTTAAATCTTTTAAGTCTTTTTAATCGGTGAAAGCAATCCACTGTTTGTAGAACAAGTTGGGATAGTCTTGGTTAACTCATTTGTTGCTCTGAAATTACCTATTTTTATTTGAGTATTTTTATCGTATGGAAATTTTGGAAATCGACGTAGAAATCCTCAGAGAACTGAGCAATCATTCCACCAGGTTGCTGCTCTACTCGAAAGGTATTTTTTACATGGATACCGTCCAAGTCAAATAATTGACTGTCTATATAATTTTTTCGCGGTTTTTTAAATTGGTCAAAATTTGTTCTTGTTTGCACGTTGATTATTTTGCTTATTGATTCCATTTCGTAATTAGTCTCGAATTGTTGTAATGTGCACATACTGAGAAAACGCAGAAATTAAAATCTAGCATCATATGTGTTTTCCATCATACTTATGAGAGTGCAATGTCCAATGTTAAGATGTCTAAAGTGGCCTTTGTTGGATAACCCTAACAAATATTCGCCATATTCAAATTTTCGGAATTGGAAGAGCAGTTGAGTTTTTGGTGACGAGAATTGAAGTCCCAACATACAAAAACGTTTCCCATCGCTCCTGAAAAATATTCCTGAAAAGTGATTATTCTTAGGATGTTTAGACGTAAACTATATAAAAAGTCTCAAATTTTGGCGGCTTGATGTACAACTTTATTTTTCCCCCTCAATTTATCTATTGTTATCTTTTTTCTACTGGCGCAGATTGATTTATTACAAAGTTGTGCGGTTGTGGCCACGACAGTCCATTTTGTGGAGCTTTGTTTTTTTTTGTTTTGAGTGAACTTTTGGCTGTTTGGTGAAATGCTTGTCCCTACTGCATTAAGAGGGCAGCATTATTGCTTTCAATACTCTCCGACATAATTTCAGAAATTTTCAGCGAAGATGAGGGAGGCGCAGTTCGAGAAAATGTATACTATATAACTGCATGTCATAGTATTGAGAACAATGCAAACTGAGACAATGTATACTTTCAAACTGTGTTGAATTGATGTATACTATATATCTTAAAGTCTTAGTATTGAGAACAGTATGTAATTTGCTAAGAACCTCACTAACAAGAACACAAATTTTTTGGTTAGTTGCCCCTAATGAGTGTTCGTTTTTAGGTTTGAATTTGTCTGAATCTGCTGCAAGTTTGCTCCGATTAGCCTCTGTTGGACATTCGCGAGCTTTTGTGGATAGAGCGTACAGCGATAATCTTTCACATTCTTTCATACATCTTTCATACATAGCTGTGAATTCTTTCAAATTATGCTCTTGCAAGCAGAAAAGTCTATGAATTGCAATGTTATATTTTTTTTGTTGAGTGAGCAAACTTTTGGCTTTGAAGCAATGCATGACTTGAGAAGGTTCTCGGTTTACTTCACAGCGATATAATTGACATTCTGTTTTAAAACCCAGTATTTGTGCTGCCTTTACTTAACCAATGGAATCTGTTAAAACTCAAATTGTTTTTTTTTGCCTGACCAATTACTTGATCCGCCATTTTTCCAACTTTATTAACTTCAATGCGTTGCTATTCAGAAGCTTGTCTTTTTACTGAAATGCGCTAATGATGTAGTGAAGATTGACAATAGCAAAACTTTGGTCCACTTTTGTTTTTAGGATAGCGTTTCCATCTTTTTCGTTAGCGTCGGAAATCTTAGTTTAGTTTGGATGTCAGCGTTATGCATTCTCAGCGTTAATTGTTTTACGTTTTCGAAAAAAGAACAAGTTTTTAATATTTTTTTCTTTTTTCTGCACATCAAAAACATCACTTTTCATTTTCATCCACTGAAAAATCTGTTTCATTTGCATTCAATCAGACATGACATAAACGTCAGTCAATTAACTTTATTTTAAAAAACTCTAATGAACAATTTATGCTCCAGAGAGCTATTTGAACAGCAAAGGCACAGGAAACCAAAAGGTTGTTTTAAGACTTTCTAAGACGAAAATCTAAAAGAGGCTGGTTTTTTGGTCTTGATGTCTCCTGGGATTTAATTCAGTTGACTTAGGAGTTTTGGCTGCTTTGGTTTGTGTGTATTTAGTGTACTAGTTTGAAGCCGTAATTTGAGAGTCCTGATCCGATTGTTATAACGTCTCATTTTGTTTTGTTTTGTTTTTTCTGTATTTATTTTCTGTCAACACCTAGAGTTTTAAATATTCAAACCACATTCACGGACTTTGATTTGTGTGAGTGTGAAAGTTTTTGTTTTGTCGGCCTTATATTTATGTGACCCTTCCTTTTCTTTCCGGCCCGTTTTGTGCACTTCGGGCGGCGTGTTCGGTTTGTCTGCAGCATTTCTTCAACCACCATGTGTCACATGCACAACATTTCGCTTCCCTCTTCCATTTGTTTGGACTTTGTCCTTCTGTTATCTCTTTTCTTCTTCCGACGGGCACCTCGGAGCTCAGCAAACGAGATTTTGAAAATTTGCTTCGCAAAACGTCGTTTTAGGTAAAAACGTTTCCACTCTTCTTTTAAATTGGTCAAAATTTGTTCTTGTTTGCACGTTGATTATTTTGCTTATTGATTCCATTTCGTAATTAGTCTCGAATTGTTGTAATGTGCACATACTGAGAAAACGCAGAAATTAAAATCTAGCATCATATGTGTTTTCCATCATACTTATGAGAGTGCAATGTCCAATGTTAAGATGTCTAAAGTGGCCTTTGTTGGATAACCCTAACAAATATTCGCCATATTCAAATTTTCGGAATTGGAAGAGCAGTTGAGTTTTTGGTGACGAGAATTGAAGTCCCAACATACAAAAACGTTTCCCATCGCTCCTGAAAAATATTCCTGAAAAGTGATTATTCTTAGGATGTTTAGACGTAAACTATATAAAAAGTCTCAAATTTTGGCGGCTTGATGTACAACTTTATTTTTCCCCCTCAATTTATCTATTGTTATCTTTTTTCTACTGGCGCAGATTGATTTATTACAAAGTTGTGCGGTTGTGGCCACGACAGTCCATTTTGTGGAGCTTTGTTTTTTTATGTTTTGAGTGAACTTTTGGCTGTTTGGTGAAATGCTTGTCCCTACTGCATTAAGAGGGCAGCATTATTGCTTTCAATACTCTCCGACATAATTTCAGAAATTTTCAGCGAAGATGAGGGAGGCGCAGTTCGAGAAAATGTATACTATATAACTGCATGTCATAGTATTGAAAACAATGCAAACTGAGACAATGTATACTTTCAAACTGTGTTGAATTGATGTATACTATATATCTTAAAGCCTTAGTATTGAGAACAGTATGTAATTTGCTAAGAACCTCACTAACAAGAACACAAATTTTTTGGTTAGTTGCCCCTAATGAGTGTTCGTTTTTAGGTTTGAATTTGTCTGAATCTGCTGCAAGTTTGCTCCGATTAGCCTCTGTTGGACATTCGCGAGCTTTTGTGGATAGAGCGTACAGCGATAATCTTTCACATTCTTTCATACATCTTTCATACATAGCTGTGAATTCTTTCAAATTATGCTCTTGCAAGCAGAAAAGTCTATGAATTGCAATGTTATATTTTTTTTGTTGAGTGAGCAAACTTTTGGCTTTGAAGCAATGCATGACTTGAGAAGGTTCTCGGTTTACTTCACAGCGATATAATTGACATTCTGTTTTAAAACCCAGTATTTGTGCTGCCTTTACTTAACCAATGGAATCTGTTAAAACTCAAATTGTTTTTTTTTGCCTGACCAATTACTTGATCCGCCATTTTTCCAACTTTATTAACTTCAATGCGTTGCTATTCAGAAGCTTGTCTTTTTACTGAAATGCGCTAATGATGTAGTGAAGATTGACAATAGCAAAACTTTGGTCCACTTTTGTTTTTAGGATAGCGTTTCCATCTTTTTCGTTAGCGTCGGAAATCTTAGTTTAGTTTGGATGTCAGCGTTATGCATTCTCAGCGTTAATTGTTTTACGTTTTCGAAAAAAGAACAAGTTTTTAATATTTTTTTCTTTTTTCTGCACATCAAAAACATCACTTTTCATTTTCATCCACTGAAAAATCTGTTTCATTTGCATTCAATCAGACATGACATAAACGTCAGTCAATTAACTTTATTTTAAAAAACTCTAATGAACAATTTATGCTCCAGAGAGCTATTTGAACAGCAAAGGCACAGGAAACCAAAAGGTTGTTTTAAGACTTTCTAAGACGAAAATCTAAAAGAGGCTGGTTTTTTGGTCTTGATGTCTCCTGGGATTTAATTCAGTTGACTTAGGAGTTTTGGCAGCTTTGGTTTGTGTGTATTTAGTGTACTAGTTTGAAGCCGTAATTTGAGAGTCCTGATCCGATTGTTATAACGTCTCATTTTGTTTTGTTTTGTTTTTTCTGTATTTATTTTCTGTCAACACCTAGAGTTTTAAATATTCAAACCACATTCACGGACTTTGATTTGTGTGAGTGTGAAAGTTTTTGTTTTGTCGGCCTTATATTTATGTGACCCTTCCTTTTCTTTCCGGCCCGTTTTGATTTGCAAATTTTGCACTTCGGGCGGCGTGTTCGGTTTGTCTGCAGCATTTCTTCAACCACCATGTGTCACATGCACAACATTTCGCTTCCCTCTTCCATTTGTTTGGACTTTGTCCTTCTGTTATCTCTTTTCTTCTTCCGACGGGCACCTCGGAGCTCAGCAAACGAGATTTTGAAAATTTGCTTCGCAAAACGTCGTTTTAGGTAAAAACGTTTCCACTCTTCTTGCTGTGTAAAGATCTATGTAAAATGTAAATATCGAACGGAAGGCAGATGCGTTTTCAGGAACCAAGTACTTCAGCGTCTCGAAGAAGAGATTTCAAGAAGCTCTAGTCATGCTCGACGTCACTGAATCATGGGGCCCTGATGAAATCCCCCCTCAGTTCTTTCAAAAATTGTCCCTGCCAATGGAAATAAACCTCAACATTATCTTTCCAACAGTCACACGGCTTGGAACGCTCCCAGAAATGTGGAAGATAGGAGCGGTCTCGCCAATTTACAAAACTGGATCGAAAACATCTGTTACTAATTTTAGGCCTTCATACTCTTAAACGTCATCAGTAAAGTGTTCAAAAATTGCGTACAGGAACCTCTCAACGGCTTCTTTGTGGAGAAAATTGCTCACCGGCAACACGGTTTCATCAAGAAGAAACCAGTATACACTAATTTGCTAAACTACTTGAACAAAATGTTTACTTCACTCGACGACAATGGCAAAAACCAGGTAATTTCCTTCTACACAGATTTTAAAAAAGCATTTGATAGAGTGCCCCACGCGTGACTGGTTATCAAATTGCAGAGATTGGGTGTAAGTGGATGTCTTCCTCAAGTGTTGACGTACTACCTCAGAATAAATTTTGTCAGAATAGGGAATACAAAATCTACGACACTGGACACCAAAAGCGGTGTTCCGCGAGGATCCGTTCCTGGGCTTCTGCTTTTCTGTATCTTTTAGAGCGACCTCCGTAGCGTCTTAAAAACTTCTTACTGGTTGATGTCTGCAGACGACTTGATCCTCAGCATATTCGATTTGAAGTTGGAAGTGATCTTGGATCTAAAGTGACTACAGAAATGGACCACTGAAAATTTTATGGAGTTTGCAAAAATGAAGACAACTTTATCAAGTTCAAAGAAAAATCCCACTCTGTCTTTGCCCTCAATGATGAAGAAATTCTACTGGCTGAATATGCAAAGGGCCTTGGAGTATATATCTGTCCTATCGGTCCAGAACTCATGTGGAACTATCACGTCAACGGGAAAATGTTAAAAAAACGAATATAATCCTCTATTTCAAACGAAGAAAAACGGCAACAAACACGAAGACATCCACCAATTTGAACCTTTAGAAGACAATGATAAAGCCGATGCTAAGTTATGCTTCCGCGTGCATCCCGCTATCAAGAAGCACAATTCGCAGTTTAGAAAAATAACAGAAACGAGTATTCCTCTGCGCATTCAACGAAAATTCAGCCAACTACCATATTATCTTGGAGAAAGCGAATATACTACCAAAACCCATGTACTTCCGGTTACTAAACCTGCTTTTACTTTCAGGTGTGTTCTAGGATAGTGAAAAGATAAAGCAGATCATGATTCCTGCAACCATAGCCATAGCGAGAGACAACACTGTGAGATTCCACTCACCCAAGTCCAGAACAAAGAGAATGCGAACCAAATTTTCGTTTAATTCCTGTAGAATAGCGAACCAACTACTAAGGGAGGTAGATTTTTTCAACCCCCTTGGACTCAAAAGCAGACTCTTACTATTCCTTTGGCATTATTTTAAATGCAACTAAAGCGAATTGGATCCCTGTACGTGGCAGTTTTCATGTGACTGTCAGACATGCAGATTAAGATGGAAAAGATTTAGAATGAACGGGAGAGATCCACTACCAGCTAGCCTGGGAATCCAATACCACAACGACAACAACAATAACAATAACAACAGCAACAAAACATAAGAAAGGAAACACATTTTGGTTCGTGTTTTATTGAGCACATGGTAATATTGAAGAAAATTTCAGATAAACTTCTATAGCAAAGTCTTTTGCGCTGAATCCTAATTAGAACATCCATATTAGAACCACAATTGGTATTGGAAAACGAAACAGAGAGGTTGAGAATGAAAGTTTGTTTGTATAGTGCAGAAATGCAATCGTTAGTGCAGTTAATAAATAGGAAGAGCTCTTGATCTTGCACAAAGTACTGAAACTCTCCGGCCACCTCTAAGAAACTTGAAGAGCGCTTGGAAGAAGTAAATCCACAAAATTGTGTGTTAGTTGCTTCTTAACAATTCACTATTGATTTGTTTCAGGACACACATAAAACAGAACAAAATAGGTCACGCCATTCCCACCATTCCTATGTGAGACAAAGTAAAACTAAAGCAACATGAACGCAGTTTGAGGATAACCAAATAGAAAAGGTAAGAAAATGACAAACAGCTAAAAGTAGAGCTGCGCAACATCATATTGCGTCTTCTGTATGCGTCTCATTGTGCAGTCACCACAACCAATCGCAAAACATGTCATGCGAATTAACTCAGCTGTCTTTAGAAAGAAAAAAGACTCTAAATTGTTTTGAAATCAATCAAACAAACTCAATGATGTGAGGACAGATCTCAAAAAATTTTTATATATTAAAAATTTTTTTATTCTAAAGACTCGGTAGGGGAAAGTTTTAAGGTCATTTTTTACGTATTTTAGGTCTCGGGCGAAATTTTTCGTCTGCGTAACTTTGTTTGCTGCTCTCGTTGACCATATCATAGAATATCAGACGAATTTTACAATTTGCGTAGCAGCTCTTTATCTGTTCCTCGAAAATTGTCTTTGACTCAAAAGCAGACTCTCACTATTCCTTTGGCATTATTTTAAATGCAACTAAATCGAATTGGATCCCTGTACGTGGCAGTTTTCATGTGACTGTCCGACATGCAGACTAAAATGGAGAAGACATAGAATGAATGAGAGAGATCCCTCCAGCTAGCCTGGGAATCCACTACAACAACGACAACAACAATAACAATAACAACAGCAACAACACATAAGAAAGGAAACACATTTTTGTTCGTGTTTTATTGAGTACATGGTAACTTTGAAGAAAACTTCAGATAAACTTCTATAGCAAAGTCTTTTGCGCTGAATTTTAATTAGAACATCCATATTAGAACCACAATTGGTATTGGTAAACGAAACAGAAAGGTTGAGAATGAAAGTTTGTTTGTATAGTGCATAAAGGCGATCGTTAGTGCAGTTAATAAATAGGAAGAGCTCTTGATTTGGCACAAAGTACTGAAACTCTCCGGCCGCCTTTAAGAAACTTGAAGAGCGCTTGGAAGAAGTAAATCCACAAAATTGTGTGTTAATTGTTTCTTAACAATTCACTATTGATTTGTTTCAGGACACACATAAATCAGAACAAAATAAGTCACGCCATTCCCACAATTCCTTTGTGAGACAAAAGTAAAGCTAAAGCAACATGAACGCAGTTTGAGGATAACCAAAAAGAAAAGGTAAGAAGATGACAAACAGCTAAAAGTAGAGCTGCGCAACATCATATTGCGTCTTCTGTATGCCTCTCATTGTGCAGTCACCACAACCAATCGCCAAACATGCCACGCGAATTAAGTCAGCTGTCTTTAGAAAGAAAGAGACTTTAAATTGTTTTGAAATCAATCAAACAAACTCAATGATGTGAGGACAGATCTCAAAAAATTTTTATATATTAAAATTTTTTTATTCTAAACACTCGGTAGGGGAAAATTTTAAGGTCATTTTTTACGTAGTTTAGGTCTTGGGTGAAATTTTCCGTCTGCGTAACTTTGTTTGTTGCTCTCGTTGACCATATCATAGAATATCAGAAGAATTTTACACTTTGCGTAGCAGCTCTTTATCTGTTCCTCGAAAAATGTCTTTGACTTATCGGAATTCGTCAATGATGCCCCACCTGACTGCTAGTTTTTGTAAGTTGTCGATGATAACAGGGTATTGCTTTTTAGCACTAGCCCAAACGGTAATGGCATACTCAATATGTGTTTTCACTAGTGTATTATAAACATTGGGGGAGATCTGTTTTGACCATTCGAAAACTCCTGAGGTGGTTGAGGAGGAAGATATTCTTCTTGTTATATCTCATTTTCCTCTTTTCTGACTTGACATGTTCACTGAAATTCAATTTCTTTCAAAAGGTAACTCCCAGTATTTTCAAGGCTTCTAGGTTGTATTGTGTTTCGGCGATGGTTGAGTTAACGTTGAACGGTATTGTAAAAATCTTCGTTTAATCTCCATTCAGAAAACTTTGATTAATAAGGCACCGTTCACTAGCATCACGAAGAACTTCTTCGTAATTGTCTTTTACATTAACTCCACGAACAATGAAAGTGGCATCGTCAGCAAACTTTTCCTTGAAGGTGCTAGGCATGCTGTCGGCATTGAAATCTGCGGTTGCAATATTGAACAATACAGCTTTCAATACTGAACCTTGAAGGGAGCCTTGCTTGATTGTTTCAACTAAGGACTGGATTCCATTACACTCGGAGTACATTCTCCGTCCAGTGAGGAAGCCAGTCATTCATCGTATGATATAACGATTGACAATTGGGTCAATTTTTTCAGACTATCAACAATTTTGGGATGTTTGGTTGAATCAAATGCTTTTGCAAAACCGATTGAAACTAATCATGCATGACTAACTCGACTTGCTCTACAATTCGAAATGTGGTGTTGAATATTCAAAAGTGCACTTGTTGTTGAAGAGCTTTTTCGGAATCCACGCTGATTTCTTGTTAACCATTTGTTGTACTTATCCGATATAAAGTTTTTGAGGATAATTGTTTCTGTTAATATTTATATAGCTGACTCTGCAGATAGAGGTCTATAGTCATTCGTGCTCTTTGGTTTGTTCACTGTTGTCAGAGGGATGACTCGGGCAATTTTCAGTAGCTGAGGTGCCCAGCTGAAGCCAAGTGTTAATAATGTTCCATATCAGATTCGCCAAAGAGTGCGCATTCTCTGACGAAACCCAAAAAGGAATATCATCTGGTTGTATGCTGGTGCTTTTAATTCTTCGCATTTCTTTCTACTCTTGTTGCAGGGGTACTAATGGCACTTCTGAGTTGCTGCACTCTACATTTGGAGGAACTTTATAGCACTTCGTTGTGTTGATTTGTGCGAAGGAGTCGTTAATTTTTTGGGGTTGTTTATAAAATATATTCTTTTTTTCATGTCTTGTTAAATCTCATGTTAAATTTTCATGTCTTGTTAAATCGTTTTCTCCTTTCGACCCAAATTTTCTTCCTTCTCTGATTGAGGTCAAATTTTTTGCATTTTACTCTTAATTTTATCTTCGATCCGACTTTTGTCCCCAAAATTTTTTCTTCATTTCGTACTTTTTCTTCAATAAACGCTTTACGGCTGGTTTTATATAATTCGGATCGTTGGCCATCTTAACTAGTTTTTTGGGACAAGTCATGTATAATGTGCTTTGCAGCATCTCAAGCAAGCCATCCAGCGCAATACTCGGATCTCTGATGTTGTTTATGAAACTCAGGTCCGTTCCATCTAGTGCTAATTCAAATTGTATGCGATTTGATTTGCTTGTGTTTCAATTCACAACTTTTGTTCTGTGGAGGCATTGTTTCTTTCAATAACACATAACGCCATGGTGATCTGACTTCAAATACGTGTAGACAACCGCGGTTTCTTTTACAGATGAATTTTGTTTGTTAGAATTCTGTCTAGTGTTTTTGTTCTCCTCGTTGCATCAGAATAAATAATTGATAGATTGGTGAGGCTTGTTAAAAGGTTAAAATCTTAATAATTAAAATCTCCGCCGAACAGAGTTAGACTATTTTGGTACTCAGTAGCAACGGCAGATAAAGTTGTCAATGTATTCCGTTAACTGTTCCTATTTCGAGATATCCAGTGGATATTAGAGAAATCCAGCAAAATGTTTAGGATCGTTAAAATTATCTTCTAAAAGACAGAACTCACATATCTGAGCCAACGGATTGTTTTCAAAATAAAAATCTCATTATGTTTTTTGTTAGCGAATATGCAAACACCTCCAGCTCGGGTTTTGCCTGTTCTTGCAAAATGTCTGTCGCTGCGGAAAACTGTGTATTTTTACACAATAATTGAATTACTCTCTAGATTAGGATCCAGCCACATTTCTGTTAAGAAGCATAGATCTGGTTCAAGGGTCGCCATGTCATAGGAGAGATTTAAAATTTCATTTATCTTTTTCAGAATTCACGCATTTATAGAGAGTATCGCCGGTGCCGATGCTAGTCAGATGCTAACTGCCTCTTCGTTTTGATACTGAACCAGGTTTCTGACCTTCAAGTTCTTCGGTTTAACTCCAGAAGCAATCAACTGGCGCCGCTTCTTGAAAACTTTTTTTCCCGTTCAGGTTCCGTTAAGTCAGGCGATGTGTATTTTTTCTTTGTCGTTCCCAACTTGTCTTGATTATTTTTGGTCACTAAAAAGTTGCTTCGGATTTCGATGAGAGCTCCACGATAAGCATTCTGGTTTTAGTAGCTTTTTCGTCATTTCTGCTCTCACTTTTGCCTTTATTTTGATGTCGTTGAAACCTAAATCTCGCGCTCTGACTTTTTGTAAACCTTAGTTTCTTCGCTTTCTGGGAGACCACTGACTCTAATAATTAAGCGCGCTGTTTTAATATCAGTGGTAGCGGGTTGAAAATCATTTTTGTTGTGCAACATCATTCTTTTTTTGAGGTTCTGAAGCTGTTTGAATATTTAATCGATTTTTTGCTGTCCTGTCGGAAATGCGGTCTTTTCGTTGTCCATTTCAGTAAGACATGGTTCGCATATCCAATGTTTTCCCTTCACTTTGCTAATGTGTGTTATTACTGATGCAGGAACCCCTGAACAACTTTGTTGAAACCACGTTCCACACTTGAAACATGCAACAATGTTTGTTTTGTATTGTTATCCACATTCACCGCACGGGCTTTTGGTCGTCTTCTTTTGTGACATTTCCTTTGTTGTAGTGCCTGTTCTACAGTAGTGTGATCACTCTGCCCTTCTAGATAGTCTATGGAACGCATCATGGCGCGTTCAGTAATTCATGTCTTCTGAAAAACACTATTTAATAAGTTTATTAAAACAATTATAGGTTAAGCAACCGTATTATTTGCCAACCATACTATTATCCCAACATTAAGCAACCATACTATTTGCCAACTTGCAGTTCAACGCCTCGCTCAACTCAGTCTAAGATCAGGTACGCTAGGGGATCTATATTTCTGCAGACAATTTCACTAATTGAAAGCAAACGCGAATGCTCTACCATTGTCTAAAGCACCGAATTCAACGCAGGCACTAACAAGTGCAATCGTCATACAGCCCCGTTATCCTAATTTCCTAGTCCCTCTATTCCCCAAATTCCAGCCCGCTTTTCCCTTTCACTCCTTTAGCACCAACTGCTTTTCAAGCAAGCGTCATTAATCCAGTGGAGAGAAAATGCTCATCAATTATTTACTTTTCCAACTAGACAAAAAAAAACAATTTACTCCCACATACATTTTTCACCTGATTTAAATCCACCGCAGTTTCCAACACGGACATATTCCTAGTGTAAAGATAATTACGCGCTATACGATACGTCAAACCGTAACATCTGGTGTTTCCCCACCAAAATTCAAAGTTTGAATCGTAGAATTCAGAACAAATCTAAGTTATCAACTGGCTCTTCCCTTCATTCATTAACACTGCACTTTTTTATATAACAACTTCCATATTATCTTAATCCTAAAGATTTCAAACCCGAGGAGACCTGCCTCGGTCAGATCATTTTGCGACGGCAACCACTTTTGCAAACTTTTTACATCAATACTTCTGATGTACGGGCAAAATGTCCCAGTTTTGTTTTCCAGGGGGAGGTGGTCGTCCTCATTGCAGTACAAGGGCGAATCTTTGCAGTGGCATGAATGATAACTACAGACTAATTGACCTGCAATCCTCAAAGTTTGTCAACCTGACATTCCTGAAGACCCTTGTCAAGAATAAAGCATAAAAAACCATCTCTGAGTTTGCGTACTGTAGCACAATGTGCAGATACGCACGCAAAACACTGGAAAACATGTCTGCTCAGCTGCAGGCTGGCGTCTGTGCGCATTTGGAAAAACTCAGTTAATTCCTAAATTTGAAAAAAAACTACAACATCAATAGTCCGACTATACCCAACTTTGGATCAACAGAAACTAGACAAAGCAAAGAATTCGAAGTTCCGAAACACAGAATGAGAGAATGCGACAAAAATTTCTGGACCCGAGCAACGAGACTATACAACATAGTGCGAAAAACGACTGACAAGCCACTGAGCAAGAAGCTTCTGACCCAAATGTATATCACTTTTTTTCACAGACACTACAATGAACTTGACAGCTGCAGCTGGAGACTCTTGTGCACCCTAAGAAACTTGTGCTAGATGATAAATGAAAGGGTTAAACGCCCAATGCCGAGACCCTAAAGCCTCGTTTCTTAATACGGCTGTGCAAGAGCTGTTGCCCATGTGGACAGAGGTCCCACTCCTTAGTTGAAAAACAAACAATGAATTCAACCGACACTCCTCGATTTCAACGATTGGTCGAATAAAAAGTACAAGGCACATGACTTAAAAGAGGGAGCGTCAAAAAGATCAAGAACCGAAGACCACACCAACTCAGTACAAAAACGAAGTCGTCTCAGAAGTGTTCTCCTTCAAAATACCACAATTGGGCACACATAAACCAGCCACACTTGCAATAATGTCAACTTCGAAGCGCTGCGTTATCTGTACAGAATTCCGTTCGAGACTGCCCATCGAGATTGTCTATTGCTGAAGGAATCAACATCTACAGATCAACCAAACCTAGTAGCCCAAGTTAAACTTTGCTTCTCATTTTTTGAGAAATGATTGTATGCGGGAGTTCCTGCCACAAACCTTTTATGAAGTTGAAACGTTTTTTTCCACCCAAATCATCAACGAGATAAAACCGCAGTTACTCTGTTGGCCGAATTCAGAGCACTAGTTATATTCGGCACTCATGGAGTAGAATTACTACAAATATATATATTTCACTAATGAAAATTGCCAGCTCCAGGTGACCTAAATTTATGTGACTGAGCCGCAGAAAATTTTTAAAAGTTTTCTAATAACTTCGATGGACAAAGCTCTGTTATCGTAGCAATTGCAAAAAGAAAAGAAAACAAAAATTTGAACCAAAATCTGCGATACCTGATGCATTGAATAATATTTGCAAACCAACATGAAATTTCATTGTCATGTTATTTAGTCCCCATTTTTGCAAACGCTTTTGGGGGAAAGAGGGAAAAATCTAAGAAATTTTCTGATTTTTGTATTACTTAATAAAAACCGCAGCTCTCGTACACAATTTCACTCATTTTTGTCTGGGTAACCGTGTCATTTAGTGGAAAAAGAGAAAAAAAATATATAATACGTTAAATATAGACCTATGCCAATCTGAGCGTACCCGTATCAACTACAGCTTACACATCATCAAATCATAATTACAAGCAAGGACAGCCCGAGTATATTGACATGGTTGTTGCGTGTGGGTTGTCTCTACATTATCTTACCGTTATTCAATTTCTATCACTCAAAAACTAATTTCCATTTGAAAGCCAAAACTTGTAAGACTGGTGAAAACCATATTTAGGACTAGTTACAAAACGAGAACAGAGAAGATGAAATTTACGTTTTTTCTTCAGAGACCGTTCACAATTGTTGAAACTAGAAATGATTTCAACTTCAAATTGTCAGATGAATTTTTAGCGTGAATTAACCAGTCCAGTCCATTATTAACAATTAAAGAAATTTATATATGAGAAAGACCATTCAAGCTTGAGACACAACTTAAACGCAAAACAACAAATAGACATGAAATAATTAACAATCCGGTATTTTCAGGATAAATTGTGTCCAGCAATTTTTACAGATGAGGTGTCTCGGAACTTTTAAAAGCTTTGCAATAACTTCGATGGACAAAGCTCTGTTATCGTAACATTTGCAAAAAAAAAGAAAACAAAAATTTGAAACAAAATCTGCGATACCTGATGCATTGAATAATATTTGTCATGTTATTTAGTCCCGCTTTTTGCAAACGCCTATTTTTTGATTTTTGAATTACTTAATATAAACTGCAGCTCTCGTACGCAGTTTGATTCATATTTGTCTTTGTAGCAGTGTCAATTAGTGGAAAAAGAGAAAAAAATTATATATTACGTAAAAAAAATTCCGAAGAAGTCATTAAATTTATGAGAATTAATGAAGTGTTTCAATCCGCTTGTATGAATTTTTTAATGCCTGATTAGAATCCATATTTTGTCAAACAAACTCCTGACCTCAAAGACAATTAGGCGGCGCAAATATATTTCATGCTCCATTGGGGGCTGTTGTTGAAGCAAAGAGTCTGTTAGTTCGACTCATCTACTTTCGCTATTAGTTGTCTTTGTTCAAGAGTTGGCCGTCTTTTTATTACATTTTGTGAGCTGATGTTTTAACAATGATGTCAGAATCAGCGTATTTATAGAATCATGGTTTTTACATTTCTATTCGTCTCAAGAACAACTTTAACGTGGCATTAAAATGACAGATTTGAATCTAAAATGCTACCAGGATAATTGTGGTTTTCATTACCCATAACTTCAAACAACTGGTCACATTGCCGCTGATTTGGAATTTTGGTTTCTCTAGTTCGTTCGATTGCTAATGTCGACAAAAAGTCAATAATATTATTTTCCCTACCAATGGCTATGGTTTTTTAGAAATCTGTTGGCTCATGGTCTTCCCTGTTTTTTTCTCCGTCTGTGTTTGAGGTCAATACTTTCCACCTTCCACATTTTTTGCCATTTTGTCAGCATTCACTGGAGTTTACTGAAACCGTAGATACAAGCAAAAACCCTAGGGTGCGTCATGAAAAAAGGACCGATTAATTGCTGCTGAAATAATTATTAAAATATATAATTGCACAAAGCTCTCGCTTAGTTGCCGCGTAATTACTATGAGCTTAGTTTTAAGTTTTGCTAGCGTATGCAGTCTTTGATATTGGATTCTTAAGATTCGTTGACGAGTTGCCTCGATGCTTGTTAGAAAAGCATCCGTAGTTGCTGTATATGAATTTTGACCATTTGGGTATTGGTTAGGGATGCTGAGGATTCCAAGAGTCTCGTGTTCATTTTTTTGGCAAAAATTTTTGATGAAAAGAATTGCGGTCCGATAGAAAACTGCAATGTTACTGGGAAATACTAACGCAACAAGAGAGGCATCAAGATTCCTTTGCAAAAAGGAAAACTATCGCTCGTTTCTCTCTGTATTATTGGCCGACTCTCTTGGTATAGTGTGGGTCTTTTCATAGTCCAACCAGGTGGTCATATTTTATAGCAACCGTTTTTGTTGAAAGTTTCGTAATGGGATTTTGGTGTCAAGTTATTCTTCACAGTTAACAATGTTAACGTTCAAAAGTGCAAATTTAATCTTTAGCAGTTGTAGCAATAAAACTGAACAACGGAAGGTTGACTATCAAAAAATATACGCCCATGCCAATCTGAGCGAAAATATTTCTTACCCGTGCCAACTAAAGCTTACACATCATCAAATCATAATTGCGCGCAAGGACAGCCCGAGTATATTGACATGGTTGTTGCGTGTGTGTTGTCTCTACATTAGTTTACCGTTTTTCAATTTCTATCACTCAAAAACTAATTTTCTTTTAAAAGCCAAAACTTGTAAGACTGGTGAAAACCATATTTAGGACTAGTTACAAAACGAAAACAGAGAAGATGAAATTTACGTTTTTCTTTCAGAGACCGTTCACAATTGTGGAAACTAGAATTGATTTCAACTTCAAATTGTGAGATGAATTTTTAGCGTGGATTAACCAGTCCAGTCCATTATTAACAATTAAAGAAATTTATATACGAGAAGGACCATTCAAGCTTGAGACACAAGTTAAACGCAAAACAACAAATAGACATGAAATAATTAAGAATCCGGTATTTTCAGGATAAATTGGGTCCAGCAATTTTTACAGAAGGGGTGTCTCGGAACTTTTAAAAGCTGTCCAATAACTTCGATGGACAAAGCTTTGTTATCGTAACATTCGAAAAAAGAAAGAAAACAAAAATTTGAACCAAAATTTGCGATACCTCAAGCATTGAATAATGTTTGTCATGTTAATTAGTCCCCCTTTTTGCAAACACCTATTTTTTTATTTTTGAATTACTTAATATAAACTGCAGCTCTCGAACGCGGTTTCATTCATATTTGTCTGGTTAGCAGTGTCAATTAGTGGAAAAGGAGAAAAAAAATTGCATAATACGTTAAAAAAATTCCGAAGAATTCATTAAATTCATGAGACTTAATGCAGTGTTTCAATCAGCTTGTATGAATTTTTTAATGGCTGATTAGAATCCAAATTTTGTCAAACAAACTCCTGACCACAAAGACAGCTAGGCGGCGCAAAAAAATTTCATGCTTCAATGGGGGCTGTTTATTACATTTTGTGAGCTGATGTTTTAACAATGATGTCAGAATCAGCGTATTTATAGAATCAAGGTTTTTACATTTCTTTTCGTCTCAAGAACAATTTTAACGTGGCAATAAAATGACAGATTTGAATCTAAAATGCTACCAGGATAATTGTGGTTTTTATTACCCATAACTTCAAACAACTGGTCACATTGCCGCCGATTTGGCATTTTGGTTTCTCTAGTTCATTCGATTGCCAATGTCGACAAAAAGTCAACAATATTATTTTCTCTACCAATGGCTATGGTTTTTTAGAAATCTGTTGGCTCATGGTCTTCCCTGTTTTCTTTCTCCGTCTGTGTTTGAGGTCAATACTTTCCACCTTCCACATTTTTTGCCATTTTGTCAGCATTCACTGGAGTTTACTGAAACCGTGGATACAAGCAAAAGCCCTAGGGTGCGTCATGAAAAAAGGACCGATTAATTGCTGCTAAAGTAATTATTAAAATATATAATTGCACAAAGCTCTCGCTTAGTTGCCGCGTAATTACTATGAGCTTAGTTTCAATTTTTGCTAGCGTATGCAGTCTTCGATATTGGATTCTTAAGATTCGTTGACGAGTTGCCTCGATGCTTGTTAGAAAAGCATCCGTAGTTCCGGTATATGAGTTTTGAGCATTTGGGTATCCTGATGCCGAGGATTCCAAGAGTCTCTTGTTCATTTTTTTGGCAAAAATTTTTGATGAAAACAATTGCGGTCTGATAGAAAACTGCAATGTTCCTGGGAAATAATAACGCAACAAGAGAGGCATCAAGATTCCTTTGCAAAAAGGAAAACTAGCGCTCGTTTCTCTCTGTATTATTGGCCGACTCTCTTGGTATAGTGTGGGTCTTTTCATAGTCCAACCAGGTGGTCATATTTTATAGCAACCGTTTTTGTTGAAAGTTTCGTAATGGGATTTTGGTGTCAAGTTATTCTTCACAGTTAACAATGTTAACGTTCAAAAGTGCAAATTTAATCTTTAGCAGTTGTAGCAATAAAACTGAACAACGGAAGGTTGACTATCAAAAAATATACGCCCATGCCAATCTGAGCGAAAATATTTCGTACCCGTGCCAACTAAAGCTTACACATCATCAAATCATAATTGCGCGCAAGGACAGACCGAGTATATTGACTTGGTTGTTGCGTGTGTGTTGTCTCTACATTACTTTACCGTTATTCGATTTCTATCACTCAAAAACTACTTTTTCATTTCAAAGGCAAAACTTGTAAGACTGGTGAAAACCACATTTAAGACTAGTCACAAAACGAAAACAGAGATGAGGAAACTTACGTGTTTTCATCAGAGACCGTTCACAATTGTGGAAACCAGAACTGATTCGGATTTCAAATTGGAAGATGATTATACGACATGGATTAGACAGACCAGTCCATTACTAACACTTGAAGAAATTTAAATACGAGAAAGACTATTCAAGCCTGAGACACAGGTTAAACACAAAACAACAAATAGCCATAAGAAAATTAACAATCCCGTAATTTCAGGATAAAGTAATCTAATTATCACAAAATCTCGCATAGAAGGTAATTAATCAAATCCAGAGAAATTTCTAGTCAGCAATTGACAGAGTCCAGCAAACTTTACAGATGAGGTGTCTTGGAACTTTTAAGAGCTTTCCAATATCTTCGATAGACAAAACTCTGTTATCGTAGTCTTTGCAAAAAAAAGAAAATAAAAATTTGAACCAAAATCTGCGATACCTGATGCATTGAATAATATTTGTCATGTTATTTAGTGCACCTTTTTGCAAACGCCTGTTTTCTGATTTTTGAATTACTTAATATAAACTGCAGCTCTCGTATGCAGTTTCATTCATTTTTGTCTGGGTAGCAGTGTCATTTAGTGGAAAATGAGAAAAAAAATTATATAGTACGTTTAAAAAAATTCCGAAGAAGTCATTAAATTTATGAGATTTAATGCAGTGTTTTACTCTGATTGTATGAATTTTTTAATGCCTGATTAGAATCCATATTTTGTCATACAAACTCCTGACCTCAAAGACAATTAGGTGGTTCAAAACTTTTTCGTGCTTCAATGGGGGCTGTTATTGAAGCCAAGAGGCTGTTAGTTCGAAGCAAAGAGGCTCTTAGCTCATGCAGTCGTCAATGTTCGATTCTTAAGATTTGTGTACGAGTTGCCTCAATTCTTGTTAGATAAGTATCCCTACTTGCGTTGTATGAATTTTGACTATTTGAATATCCTAATGCCGAGGATTCCAAGAGTCTCTTGTTCGTTTTTTTGGTAAAAAGCTTTTGATGAAAAGAATTGCGGTCCGATAGAAAACTGCAATGTTCGTGGCGAAAAAAACACAACAAAAGAGGCATCAAGTTTCCTTCGCAAAAAGGTAAACTATCGCTCGTATCTCTTTGTATTATTGGCCGACTCTCTTGGTATGGTATGAGTTGTTCCTTAGTCCAACCAGGTGGTCACCTTTGCGGCAACAGTTTCTGTTTAAAGTTTTGTTATTGGATTTTGGTGTCAAGTTCTTCTACACAGTTACCAATTTTAATGTTCAAAAAGGTTGCAAATTAATCTTTAGCACTGGTAGCAATAAAATTGAACAAAAGGTTGACTATCAAAAAATATAGGCCTATGCCAATCTTAGCGTACCCGTACCAACTACAGCTTACCCATCATCAAATCATAATTGCAAGCAAGGACAGCCCGAGTATATTGACATGGTTGTTGCGTGTGGGTTGTCTCTAACCGTTATCCGATTTCTATCACTCAAAAACTACTTTTCCATCTGAAAGCCAAAATTTGTAAGACTGTTGAAAACCACATTTAAGACTAGTTATAAAACGAAAATAGAGAAGCGGAAATTTACTTCTTTTTGTCAGAGACCGTTCACAATTGTTGAAACCAGAAATGATTTGAACTTCAAATTGGAAGATGAATATTCGGCGTGGATTAACCAGTCATTTATTAACACTTGAAGAATATTATATACGAGAAAGACCATTCAAGCTTGAGACAGAAATTAAACGCAAAACAACAAATAGACTTGAAAAAATTAACAATCCTGTAATTTCAGGTGAAATTGATTTAATTAACACAAAATCTCGCTTAGAAGGTAAATAATCAATTCTAGAAAAAAAATTAGTCTGCGATTGACAGAGTGCAGCAATTGTAACAAATGGCGTGTCTCAAAACGAAGCCAAAGATTAAAGAACAACTACTAACAAACAAAAAAAAGTAATCAGAAAAGATTGCTGTAAAGGAAAAGAAATTGAAATTGAAAATTTGCTACTAGTAGGTATTCCGATTAATTCTTTTAGCTCGGGATTTTTCAGAAAGAAACCTGGAACATAGAAGTAACACAAATTCGTCTTGCGAATCGTGCTTTGAAATTTCACAATTCTTGTTTTCTACAACGCCGGCCATCTTGGCTTCCTCTGCAGTTGCTATTTAATTGAACGCATAAAATTTTGAAATTATTTAAGTTTGAACCAAATATAAACCAGGTTACAAAAATGTGAGAACAGAATTCGATTAACGAAAAAGATCGAGTGCGGTATTTTAAAAATTGAAAAGATAGAACCCAAGATGAAAAAAATTTCGTGTGTGAAGTAGTGTATTTGATTCTGCACTCAAAAAATTCAAACATACAGGTTTGCGTTTGACACTGAAAAATATTTAATCCCATTGTGTGGGAAAGATTGCGAAAATAATTGAAGAAGCAATTATTGTGTTCCTCCAAGAAATGAAGGTCCTTTGAAAAGAAAACAAATCAATTGCAGATAAAATTGTAATAGAAAGTCAAATGAATCAAATCATGAAAAGAAGCATAGCAATACTTGCGCATTGGACTTCTATCTATGCACAGAAGGTAGAAAAGGTTGCATCTAATGGACAAAAAATGCAGCTCGTTTGCGGTCATTATTGCCAGTTTCCATTGAACATTTTGGGTAAAAAGTATTTAACGATGCTCGTTGTTTTCTGGTAACTGTTTTTCAAAGATGCTAAAATTTTCATGCATTATTTGTTTTAATTGAAGGGCAAATAAACATTTCAAACTGTTAATCACTTTAAACTGAAAGAATACGCCAAATTTATTGGATAAAAGAAGACAACTTTTTCCACCGAAAGAAGTCCCCGCCGAATCAAGTACTCAAATTTAGAATTGAAAATACCGCTGAAAAAAACAGAATTTTCTATGAACAGAGAATAAAATTTTTGCCGTTTCATTTATTTTTCACTATGAGAAACGGTCTAAACTGGAAAATGGAATTCCGATGGTTGGGATGTAAAAGATTTCGTGAAGCGGTTTTGACAACTTTAACACCAAACTCATCAAAAACAGATTTTGAAATCAATTTGATATTTCATTTTCAGATTCAACAGTATAAAATTCAAAAATTCCTGGGACATCAAAAAAGTTAGTTCCCTAGTAATTCTTCTGGGCCACAAAATGTCTTATAAAAGCAGGACCTGTTTTATGTTTTCATAGCTTTCATCTAAACCAGTTCTGTCGCTGGAAAACGATTTTTAATCTGAATTTTTCCGTTGAATATGTAGGCAAAGTTAATTTTGGTATATATATATATATATATATATATATATATATATATATATATATCTTAGTTGAACAATTTAATCTCAGTTAATCAAGCAAATAATCAGTTAAAGTCATTGGGCAGCATATCACTTCTTTGGACATTTCCCGTTCTTCATCAATTGGAATTTGTATTCTACAGAGTTTTGTAAGATAATTGTAATTGGTTTATTGGTTTATACAAGTCCTTCTTCTCACATAACCACACAATCGGTTATGGTTACCTCTCATTTAGTGACCAAAGGAACCCTTACACCCCTCCAGTTGGGTGAGAAGGATGCATTTAATGTGAAAACTCAGCATTAATCAGGTACAAGCTTCTGTTGTTGTTAGTTAGGCCAATCTCGTACCAAGTTGCTTTCATTTTTGTCTGGGTAACGTTATCATTTAGTGGAAAAAAAACTATATAATATGTTTAAAAAATCCAAAGAACTTAATAGTGTTTCACTCTAATTGTATGAATTAATTTAACGCCTTTAATAGAATCCATATTGGCATTTTGGTTTCTTTAGTTCGTTCGATTGCTAATCTTGACACTAGTCAAAAATATTTTTTTCTCTGCCAATAGCTCTGGTTTCTAGAAAAACCTGTTGGCTCATGGTCTTCCCTGTATTCTTTCTTCGTCTGTGTTTGATGTCAGTGCTTTCAACGTTTCATATTTTTTGCCATTTTGTCAACATTTACTGGAGTTTACTGAAACGGTAGATACAAGCAAGAGCACTAGGGTCCGTCATGAAAAAGGGCCGATCAATTGCTGCTAAAAATACATAGAAAAATAAATAGTAGTAGTAGTAAAAAGACTTGAATTCCAACAACAGGAATACACAGTAAAAGAAAGATATGACAGTACAAATTAACAAAGCAAAGTAGCAAACTAAGATCTGCAGTCCACACAGCGATATTTCAGAAAATATGTTCATGGCCAATACTATTTATAAAAAGTGTTTTGGCAATAAGAAAATTATCTAATTTCTTACAAAAAATATTGAAAGATGACCTAAAGTCAATGACATTGATAGAAACTAGGTAATTGGCGGCGTGGATAGTTCGACGGCTAAGACAACATTTGTCAGTTTTGATGTTTTGTTCAACGGTTCAAAAATAGTTTTGACCGAAATAGTTGAACAAATCTCTCGCTTAGTTGACGCGTAATTACTAGGAGCTTATGTTCAAGTTTCAATAGCGTATGCATTCGTCAATTTTCGATTCGTCTGATTTATGTACGATTTCGCTCAATTCTTTTAAGAAAAATATCCGTAATTGCGATTTATGAATTTTTACCATTTGGGTATCCTAATGCTGAGGATTCCAAGAGTCTCCTTTTCATTTTTTTGGTAAAATATTTTTAGATGAAAAGAATAGCGGTCAGTTAGAATTCTGCAACGTTGGGGGGGCAAAAGTTACGCACCAAGAGATTCCTCAAGACTCCTTCGCAAAAAGGAAAACTATCGCTCCCATCTCTCTCTATTATTGACCGACTCTCTTTGCCCTTCAAACTCAATTTTTTTGTTAATGGAAGATCAGTTGAAAATTGTATGGTTCGTTGCTTAATCCAACCAAGTGGTCACATTTGCGGCAGCAGTTTTTGTTGAAATTTTTGTTGGTGTCAAGTTATTCTACACAGATACCAATGTTAACGTTCAGAAGTGTTGCAAAATTAATCTTTAGCACTGGCAGCACTAAACATGAACAGCAGAAGGTTGACTATCAAAAATTATATGCCTATGACAATCTGAGCGCACTTTTTTTATCCGTACCAACTACAGCCTACCCGTCATCGAATCATAACCGCAAGCAAGAACAGCCCGATTATATTGACATGGTTGTTACGTGTGGGTTGTCTCTGCATTACTTTACCGTTTTTCGATTTCTATCAATCAAAAACTACCTCATTTGCCTAATTGTTGTGATAATTTTAATAAGTAGAACCCCCGAACGAATTTACCTCCGCTGTTTTTTCAAATACGTATGCGCGCTGGGCTGAATCAAACCTACACACTTTCGAGCCTCGCCACCCTAGCCAGAGGCGATTGAACCCATCTCCCATCCCGACTCATCACATCAGGTCGTATCATTCCAACTGATTTCATTTTTAGAACAATTTCTTGTGTTTTTGAATGTTAACAGGCTCCGTGAATGGGATGTTTTGATGCCAACCATCTTCCTTCATCACATCAGGTTGTACCGTTCTAACTGACCTCATTTTAGAGCAATTTCTTGTGTTTTGAATGTTAGCAAGCTCCGTGCATGGGACATTTTGATGCCAATCCTCTTCCCTCCAGCTGCTCGGACTTGTTCTTGGTTACTTCTTGTACAAAATATTTAGACGAGGGTCAAGTGCAGGTTTGTGTACACTCCTATCGAGGTGCTAAACTGCTAGATCTCTGTGACGTTATCAATCAATACACAAATCATAAACTGAACACTGTTGTAGTAATTGCTGGCTTCAATGATCACCGTAGTAGTATTGAAATATTCATGGAGCAATGGAAATTCCTCATTCACCTCATTATTATTAAATTTAGCCCATATATATTGGTTGTTCCCAAATTTATACCCCTCAGCTGTAATTGCCTCAAAAATAAGAAAATCAGTGCCTTAACTACGCTTTATATAATTATATTGATTCTTGTGCCTTAAAGCTGTTTATTGTTTCACCCTCATTTAGGAATGTTGAACCTAACCTGTTTTTTAAAGACAGCGTGCACTTCTCCTTTCATGGAAACCATGTTTTCACTATGCTTCAAATATCGTTGCTGCAACTACTCTCCTGTAATTAACTTAATCTAGTCCTCCTAAGTGCAGCCTTCCCGACTCCTAGCCCGTAGCTTGATGGCTGATCAAACCAAACCCATTGTCTACTCTGCATGGGTCCCCTAAGTAGGGAGGCGTCTGGTGTCAAACGTGTTATAAATATTTTCACGTGAAATGCAGTGGCCTAGCCGCAGCGAAAGGGTGGACCAAAAACTTCAGCTGCAAAAGCTGCTCTGAGGTCATTGCAGCCACCGAAACAGCAATCGCAACGCCCACACAATGATTTGACCGTTCACGACACTTTACTCATAGATCCTGCAACATCGCACGCCCCCGAACGTTCCGTTGCCGCACCATTGGAAAACTTTTGGGACAACTTCCAGCCTGATCACGCGGTAACAGCGCGCGAATTATACCGCGAGGTCGTCACATGGAAGACCTCGCTCTTCATGCTCTGTAAGAACAAGACAGGGGAACTGTTCGGCGAAGCCCTCCACAGTGTCCTCTCCCCGATTGCCGTAAATACGGATAGATCCGATATATCTCTGACCCTCTGTATGACACTTCCGCACTTAAGTCTCAGTCGAACAAAGAACACGGACGATGGATCGAACGATAAGTCCAACAAGCGTAGACTGCGTGCATGGCACAGCTGCAACTTCTCAGAACTGTTCTGTGAAGCGAAGGGAATCCAAATGAGAATGAATTCAAGGAACAAAAAGCAGCACTCTGACCTCAAGATGTTCAACGATTTCATGTCTCGTGGTAAGATCAGTAATGCTATTCGGGTTCTTTCGGATGGGCAAAAGGGCGGCGTGCTCGCAGACGGTAGACCTGTTCCCGAGATTTTACGCGACAAACATCCAGAAGTGCACACCTTAGAGCCCAACTGCGTTCAGAGCGAACATCTATGAACGCTTCCTTACTACCCCACTGTTTTCGACAAAAATCAGTGCTAGGCTCCTCCCACAGCATGCAATGAAGACTCATGGCAGTACCGGGCCTTCAAGTCTCGATGCCAATGACTGGCGTAGACTACTTTCTCCTCGAACCTGTGCAAGCTTGTTGCCAAGTTTGCTATGAGGCTGGCCACGTCCATAATACCGCCATATAATTTGGTTGCATACAATGGTTGTCGACTAGTGGCTCTGGATAAATGTCCTGTTGTGAGACCTAATGGTATTGGTGAAGTAAAGCGTCGCATCACCGGGCGCATAGTCGTCGACTGCATCAGGCAAGATGTAACATCCCTCGGCAGAAACACGCAGCTGTGCCTAGGTCAAAAATAGGGCATAGAACATGCCATACATTCGCTTCGCCACAGTTTTGATGATCTCGAAAACGAAGCAATTATACTAATTGATGCAAAAACTCATTTAACGTGCTCAATAGACGAACAACATTAGAGAACGTGAAAACCTTATGCCCATCATTGCATGTTGCCCTACAGAATTCCTATAGCCAAAATTCTCATCTCTACATCGGTAAGCCGACCATTTTGTCTCAGGAAGGTTTGACACAAGGCGATCCCCTTGCGATGGCAATGTCTGGAATCGCAATCCTACCCCTAATATCAAGACTTCACAATGACCCCTTCACACAAAAATATGCTTGTGATGCAGGTATGCTGATGATGGTAGCGTCGTCGGTAAATTGAAAGATATCAGGGCAGTCTTCGACAAGCTCACTCAGCTTGGTCCCAAGTATGGATATCTTGTCAATCCTCCGAAGTTTCAGTTGATAATTAAGCCAGGAGGCGAGCGCCAAGCGTCAACTGAGTTTGCAGGCACAAATGTGGAAATCAAGCAGGGCGCTCGAGTCCTGGGATCAGTTATCCTTAGCTCTCCGGCCAGTGAAAATTTTCTGAAAGATGCAGAAATTAAATACATAAAAACTTTTGACAGACTTGGTCAATTTGCTCTCACTTCTCCCCAGAATGCCAATGATGTTTGACAAATGGGGTTCATCAGACGTTGAGCTTCCTCTCGCGGACTTGTTCTTGGTTACTTCTTGTACCAAATATATAGACGAGGGTCAAGTACAGGTTTGTGTACACTCCTATCGAGGTGCTAAACTGCTAGATCTCTGTGATGTTATCAATCAATACCCAAATCAGAAACTGAATACTGTTGTAGTAATTGCTGGCTTCAATGATCATCGTAGTAGTATTCAAATATTCATGGAGCAATGGAAATTCCTCATTCACCTCAATTTTTTTAAATTTAGCCCATATAGATTGATTGTTCCTAAATTTATACACCTCAGCTGTAATTGCCTCAAAAATAAAAAAATCAGTGCCTTAACTACTCTTTATATAATTATATTGATTCTTGTGCCTTAAAGCTGTTTATTGTTTCACCCTCATTTAGGAATGTTGAACCTAAAATGTTTTGTAAAGACAACGTGCACTTCTCCTTTCATGGAGACCATGTTTTCACTATCATTCTGTTTAACATCATTCAATACTTTAAATATCGTTGCTGCTACTACTCTCCTGTATTTAACTTTATCTAGTCCCCCTAAGTGCAGTCTTCCCGACTCCTAGCCCGTATTCTGATGGCTGATCAATCCCATTGTCCACTCTGCAAGTGTCCCCTAATTAGGGAGGCGTCTGGTGTCATACGTGTTATAAATATTTTCACGTGAAATGTAGTGGCCTAGCCGCAGCGAAAGAGTGGACCGAAAACTTCAGCTGCAAAAGCTGCTCTGAGGTTATTGCACTCAACGAAACAGCAATCGCAACGCCGGCGCCACACAATGATTTGACCGTTCCCGATACTGTACTCATAGATCCTGCAACATCGCACGCCCCCGAACGTTCCGTCGCCGCACCATCGGAAAACTTTTGGGACAACTTCCAGCCTGATCACGCGGTAACAGCGCGCGAATTATACCGCGAGGTTGTCACATGGAAGGCCTCGCTCTTCATGCTCTGTAAGAACAAGACAGGGGAACTGTTCGGCGAAGCCCTTCACAGTGTCCTCTCCCCGATTGCCGTAAACACGGATAGATCCGATATATCTCTGACCCTCTGTATGACACTTCCTCACTTAACTCTCAGTCGAACAAAAAACACGGACGATGGATCGAACGATAAGACCAACAAGCGTAGACTGCGTGAATGGCACAGCCGCAACTTCTCAGAACTGTTCTGTGAAGCGAAGGGAATCCAAATGAGAATGAATTCATTTAGCGAAAAGCAGCATTCTGACCTCAAGATGTTCAACAATTTCATGTGTCGTGGTAAGATCAGTAATGCTCTTCGGGTTCTTTGGGATGAGCATAAGGGAGGCGTGCTCGCACCTACCGATCTCATAGACGGTAGAGCTGTCCTCGAGATTTTACGCGACAAACATCCTCAAGGGCAAACCTTGGAGCCCAACTGCGTTCAGAGTGAACATCTACGGACGCTTCCATTGCCACTACCCCCACTGTTTTCGACAAAATCAGTGCTAGGCTCTTCCGACAGCATGCAATGAAGACTCATGGCAGTGCCGGGCCTTCAGGTCTCGATGCCAATGACTGGCGTAGACTAATTTCTGCTTTCGGGCAAACCACCAGGAACCTTTGCAAGCTTGTTGCCAAGTTTGCTATGAGGTTGGCCACGTCCATAATACCACCAGATAATTTGATTGCATACAATGATTGTCGACTAGTGGCTCTGGATAAATGTCCTGTTGTGAGACCTAATAGTATTGGTGAAGTAAAGCGTCGCATCACCGGGCGCATAGTCGTCGACTGCATCAGGCAAGATGTAACATCCCTCGGCGGAAACACGCAGCTGTGCCCAGGTCAAAAATAGGGCATAGAACATGCCATACATTCGCTTCGCCACAGTTTTGATGATCTCGAAAACGAAGCAATTATACTAATTGATGCAAAAACTCATTTAACGTGCTCAATACACGAACAACATTAGAGAACGTGAAAACCTTATGCCCATCATTGCATGTTGCCCTACAGAATTCCTATAGCCAAAATTCTCATCTCTACATCGGTAAGCCGACCATTTTGTCTCAGGAAGGTTTGACACAAGGCGATCCCCTTGCGATGGCAATGTCTGGAATCGCAATCCTACCCCTAATATCAAGACTTCACAATGACCCCTTGACACAAAAATATGCTTGTGATGCAGGTATGCTGATGATGGTAGCGTCGTCGGTAAATTGAAAGATATCAGGGCAGTCTTCGACAAGCTCACTCAGCTTGGTCCCAAGTATGGATATCTTGTCAATCCTCCGAAGTTTCAGTTGGTAATTAAGCCAGGAGGCGAGCGCCAAGCGTCAACTGAGTTTGCAGGCACAAATGTGGAAATCAAGCAGGGCGCTCGAGTCTGGGATCAGTTATCGTTAGCTCTCCGGCCAGTAAAAATTTTCTGAAATTTGCAGAAATTAAATACATGAAAAGTTTGGACAGACTTGGTCAATTTGCTCTCACCTCTCCCCAGAATGCCTATGCAAGTTTGACGAATGGGTTCAACAGAAGTTGAGCTTTTCTCGCGTACTACACCCTCCATGGACGGGGTTCTGGACAAGGTGGAGGAGGGGCTTGGCTGAGTCATACCGAACATCGTCCGCAAAGAAATAATCCAAGAGGAAAGAGAACTTTTTCTCTCCTTCTCAGAATGGATGGGCTTAACATCGCCCTCCCACAAGATCTTCATAAAAATTTCAAGCAATCAATTGAACTCTCAAGTCCATTGGCGTCACTCAATAATGATTCATTGGAAATTCAACAATGTGAATTAGAACAAACCAAGATCAGTCTCAGACAGAAAGCAGACATGCAACGTGAACTCATCTCGAAAATACTTATCTTCCAGAATTGAAAACAATCTACCAGAAATGAAGTATACCATCCAGCTGGCATCGGAGAGAGGAGCATCTAGCTGGCTTAACGCGCTTCCGTTATCAAAACATGGTTTTGACCTCACGAAGACTGAGTTCCGTGATGGAATAGCACTTCGCTACACCTGGGAGGCAAAAAACACGCCTGCTTTATGCCCATGCGGTAAAAAATTTAGCCCCACCCAAGCCCTACATTGCGCTAACGGCGGTACACGCACTTACGACACAACAAAAATAGATAGAGCCAAAACTTCAATCGTTCGATGG